>NW_028318515.1:11386578-11715656 GCF_062004578.1 Staurois parvus
TTTGTGTATTGCAGCATAGGAAATTAAATTTCAAGAGTCACTAAACACAAATATAAATAAAAAAACAAATACTTCCTAACAACAACTAAAACGTTTTTGTGCATTTTGTTTAGGGCTAAAATCATTGGTGGTGGCAATGATCTGCCAGTTCTGTACTACTTCCACCAACACTGCGTATACTTCTTTTCTTCTAAATCCTCTAATGAATCTCACTACAGCTGGGTTGGGGGGGCAGGGCTAAAATGGAGCACGTCACATTTCCTGTCACATCCATCAGCTTTTTCAGGCCCTCCCCCCAAGCCCAACAAAGAAGATTGAAACTCTCAGTCAAGAGCTTAATCCCCAACATTTGACTGACTCTGGTTTAGCCTTGCTCCCAACCTGGGCCGTAGTGAAATTAGTTAGGGGACTTAATCTACAATAAGATGAATGTACTGTAGATCAAGTCTTGTAACTAATTTCACTATGATCCGGGTTTGGGGCAGCTAAACCAAAATCAGTCACATGTCCTGTGTAAACATCCATAAAAAAAGTTTTGGTTTCACAGAGAGAAAAGTCCTCAGGATGGAAGACTTTCAGACAAAAGTGTACTTGTTTTGCCCAGTTGCCTTGACTTTAACTAACCCCCCCCAGATGCATACTTGCCAAAATATAAAGGGTGCACCTGCAACATCCAGTGCTACAAGAATCTTAGGCAGGCCATAGACAATGCGATTTTTTAAAAGTGAATGTTGATAGGGGAATCCCTCCCATGGAGCCATTGTGTTCTCCTGGTGGGGTGGCACAGTGAGCTGTCACTGCCAGGAGAAAGAAAGTGATTATCGCTAGTGGCTATAGCCACTAGCAATAATCTCAGTAAAAATTCAACATGCTGGTTGTACCAAAGTCAAACAACAATCGAATTTGGTACAATCAGCCTGCCCATAGATGGTTCAATTCTTGGCTGGTCCCTGCTAAACTGGCCGAGATTTGAACCATCTATAGCTTGCTTTATTCTTCTGGGCATGTCTGCACATTACAGCCCTAAAGACTTCTATAGGATTGTGTTATAACGCCATAGAGGAAGTGAGGTAGGGGTAAATACAGCCCCAAAGAAGTTTATGAGGCTGAAGTAGCCAGGATGGTCGCAGCTTGAAGCTTGACAAAAGCTTTATTAATGCCTGCTGTACATCATGTTCTTCAGAATAGCATTTCCAATCTGAAGCTTGGGTGAACTATGACTTAGGGAAACAAGAACTTACTCCAAACAAACACTTTCATTCACAAAAGCCGAGCTAGCTCACAGATAAACAAAATGAGTATTCCTCACCACACAAACTATACATTAAAGGCGGCCATAGATTTCCGATTTTCTTGCCAAATTATCGGCTGATAAAAAAAAACAACATCCGATATACGTACCGTTAGTGGGGAAAAATGTTGGCCATTTATTAATTTTAAGAGATTTTGAAAATCATCCAAGGTGGAAAATCCTGGGACGATTTGTTAGATCGGCCGATTTTCGCTGTAATTTATGGTCAAATCAGCCGTTCTTCTAGCCGATTTGATAATAAATTGGCTATGAAGAAAAAGAAGAAATAAATTTTGCAACAGAAGAAGAAATAGAATATCAAGAAGAAGAATAGAAGAAAAGAGGAGAAGATAGATTTTGCAGAAGACGAAGAAAAAAAGTTGCAACATTGTATCTATTTGTATGCATTTTGGATACAGATGTTTCTATTCAAGTACAAATACATACAATGTTGTTTGTCTTCTTCTGCATAATCTATTTCTTCTGTCAAATATAATAGTGGGGCTCTATGCAGGGACACCACTATTATATTGACGGCCGTAGACGGGACTAAAACCCGCCGACTTTTTTTTTGTTTAATTAGTGGCAACGTCGCCAGTCTGAACGACCGATTTACGACTTTTAAAGAAAAAAAAAAAGTCCGATTGTCCTCACGTCTATGGCCTGCTTAACAGTTTGTGGTTCACAGGTCAATTTCAACTAAGAAAGCGGAATGTTACATGATAGTCCTTTACCATAACTGAACACTTCCTGAATCCATTAGGGCTCATTTACATAATTATTTTCCTTTTCGCTTTCTAAAAAGAAGGTAAACAAGGTAAAAGCATACCAGCTCAATAGGGTCAAGTAAGCATTTCTACTGACACAACAGGATGCTTAAATGCAGGGTGGGCAATAAATAATAGCCTTTTTGTGTATTGCCCTTTGTACCCTTCTAAATGGAGTGTATACATTTTGCATGTGGGTGACTGGCCTTAAATGTAAAGTAGATTAGAAAAAACATTCTAGCGAGTATTTTTCTCAAATATGAGGGCTGGTAGCAGCTCAAATAAATAAGGCACAGAAAGACAGGAATAGTATCCGAGATGCATGCAACTTGATGCAGGCACAATACACTTGTGGAACTCATGCATCAGTGTATACATGACATTAGGCACATATTTGATTAAAAATTAGGATATTTATTTGTTCCCAACAAACAGCAAAGAATATTTAATTGTACAAAAGGCACATTAGTGAAACGTGACGGTATAGACATAACAATGGTTTAAAAAGGTAAAACTCAAAGGCAGTATTTTAGTGCAGCTTTTAAAATTTCAAAAGCACACAGGAGAGGTTAACAGACAAACTAATGGTTCTGATAAAGTTTGATCTACAGAAAAAAAATTCACACAATAGTAAAGAATTTTGGCATGACCAAGGTCACTATTATCTAAGTTTTAGAGAATACCTTCAAAAGCATTTTGGGTGTGGGGAATGTTCCATGATATGCAGTTAATACAGTTCTTACCTCAGCTCCCCACTGCTGCCAAGCTGAATGTGCTATTATGATTGTATTACGATTACTTCCATCTATCAGCTACTCTGCCTAATTCAGAATGTGTCAAAAGACTTCCCAAAAACTGGAGAAGATAAACTTCCTAGCACAAAAAAGCAGATACATTCAAAGGTTAAAGTGTTTCTATGGGGGCTTTTCTAAAATGTACTATTCACCAATTTCAAGTGGTTCTAAAGACTTTTTTTTTTTAACCTGCATTAAGGTGAAAGCTTTTGTTTTTGAATTGCCACTTCACCTCCCATATGTTTACCCGAGTCCTATCTCACTCCAGCACTGTGCAGTTCACTAGCTCTGTTCTCTCTCTGCTCAAAGAGGAGGCAACAGGAGCCATTGGCTACAGCTGCTGTTAATCAGATCCGGTGAACAGAGAGCGAGAGTGAGCCATGCTG
The DNA here is from genome assembly GCF_062004578.1 of Staurois parvus. NCBI lineage: Eukaryota > Metazoa > Chordata > Amphibia > Anura > Ranidae > Staurois > Staurois parvus. The sequence continues at coordinate 11,389,817 of NW_028318515.1, forward strand.
TGTGTCAATAGGCAAACACAGCCAAGCTTGGGATTAAGCCTGCAGTTGTGCCTCCATAACAAGCTGCTTACTATGGGGGTAAACAAAGAAGAGGAGGAGCATCAGCAGGGGACACCAGAAGAGGAGGATTGGGGATGCTCTCTGCAAAACCATTACACAGAGCAGGTGATTATAACATGTTTGTTATTTATGAAGAAAAGAGCCTTTACAAAGCTGAACACAAGGCAGATAAAAAAAAACAAAGCCTTGTATATGTATTCATTTTTAAACCAACATGTATTTTTAAAATGCAGCTAGAATAAGAAGCTGCATTTTATGTGGTTTTGGTTTCCCGCAATCCTCTGTGCAGCACTCAAGACTGGAAGAGGGAGAAGGACTGGGTGCCAGAAAGTCATCATGCATGCACAACAAACAGAGGAGGAGGAAGCAGAGTGAATAGAGGGATGCCATTGGTCAGTCTGCTGCTGCTCCTTCACTGTTCAGTCAGCAGGCTGAGGATGGGAAGGTGTCACCACAGCATTTTCTAAAGCAACAGAAAATGTGCCCTTGCTCTCCTGGCTGTGCTATGTGATGGGTTGGGTGTTAATATTGAGTTAATAGGGATGCAAATCCTTTGGTAGGTAAAACAGTTCTCTTATATGTATAACATCTATTTATTGAGCTCTTTGCCTGGATACGTGGTGTTTTCAAAAATACCATATTTCTCCAAAAAATTTTTTGCTAGTGAGCCCAACTCACAAATTACTTTTTAATAACTTCTCCAAAATTGTCACTGCTCTTCCTTATTTACCATCTTCCTATGTACATTATCCTAGAAAAATAATGTACTCTGTCCTTGGCTATGTTCTCCTGCCATGAATTAGACCAAAATGTCTCTATAAAAAGATGAGGATCTGAAAGTAGCCATTTTTGGAAAAACAACATTACATATTGCATCAACACAATATACAGTCAGGTCCTTAATTATTGGGACATCGACACCATTCTAACATTTTTGGCTCTATACACCACCACAATGGATTTGAAATGAAGCAGACAAGATGTGCTTTAACTGCAGACTGTCGGCTTTAATTTGAGGGTATTTACATCCAAATCAGGTGAACGGTGTAGGAATTACAACAGTTTGTATATGTGCCTCCCACTTGTTAAGGGACCAAAAGTAATGGGACAATTGGCTTCTCAGCTGTTCCATGGCCAGGTGTGTGTTATTCCCTCATTATCCCAATTACAATGAGCAGATAAAAGGTCCAGAGTTCATTTCAAGTGTGCTATTTGCATTTGGAATCTGTTGCCATCAAATCTCAAGATGAGATCCAAAGAGCTGTCACTATCAGTGAAGCAAGCCATCATTAGGCTGAAAAAAACAAAACAAACCCATCAGAGAGATAGCAAAAACATTAGGCGTGGCCAAAACAACTGTTTGGAACATTCTTAAAAAGAAGGAAAGCACTGGTGAGCTCAGCAACACCAAAAGACCCGGAAGACCACGGAAAACAACTGTGGTGGATGACCGAAGAATTCTTTCCCTGGTGAAGAAAACACCCTTCACAACAGTTGGCCAGATCAAGAACACTCTCCAGGAGGTAGGTGTATGTGTGTCAAAGTCAACAATCAAGAGAAGACTTCACCAGAGTGAATACAGAGGGTTCACCACAAAAAAAAAACAGGAAGGCCAGATTAGAGTTTGCCAAACGACATCTAAAAAAACCTTCACAGTTCTGGAACAACATCCTATGGACAGATGAGACCAAGATCAACTTGCACCAGAGTGATGGGAAGAGAAGAGTATGGAGAAGGAAAGAAACTGCTCATGATCCTAAGCATACCACCTCATCAGTGAAGCATGGTGGTGGTAGTGTCATGGCGTGGGCATGTATGGCTGCCAATGGAACTGGTTCTCTTGTATTTATTGATGATGTGACTGCTGACAAAAGCAGCAGGGTGAATTCTGAAGTGTTTCGGGCAATTTTATCTGCTCATATTCAGCCAAATGCTTCAGAACTCATTGGACGCCGCTTCACAGTGCAGATGGACAATGACCCAAAGCATACTGCAAAAGCAACCAAAGAGTTTTTTAAGGGAAAGAAGTGGAACGTTATGCAATGGCCAAGTCAATCACCTGACCTGAATCCGATTGAGCATGCTTTTCACTTGCTGAAGACAAAACTGAAGGGAAAATGCCCCAAGAACAAGCAGGAACTGAAGACAGTTGCAGTAGAGGCCTGGCAGAGCATCACCAGGGATGAAACCCAGCGTCTGGTGATGTCTATGCGTTCCAGACTTCAGGCTGTAATTGGCTGCAAAGGATTTGCAACCAAGTATTAGAAAGTGAAAGTTTGATTTATGATTAATATTCTGTCCCATTACTTTTGGTCCCTTAACAAGTGGGAGGCACATATGCAAACTGTTGCAATTCCTACACCGTTCACCTGATTTGGATGTAAATGCCCTCAAATTAAAGCTGACAGTCTGCAGTTAAAGCACATCTTGTTTGTTTCATTTCAAATCCATTGTGGTGGTGTATAAAGCCAAAAATTTTAGAATTGTGTCGATGTCCCAATATTTATGGATCTGACTGTATAAAGGGATAAGTTCCTTTTAAGCAAGTCATTTAATATGCTGATCTGCAAGTAACACTTATATAATTGTAAAGCCTGAAGTCTCATATCAGTTTGCTCTAAGGTACTTTTGGCCTGTGTTAATTGCCAGGGAAAACAGCAATGAGCACAGAAGGGAAAGCACTATGATGAGACCAGTAAGCATTACACTTGAATGCATCAACATGAGGCTTTGATTGATGCTTAATGAAGCACAAAAAACTGTCCTATTCAAGATAACAAAGGGCTTTATCCAAAAGTCATAGGTTCCTGGCTAGGACCCAAAATTTCTTCCTCTTGGACTGCTTAGATGGAGATATATTTTCAAACACACCACTACTTTTCCCTTCCTTAAAAAAACTGATTAAAGGCATTGCCACTTAATTACTTAAAAACAAAAATCAACCCTGGGCTTAATGCAGTGAACTTGTTAAAAAAAAAATAAAAATACAACTTAAAGCAGACCTATTGTCAAACACCCCCCTCCCCCCCACCACCATCCAAGCTCCCTCCATATACTCTGCCCACCCCCTCCCACTAAAAAGGGAGACTCAATGATTCAAGGAATCGTAAAAAAAGGGGGATTCTTTAGCAGTGTTAAGAATTTCAGAACCACTGTATATTTTATATCTGAAAACAAGTTCTGCTTTAAACAAAATCCTTCATTATACAAATATGAAATTTAATAAAAATAAAATGCAACTGAATTATGACATGACAACATTCTCATATAAAAGGCATAAAAGGTAAAAAACACCTACGTTTCATGCACCTTCAGTAATTTATTAGAAAAGGCAGTGCTTGGAGTTTCAGCAAGGTGCAACGTATTTAATAAACCCAGAAAAACTTCATGCTGGTACAACAGGGCTGCTTGTCCAAATCCATTTATATCTGGTTTAGAACAATTTAGTAAGAATAAATCATACAAAATAAAAGGTAATTTATACACATTTAGAGGAGCTTTAGAAAGAAAGCTACATCTTGGTTTGACATAAGCTGAAAATGGAAAAAAAACTGTAAACTGTAAAAGTTATTGTTAATGAATTGCTACCATCTTTAGGACTGGAGAACATTTTAGCAGAACAATACATCAGTAAACACGTCAGGCATGTTGGGGTAAGTGAAGTGTCATTGCAGCTAAGCATATTATTATATATAAAACATTTTCACATTCTTCACACAGCATTTTACAAGACAGTATTTAATTTGCTACAGAAAAACACCATTCTGCTATGGCGCAAAATGACACATTTAAGACATTTCCGGATTATTATTATTAAGCTTTCATAGTGGTCCCATGTCTTCAAAAAAAGTAAAAACAAAAATATCTACTGAACCTGACAGATGAAAACTAAAAGGAAGCGAAGCTGGACCAACCAGTCATGTGCTAGCTTTCATTTTGTACCCTATATCAGAAATGTGGCAGCTCTGAGTCTGGTTGACTGCCATGGGCAATATCTCCACTCATATATATATATATATCAACCTTGTTATGACAGACTGGTCATGGAATGTTAGTGTCCTACACCTGCAAGAATCATTACCCTGTTCATGAAATGGCAAGAGTACTGATCACATAAACAGCAGCGAGCTGTAATATATGCAATCCTACATTACTACAGCACTCTTGCCAATTTGTAGTAACAGCAGTACTCGAGGATTAAGGGTCTAGCTGCTTGAAACTATTAATGCAAAGATGTGTCTGGAATGGTGTACTAACAGTGAGACAAGTAAAAATTGCAGAAACAGGAGACAGGTATATAGCATATATAGAAATAGAATATGCTGAAATGCAATGGCTGCAGGGCTTGATCGATGACATTACGGCCTTCAGTTCCGTGACAAATATAAAGCTTACATCTTTACAAACTGTAGCTATTCAGTTAAAACATACAGTATGTAGGAGGAGCTACAGAAATGTATTGCAGACACAGCATGTATATTTTGAATAAACAGTAAGGGTTAGATAGGAGGTGAACAAATCACCCACTGGCTTCTTATATGATGACTTTAAAACAGAAATTCCCATGCCTGAACATGCTGAGCTATATCCACATATTGTGACAACCACAGTGACTCCCTTATTTTTTCTTACACTTTGAACAAAACAAATCAAAAAGGGAGATCACCATTCTGCAAACCTGGAAAATATAATAAGCCAGTGTGATTGCGTCCACCAGCATCCATCCATTAAGAAAACATCAGTTTTGGATGGACTTGGTGAGCTGAATGTGAGTTTTTATGCAAGTCAATCAATTTTCATACCCATGTGTTCCTAGGCAGGACTAAATATAGTAAGACCGAGTAGTGTTGATATAATTTATCACTATTTAGTAATAACATAAAAAAAGAATTAAATACCAAGTTAAATGTACTGCTGTTAAGGCTACAGCAACTAAAATGCAACTTAATGCTTGTTGGAGTTCAGAATCGCATTAGCAGGACTACAGCTAGTACCACCAAAACAAGCCTTAATATGGCATACATAATTTGTATTACAAGAATATAACACTGAATGCAGGACAATTTCAATGTAGTTTCAATGGGTTGCAAGGTGAATTAAAAGAGGAAAAAAAAAAAAAAAAGTTCTGTAGTGCTAAGGCAAGCACCATCTTTTGCATGGATGGTGCTGAATTACTTACACAACAAATATATATATTAAAAAAAAACAAAAAACTTTTGTTCGATATTTGGTGAGAAGAAGCTGCTCTGCGTTCACATAGGCGACACTGTTGCTTTTGTTTCACAAAGTGAAATGAAGGACCTTCTAAAACTTCAAAGTCCATATATACTTGCCTCTCCTTCATACGGAATGATTTTAAGTTTGCTTATGGTTTGCAAAGTAAACAAATAAGTATTCTGACCAGGTGACAGATCATAAAAGTCCCCAATAAGAATCTCTGGAGCAAAACTGAATATGGGAGGAGGCAAGATATCCAACTCTTATTGTGCCTGCTAAGTCAGTGTCGTTGCCAGGATGATTACAAGAATTAACACCAGGACGACCACACAGATGATTATGAAGATCATTTTCTGTAATATCAGAAAAAAAAGGGTTAGAATCAATGCATATACTAAATGCAAACTGTCTGTACTGCCCCAAAACAACCAACCATATTCAAACCTGTACTTGAACATTAGGGTTGCAAAGAATGTTGACAAGCTACATGCTTGTGAATCAGCAGTGACAACCCCAATATCCACACCTATTTTGTAATCTCATTTAATGTAGCGGCAAGCTGAGCTGCATCATTGCCACGCCAATACAGGAAGCCACATTAGGTGGGTTTCACTGGTAAGTTCAACAGGTATCTGTTGGACTTTGCTGGGGACAAAGAGGACACTGAATGCAAATGAACTTATAATTAAGTGCTGCTGCCCACATTTTTGTAATGGGAGGCCATAGTTATACTTTAACAATTTCACTGATCTTAAAGTGGAACTTTACCCATAACAACTTCATAAAAAATAATGTTCTTTAGCAAGGAACATGCATTCCACATTATTAATTATGCTACCAAAATTAGTGTGCTGTAAATTGCCTCCACGATTGCTCGTTTGTTCTTGCTGCCATTTTGCTGAAGCCCAGAGCCCCTGAGCAGTAGTAAATCTTTTAGGCCGTCAGCAGATCGGCCTCTACATTTTCAGCACAGTGCCAAAAAACAAAGAAAAGCTGAGCATCTGCAGAGCAGGGTGAGACCGTGTATTACTGGATTTTAAACGATATAGGCACTTATTTGTAATGTTTTACATAGTCATACCTGCAAAAGGGGCCAGCCTGGAATGATCTAGTGGGACTTTTTCTGACTAAAGTTCCACCTTAAGTGCAAGAGTGTTGTACAAACATAAAACATTTAATAAAGTGAAGGTCCTTTCTGTCTGCACACCGATTTGAAGGAAGAAAAACATCCATAGTAAAAGACAGGTCTTTCGTAGCCACCCTACAGTGAGCAAGATTTTATACAAACTAAGGTGCTAGCCCTTTACCTGTGAACACACACTGCACCAATGTCAGAACCCTCCACCAGTGTTGACCATATGTGTACATGCATTTGTTTCAAGTGCTCAGTGTCATGGAGTGAGCTATTCTCATGAAGCTTTAGGCTCTTACATTGGATACATTTTTGGAAAATCTCTAGTTATCAAAAAAGTAATGGACAAATAATAAAATTGGTTTAAGAGGAAGAGTCAAACTGGACCAAAAAAAAAATTTTCCCTGGTGTTATGGATTGTTACACCTTGCAATGCCTTGTTAAATAATCATTCAAATGTAACGAAGAAATAAAATCTACAAATACTACACATGATGAACAATACACACTATTTTATTTACTATAAATAGCTTGTAAAATAGAAACGTTGCTGCAGTTTGTCAGCTGAACACCAGGAGGCACAGTCAACATTGGTATACCAGAATGGACAATGCCTTTTAACAAAAAGTAATCTGGAATTTCTGTTATGTCTAATAGTAGGTATTTGACTCTCCTGAACCGGTCGATTATTTTATGCACTTTAGAAAATATGCTACTCCCTAATTAATGATGGTATAATGTAAAATGACTACCATGACCTCTTTTCTGAACATATACAATGGATAGAACAGCACTTGAAAGTGGAACCAAACCAAATACACTGCCTCATCGGATAAATTCTCCTTTTCCCCTCTTCACTATGCTACATTAATTTTACTTAACTGGGCACAGTTTATTACGGGAACATAGCAGAACAAACCCTACACAGCAATGCTTAAATAACTGGAACAACAAAAAGAAAAGTTGTTATATCTTAAAGGTTTACCAACTAATTGTATAAAAGTATCCATTACATAAGTTAATCAGATATTGGACATTCTTAGCCTACTGTGTTAAGTTAAGCTAAAAGTGGGATAAAATCAGCAGCCCCCCAAGTCAAAGTGAACCAGAAGGAAAATATTTAGATTTACAGAGTCTTCAGGCATCTGTTGTATAACTGAAAAATATGAGATACCATTAGCCAACACCACTGTAAACCACCCGTGTACATGTAGATCATAGTGTAGTCTGCTGTTGTGCTACCCACTCCTTATACAATCAGCCTTGTTTACTACTAAACACATTAAACTGACTGATCTTCTAATAAGTTTACTGAAATGCAAATACAACTACTTAGCTATAGCAGTCTTGCCATGTTTTCATAAAATATTGTTCTTGGTCCTAAGCTGATGGTATAATGAGGGAGCACAGAAGCAAAATAAAAGTTACTTACTGCCACACAGGCAGATGTGCATATGCACAATGGGAAAAAAAGCAAAACACAAAACTTCACTTGAGGCCAACTGACAAACCAATAATCAAGGCAAGTATGCCAGTCGCCACCACCAATAAAATGGCAATGATCCATTGTTTCTGTTGAAGTTTAAAAGAAAATTCGGTCAGAATGCTTCTTGATCACTACAACTTATCAACATGATTCTCAATATGCAAGAAGTAAACTTAATTCGTTAATAAAGTAGAACTAAAGACAAAATTGTTTTTTTTTTCATATTGGATAGAGTAAGAGAGGCCATAGATTATGCGATTTTCTTTCCTGCAACCTGTGGGTGAAGAAAAATTGATTGATTCCCCCATCAACACAGTCAGTCAGTGTTGATGGGGGAATCCCTCCCACAGAGCTATTGTGTTCTCCCAGCAGGGGAGGCACAGACAGCCATCCCTGCTGGGAGAACAAAATGATTATTGCGATCGGCTATAGCTGCGGACAGTAATCACACACAAAATATCTGACATGCTGGTCGTATCCAAGTTGATTGGATTGATTTGGGTACAATCAGCCTGCCTATAGATGGATCGAATCTCGGCCAGTCCCTGCTGAACTGACAGAGATTCAATCCATCTATGGTCAGCTTAAGGGTCAGGTTTTTTTTTTTTTTTTTTTACCATCTGTGTCCCATTTGAGAGATTTCCCATCACTTGCTGTCCCCATAGCCAAAACCAGTGATAGCAGTAAACAGCACAAATAGAGAGGGTGAATCTTCCTACCTTGAATAAGTATTCATACCCCTTGCAATGTTCCACATTTTGTTATGTTACAACCAAAAACGTAAATGTATTTTATTGGGATTTTATATGATAGGCCAACACAAAGTGGCACATAATTGTGAAGTGGAAGGAAAATGATAAATGGTTTTCACCATTTTTTACAAATAAATATCTGAACAGTGGGGTGTGCATTTGTATTAAGCCCCCTTGAGTCAATACTTTGTAGAACCACCTGTCGCTGCAATTACAGCTGCAAGTCTTTTTGGGGATGTCTCTACCAGCTTTGCACATCTAGAGAAAGTTTTGCAAAATAGCTCAAGCTCTGTCAGAATGGATGGAGAACGTCTGTGAACAGCAATATTCAAGTCTTGCCACAGATTTTCAATTGGATTTAGGTCTGGACTTTGACTGGGGCATTCTAACATATGAATATGATTTGATCTAAACCAGGGGTAGGCAACCTGCCGCTCTCCAGCTGTTGTGGAACTACATTTCCCATGAGGCATTGCAACATTACAAAACTGACAGTTACAGCTATGACTTGCAGAGGCATGATGGATTTTGTAGTCCTGCAACAGCTGGAGAGCCGCAAGTTGCCTACCCCTGATCTAAACCATTCCATTGGTGTATGTTTATGGTCATTCTCCTGCTGGAAGGTGACCCTCCACCCCAGTCTCTAACAGGTTTTCTTCTAAGATTGTCCTGTATTTGGCTCCATCCATCTTCCCATCAACTCTGACCAGCTTCCCTGTCCCTTCTGAAGAAAAGCATCGCCACAACATGATGCTGCCCCCACCATATTTCATGGTGGGGATGGTGTGTTCAGGGTGATGTGAGTGTTCGTTTTCCACCCCACATAGCGTTTTGCTTTTAGGCCAAAAAGTTCAATTTTGGTCTCATCTGACCAGAGCACCTTCTTCTACATGTTTGCTGTGTCCCCCACATGGCTTCTCGCAAACTGCAAATGGGACTTCTTATGGCTTTCTTTCAACCATGGCTTTCTTCTTGCCACTCTTCCATAAAGGCCAGATTTGTGGAGTGCACAACTAATAGTTGTCCTGTTGACAGATACTCCCACCTGAGCTGTGGGTCTCTGCAGCTCCTCCAGAGTTACCATGGGCCTCTTGGCTGCTTCTCTGATTAATGCTCTCCTTGCCCAGCCTGTCAGTTTAGGTGGATGGCCATGTCTTGATAGGTTTGCAGTTGTGCCTTACTCTTCCCATTTTCGGATGATGGATTGAACAGTGCTCTGTGAGATGTTCAAAGCTTGGGTTATTTTTTTTATAAGATAACACCGCTTCAAACTACTCAACGACTTTATCCCTGACCTGTCTAGTGTGTTCCTTGGCCCTCATGATGCTGCTTGTTCACTAATGTTCTCTAACAAACCTCTGAGGCTTGCACAGAACAGCCATCTGTATTTATACTGAGATTAAATTACACACAGGTGGACTCTATTTACTAATTAGGTGACTTCTGAAGGCAATTGGTTCCGCTAGATTTTTGTTAAGAGTATCCAAGTAAAGGGGGTGGAATACAAATGCACGCCACAGTTTTCAGATATTTGTAAAGAATTTTCAAAAAACATTTATCATTTTCCTTCCACTTGACAATTATGTGCCATTTTGTGTTGGTCTATCACATAAAATCCCAATAAAATACATTTATGTTTTTGGTTGTAAGATGCCAATATGTGGAAAATTGCATGGGGTATGATTACTTTTTTAAAGGCACTGTAAATAGAAATAACTCAAAACACAACACAAAGCTTTAGCAAAATGTGGAACAAAAATATATTGATCTTTACTAGTTCCTAGTTATTGCTGCTTTCGTTTTACTTTTGGTCACACACAGGAACCTAAGAAAATTAGTCAACCATACCCACTAGTAGAATCATGGGGATGCCAATAAAATTACTCTGTTCAACAGAAAATGCTCATCTAAAACTTGTCAGGAATTTTACAATAATAAAAAGTAGTACTTCTTAAATGTGACATTCCGCTAACCTAACCTGACCTATTTACTATTGCAATGCAAGGCAGCACATACATTAGTAATTTTTTTCATTCAATTAGCAAGTTAAAAGAAAAAAAAAAAAGACAAAAAACAGCCCAATTACTCCATCCACACATTCGAGATGGATGGGGGAGTCACTCCTGCTGACTTGCTGAGTTATGACAACAAGAAGTAGAGTTGGTGGCATTGATCGTGCAGACATTTTCCAACAGGCTGGATATACAGAAGTCAATTGGTAGATCAACTTCTGTACAACCCAAACATGGATCAAAATTTCGCTGGACCGGCTGAATTTTGATCCATGTATGGCTGGCTTAATAAGAAAGATCAGCTGCCCATGGCAGGATCATTAAACTCAAGTAAACCATCACCAATTAATTTAGTTACGGCTTTATGTCTCCCCGCAAACCCAAATCATGCTAAGCTACTCTGATAGATACAGGATTAAATATATAGTAGAACCTTGGAAAAGGTAACACTGAGCTGTAGCACATCTGCCAGACTGCAACTAACCAAATATGGGAAAATATTGGAAGACCGAAATTAGGAACACAGAACTTGGCACAAGGAAGGGAGGGGAACTTGTAAATTGTTATCAATGGGTCTTCAGCAGCCATCACAAAGCTACTTAGGTTTCTTTTATTAGATGAACCAATGTACAGAAGTGAGTACACCCCTCACATTTTTGTAAATATTTTATTATATATTTTCATGTGACAACACTGAAGAAATGACACTTTGCTACAATGTAAAGTAGTATACAGCTTGTATAACAGTGTAAATTTGCTGTCCCCTCAAAATAACACACAGCCATTAATGTCTAAACCGCTGGCAACAAAGCAAGTACAACCCTAAGTAAAAAAAAGTCCAAGTTGGGCCCAAAGTGTCAATATTTTGTGTGGCCACCATTATTTTCCAGCATTGCCTTAACCCTCTTGGGCATGGAGTTCACCAGAGCTTCACAGGTTGCCACTGGAGTCCTCTTCCACTCCTCCATGACGACATCACGGAGCTGGTGGATGTTAGAGACCTTGCACTCCACCACCTTTCATTTGAGGATGCCCCACAGATGCTCAATAGGGTGTAGGTCTGGAGACATGTTTGGCCAGTCCATCACCTTTACCCTCAGTTTCTTTAGCAAGGCAGTGGTTGTCTTGGAGGTGTGTTTGGGGTTATGTTGGAATACTGTCTTGTAGCCAAGTCTCCAAAGGGAGGTGATCATGCTCTGCTTCAGTATGTCACAGTACATGTTGGCATTCATGGTTCCCTCAATGAACTGTAGCTCCCCAGTGCCGGCAGCACTCATGCAGCCCCAGACGATGACACTCCCACCACCATGCTTGACTGTAGGCAAGACACACTTGTCTTTGTACTCCTCACCTGGTTGCTGCCACACACGCTTGACACCATCTGAACCAAATAAGTTTATCTTGGTCTTATTAGACCACAGGACATGGTTCCAGTAATCCATGTCCTTAGTCTGCTTGTCTACAGCAAACTGTTTGCAGGCTTTCTTGTGCATCATCTTTAGAAGAGGCTTCCTTCTGGGATGACAGCCATGCAGACCAATTTGATGCAGTGTGCGGTGTATGGTCTGAAGGGGTGGGGGGGTCAGCCTGCCAGTGCTCAACCTCTGCAGCAATGCTGGCAGCACTCATACGTCTATTTCCTAAAAACAACCTCTGGATATGACACTGAGCACATGCACTCAACTTCTTTGGTCGACCATGCCGAGGCCTGTTCTCAGTGGAACCTGTCCTGTTAAACCGCTGTATGGTCTTGGCCACCGTGCTGCAGCTCAGTTTTAGGGTCTTGGCAATCTTCTTATTGTCTAGGCCATCTTTATGTAGAGCAACAATTCTTTTTTTCAGATCCTCAGAGTTCTTTGCTATGAGGTGCCATGTTGAACTACTAGTATGAGAGAGTGAGCGATAACACCAAATTTAACACACCTGCTCCCCATTCACACCTGAGACCTTGTAACACTAACGAGTCATATAACACCGGGGAGGGAAAATGGCTAATTGGGCCCAATTTGGACATTTTCACTTAGGGGTGTGCTCACTTTTGTTGCCAGCGGTTTAGACATTAATGGCTGTGTGTTGAATTATTTTGAGGAGACAGCAAATATACACTGTTATACAAGCTGTACACTCACTACTTTACATTGTAGCTAAGTGTAACTTCTTCAGTGTTGTTACATGAAAAGATATAATAAAATATTTACAAAAATGTAAGGGGTGTACTCACTTCTGTAAGATACAGTATGTAGGCTTTGTTACAATTTACTTACCCTGCGTGACTTGCTCTGATATTTTACGGCCTTCTTTGTTTCTTCTTTGGCATGTTCAATATAATCAGCAGCATTTTCAACATTCTTCTCTATGTTGTTTATCATTTCACCCTGTATAGTGTAAAGAGTTGATTTTACATGGCGAGTTTTTTAAAACATATTTTAAATGAAACAATTCAACAGTAAAGAAGGGATGACCTTTATCATGAAAAATGAATGGAAAAAATAGGACATCAATAGTGGATTTAAAAAAAAAAAGAAAAAAAAAAGGAACTTGGAAAAAATTGTTAATATAGTGTTAAAATAAAATATATATATTCTCTCTCTCTACATGACTGATTGAGCTCTGCAGTCACTTTTGCAGCAGTGTTTTTTTTATTCTAGTTTATAATCCTGCCCATTGTCCTTTTGTCTCTTTCGGTCAGTTGACCACGTCGACCGAGCTTACAGTGAGGAACAGAAGTATTTGAACACCCTGTGATTTTGCAAGTTCTCCCACTTAGAAATCATGGAGGGGTCTGAAATTCACATTGTAGGTGCATTCCCACTCTGAGAGACAGAATTAAAAAAAAAAATTCAGGAAATCACATTGTATGATTTCTAAAGAATTTATTTGTCTTGCACTGCTGAACATAAGTATTTGAACACCTGAGAAAATCAGTGTTAATATCTGGTACAGAAGCCTTTGTTTGCAATTACAGAGGTCAAATGTTTCCTGTAGTTCTTGACCAGGTTTGCACACACTGCAACAGGGATTTTGGCCCACTCCTCCACACAGATCTCTTCTAGATCTGTCAGGTTTCGGGGCTGTCGCTGAGCAACACGGAGTTTCAGCTCCCTCCAAAGATGTTCTATTGGATTTAGGTCTGGAGACTGGCTAGGCCACTCCAGAACCTTGATGTGCTTCTTACGGAGCCACTCCTTGGTTATCCTGGCTGTGTGCTTCGGGTCGTTGTCATGTTGGAAGACCCAGCCACGACCCATCTTCAATGCTCTGATTGAGGGAAGGAGGTTGTTGCTCAAAATCTCACAATAAATGGCCCCATTCATCCTCTCCTTAATACAGTGCAGTCGTCATGTCCCCTTCGCAGAAAAGCACCCCCAAAGCATGATGTTACCACCCCCATGCTTCACAGTAGGGATGGTGTTCTTGGGACGCAACTCATCCTTCTCTTTCCTCCAAACACGACGAGTGAAGTTTAGACCAAAAAGTTCTACTTTGGTCTCATCTAACCACACGACTTTCTCCCATGCCTCCTCTGGATCATCCAGATGGTCATTGGCAAACTTCAGACGGGCCTGGACATGTGATGACTTGAGCAGGGGAACCTTCCGTGCAATGCATGATTTGAAACCATGATGGCGTAGTGTTCTACCAACAGTGACCTTTAAAACTGTGGTTTCATCTCTCTTCAAGTCATTGACCAGCTATTCCCTTGTAGTTCTGGGCTGATTCCTCACCTTTCTTATCAGTGATACCCCACGAGGTGAGATCTTGCATGGAGCCCCAATCCAAGGGAGACTGACAGTCGTCTTTAGCCTCTTCCATTTTCTAACAATTGCTCCAACAGTTGATCTATTTTCTCCAAGCTGCTTGACAATTGCCCCGTAGCCCTTTCCAGCCTTGTGGAGGTCCACAATTTAGTCGCTGGTGTCTTTTGACAGCTCTTTGGTCTTGCCCATGGTAGTAGTTGGCGTCTGACTGACTGTGGGGTGGACAGAGTGTCTTTAAAGAGCTCAGACAGGTGCTACTAAGTTAGATTGAGTGGAGTAGAGGTGGACTTTTTAAAGGCACAGTAACAGGTCTTTGAGAGCCAGAATTCTTGCTGTTTCTTAGGTGTTCAAATACTTATGTTCAGCAGTGCAAGACAAATAAATTCTTTAAAAATCATGCAATGTGATTTCCTGAATTTTTATTTTTTAATTCTGTCTCTCAGAGTGAGAATGTACATACAATGTGAATTTCAGACCCCTCCATGATTTCTAAGTGGGAGAACTTGCAAAATCGCAGGGTGTTCAAATATTTCTGTTCCTCACTGTATGCTTATCAGATAACATTTTCCCAGAAACTGTACATGCAGTCATAACCTTTGATGCTGTACCTCGCGACACGGGAAATAAAATTGGCAACTTCAGTCAAAGAGGCACCAACAATCTGCCCTCTTTAAAGCTCAGTAAGCTCTGTACTACTAGCAGTGCAGCTGATGAAAGTCAGGCTTCCCACCTGTTAGATAGGTGTCTCAAATCACATCGCAAGCAAAAGAGTGTTACTTCCGCTTTCAACGCAAAACGTGACGTCACTTTCACAATGCAAATCATGTGGCATTTCCATTTTTTTGTCTGTGTGTGTGTGTATTTATATTTCCCCCCTAAAAATCACTGTACTTGGGCAGGCTGACCTATGAAATATTTATATTTTCCCTGTTATTTAGCTTTACATACTTTGCTAGTTCTCAGGGTCACCGCTCATCTGACATTTTCTACCTTGTCAACTGCTTGACCCCCTGTATAGTGTCCCAATTTATTTTTTTTTTCTCCTTGTGGTCATCTTGTGTACTAGTAGCTAGCAGGTAAACAGGAGATCTGTCCCACTGTATTTTTTTTTCTTAAGATCTCTGTGTACTGAAATAAAACCAAGGGGATATTTCTTGGAACAGTTCTTGGACTGAAGGAGGAGAGTACATCGGAGGATGTGTAATCAGTGAGCAGAAGGAGAGGACACCAGGGTGCTGTGTGAACAGTGAGGGTGAGCAGAAGAAAAGGGATGCTGGAGGCTATGGGATCAGTGAGCAAAAAAAGAGGCCTCCAGGGGGCCGTGTGAACAGTGAGCAGGAAAATGGGACCCCAGAAACCGTGATCAGCGGACAGGATCAGAAAAGAAAAAAAAAAAAAAGGACACCGGGCTGGGGTTGGGAGTTAACGTAATAAGTTAGGGAAACTGTGCTCATAACAGAATAAAGTTAGGAAGGAAGATTAACAAACTATATAAAATATAATAAATTTTTCCTGAATTATCCCCATTAAGTTAATGGGTAAAGTCCAATAGGAGCAGCAATGAGACCTGAGTATGTGTATGTTGCTTGAACAACCATGGCTAAATACTGCTGTGCAAAAGTATGAAACTAAGGCAGCAACTGGCAACACTGTGAAGCATCATCTAACTGAAAGGGTGTTAGGACTGTGCCAGTCAGGTGCTGGAAGGGGCCAGTACAGAGGTGGCTGGAGATATGGAGGTGGAGGCACCAGAACAGAGTAGATGGGTGACAGACAGGATAGAGGGAAAAGCATTAGGGAGGCCAGTCCTGAGCTGAAACATCCCAATAAACATGCCCGGCTGTGTGATGTTGGTGGTATCAGTCAAGGAGTGGCATTACTGGAGCAGAGTGACTAGCCTAACTGCCAGGGGAAAAATGCCTCTACTGAGGATGGGGGCACGTTTACAAGAAAGGATAGAAAGATACTGGTGGTAGGGGAGTCGGATGGGGCTGGGTGAGGACCCAGCTGTCATGGCACACATTAGTACCAAAGAAATTTAGGAAGATGGAGTGTCCTAAAAAAATATTTCAGGGTCTTAGATGCTATATTAAGGAAAAGGACCTCCAAGACAGTATTCTTAGAAATACTGCCTGTACCTCGGGCCACACTAGAAACAGACTTTTTACAGAAACAAATGAAGAGTAGTAACTCTGAAAACTGCCATTTCTGAAAAAAAAAAAAAAAAAAAAAAAGACATGAGAAAATAAGCAAAATAGCTGCTATTCTTCAAGTTCCAAAGAATTCTTAACATCCATCACCTCCATTTTTCTTTATAGAGGAAATGTGCAAACACTTATATTTACAGTGTCCTTAAAATTGGACCTAAATTGAAGTGAAGATTTTTAATATTACAGGAAACATCTAGAAATGTTAATTTTGCCAAATCAGTACCTTTTGCCATGACTTTCTCCTTAAAAAAAAAACTCTCTTTCACACTCTCACATGTGAGAAAACAGGGCAAACAAAGATTTCTTTTAATGATAATAAAAATTATTATATTTTTTATGCAATCCATAGACAAAGATAACAGTATTAGTTAAAACATGTGTTGCTTTAGTTTCTTTTTAAAAATATAAAATGTATTCTATAATCTTTCCAATTTAAAATATGACACTTTTTTAAAATGTGTTAAAAGGAGAAAGGGAAGGAGGATTTAATAAAAGGAAGAATAATTGTAATATATGGTTAATTCCACACACTTCCTTGTGTATATTTAAAATTTATAAATAAAGATAGTTATATTTTATTTACTGGAGTCTCAATAAATGTAAGCACCATAAAACCCCCAGCAAGCCTGTTTGAGCATTTATATTGGGATAATTAGGGTAGATTATAGTAAACACAGCAACTTTAGTTATTTTGACAGCCAGGAAGTGCCGGCAAGTACAAGGGGAAGCGACAGTAGGGTAGGGCATACAGCACAGGCCCGCTGTCCACAACTGGTTAAGCTATTAACGACATGGAAGCCCTAACAGCATTGGGCAGGTGTGTCAGAGTGCTATGACTTGCTTTTACTAGAGGGAGTCTTCTCCAGAACATGGTATTGAATGATACTTCATAAAAGTCACTGCGTCTTTCATGAAAAAGATAGTAGAACTAACTCTCAGGTGTTATTTTTTTTTTTATAATTGTGGCAGTTGGTGCTGCAGGACCTACATTTCTTCCTCCCCCTTTTCACTAAATCTCAAAGTAGCAGGGAAATTCCACCATGCCATGACATATGGGGCAGCTGTAGGAATTCCATCCTTACCAATCAACGTAAAGTAAAAACAAAAAATACAAAATGCAGTTTACTTGTGCTTCATTGTGAAGTTCTACAAATGCTTTTTGATACAATGGCAACACTCAATTTATGCAACAAACAAAAATTACAAGCAATGTAATGACAAAAACAAATGACTGTACCATGTGCATTATTTGTATGTGCTGAAATGAAAATGTAACTTTTCTACAACAAAACAATTACTTTACCTGTATCCCCATCCTCCAGGAGATAAAACCAGCAGCAAATGGCAAAGTGTTACACAGTTATTAATATCTGGAGAAAATGTTATCGATCGCATTGCTTTCAGACAATGAACACAGTCCCAAAGTGATACATGGTCTTTACTGCATACAAGTGCAAATGTACAGTAATCTAATAAAGACAGCACAAGTACAACTACCAAGTTATTGAAAAGGGTACCAATCATTCGTGACTATAAAAAATAATTTCAACTTGAACTGGAACCCTTGCTAAATCTTTTTTATATAATTTATGATAGATCAGGTAGGGATTAGAACCTCTTTGATGTTTCTACTGCCATTTGTATCTCCAATGGGGAGTTATGCCATTGTTTGCTGTTACAGAGACACAAATATCTCCCAAAAGTGAGAAAAACCCCCATCTTCGACAGTCAACCCTGAAACAGTTGTCCCCTCGGTTTCCACTTGAGCAAAGTTTCAGAGAAATGGGAGGCACCTGAGATAAATTTCAAGTGTTGTTGCAAATGGTCTGAATACTTATGTCAACATGATATTTAATTTTTTTCTTTTTCATAAATTTGCGAACATTTCTAAAATTATTTTTTCACTTCATCATTATGGGATACTGAGTGGATTAGGAAGAAAAAAAAAAATATTTAAACTGTATTATCAGGCTACAACATATAAAAATTGAAAAAATATTGCTCAAAAAATTTAAAGGAACACTTTGAAAACACATCAGATCTCAATGGGGAAAAATATCATGCTGGATACCTATACTGATATGGACTGGATAATGTGTTAGGAACGCAAGGATGCCCCATTGTTTGATGGAAATGAAAATTACCAACCTACAGACTGAATTCAAAGACACCCCGAAACTCAAAGTGAAAAAAATATGCAGTTGGCTAGTCCATTTTGCTGCAATTTCGTTGCAGCAACTCAAAATGATGCTTAATAGTTTGTATGGCCCCCAAGTACTTGTATGCATGCCTGACAACGTCGGGGCATGTTCCTAATGAGACAACGGATGGTGTCCTGGGGTATTTCCTGTATTTCCTCCTAGATCTGGACCAGGGCATCACTGAGCAACTGGACAGTCTGAGGTGCAACCTGCACCATTGGATGGATCGAAACATGATATTCCAGAGGTGTTCTTTTGAATTTAAGTCATGTGAGCGTGGGGGCCATTCAACGGTATCACTTCCTTCATCCTCCACGAACTGCCTGCATACTCTCACCACATGAGGCCGGGTATTGTCATGCACCAGGAGGAACCCAGGACCCACTGCACCAATGTATGGTCTGACAATGGGTCCAAGGATTTCATCCCGATACCGAATGGCAGTCAGGGTGCCATTGTCTAGACTGTAGAGGTCTGTGCGTCCCTCCATGGATATGCCTCCCCAGACCATCAATGACCCACCACCAGAACGGTCATGCTAAATGATGTTACAGGCAGCATAATGTTCTCCACGGCTTCTCCAGACTCTTTCACATCTGTCACATGTGCTCAGGGTGAACCTGCTCTCATCTGTGAAAAGTACAGTGTGCCAGTGGTGGACCAGCCAATTCTGGTGTTCAATGGCAAATACCAATCGAGCTCTATGGTGCCGAGCAGTGAGCACAGGGCCCACTAGAGGATGTCGGGCCCTCAGGCCACCTTCAAGAAGTCTGTTTCTGATTGTTTGGTCAGAGACATTCACACCAGTGGTCGGCTGGAGGTCATTTTGTAGGACTCTGGCAGTGCTCGTCCTGTTCCTCCTTGCACAAAGGAGCAGATAACAGTCCTGATGATGGGTTAGGGACCTTCTACAGCCCTGTCCAGCTCTCCTAGAGTAACTGCCTGTCTGGTGGAATCTCCTCCATGCTCGAGACTGTGCTGGGAGATATAGCAAACCTTCTGGCAATAGCACAAATTCATGTGCCATCCTGGAGGAGTTGGACTGCCTGTGCAACCTCTGTAGTGTCCAGATATCGCCTCATGTTACTAGTAGTGACACTGATCCTAGCCAAATGCAAAACTAATAAAAAACAGTCAGAAAGGATGAGTAGGGAAAAAAATGCCAGTGGCCTACACCTGTAAAACTATTGCTGCTTTGGGGGTTGTCTCATTGTTGTCCGTCTAATGCACCTATTGTTAAATTTTACTAAACACCAACACAGCTGAAACTGATTAACAACCCTCTATGTTACTTAGCTGACCAGATCATAATGCCAAGAGTTTAACTGACTTGATGCTATACTCTGATTAAGAAGTGCTCCTTTAATTTTTTTGAGCAGTGTATATACACGTACATACATACAGTGGGGATCAAAAGTTTGGGCACCCCAGCTAAAAATTTGTATTAATGTGCATAAAGAAGCCAAGGAAAGATGGAGAAATCTCCAAAAGGCATCAAATTACAGATTAGACATTCTTATAATATGTCAACAAAAATTAGATTTTATTTCCATCATTTACACTTTCAAAATAACAGAAAACAAAAAAATGGCGTCTGCAAAAGTTTGGGCACCCTGCAGAATTTATAGCATGCACTGCCAAGCTGAGACCTGCCAGTGTCACGGATTGTTCTCAATCATCGTCTGGGAAGACCAGGTGATGTCAATCTCAAAGTTTTTAAATGCCCAGACTCATCTGACCTTGCCCCAACTATAAGCACCATGGGTTCTTCTAAGCAGTTGTCTAGAAAACTGAAACTGAAAATAGTTGACGCTCACAAAGCTGGAGAAGGCTATAAGAAGATAGCAAAGCGTTTTCAGATGTCAATATCCTCTGTTCGGAATGTAATTAAGAAATGGCAGTCATCAGGAACAGTGGAAGTTAAAGCAAGATCTGGAAGACCAAGAAAAATATCAGACAGAACAGCTCGCAGGATTGTGAGAAAAACAATTCAAAACCCACGTTTGACTGCACGATCCCTCCAGAAAGATCTGGCAGACACTGGAGTTGTGGTACACTATTCCACTATAAAGAGATACTTGTACAAATATGGTCTTCATGGAAGAGTCATCAGAAGAAAACCTCTTCTATGTCCTCACCACAAAAATCATCATTTGAACATATAGACAAGCCTGATGCATTTTGGAAACAAGTTCTGTGGACCGATGAGGTTAAAATGGAACTTTTTGGCCGGAATGAGCAAAGGTACGTTTGGAGAAGAAGGGGCACAGAATTTAATGAAAAGAACCTCTGTCCAACTGTTAAGCATGGGGTTGGATCAATCATGCTTTGGGGTTGTGTTGCAGCCAGTGGCACAGGGAACATCTCACGAGTAGAAGGAAAAATGGATTCAATAAAATTTCAGCAAATTTTGGATGGTAACTTGATGCCATCTGTGAAAAAGCTGAAGTTAAAGAGAGGATGGCTTCTACAAATGGATAATGATCCTAAACACACCTCGAAATCTATGGGGGATTACATCAAGAGGCGTAAATTGAAGGTTTTGCCATGGCCTTCACAATCTCCTGACCTCAACAAAATTGAAAATCTATGGATAGACCTTAAAAGAGCAGTGCGTGACAGACAGCCCAGAAATCTCAAAGAACTGGAAGACTTTTGTAAGGAAGAATGGGCAAAGATACCTCAAACAAGAATTGAAAGACTCTTGGCTGGCTACAAAAAGCGTTTACAAGCTGTGATACTTGCCAAAGGGGGCAGTACAAGATATTAACTCTGCAGGGTGCCCAAACTTTTGCAGACGCCATTTTTTTGTTTTCTGTTATTTTGAAAGTGTAAATGATGGAAATAAAATCTAACTTTTGTTGACATATTATAAGAATGTCTAATCTGTAATTTGATGCCTTTTGGAGATTTCTCCATCTTTCCTTGGCTTCTTTATGCACATTAATACAAATTTTTAGCTGGGGTGCCCATACTTTCGATCCCACTGTACATACAGTGCTCAGCATAAATGAGTACATCCCAACAGATTTGCCAGAAAACCTTTACTTTCCTTTCAGAAATAACATTTTCTATGGGACACTATACTACAAAATACTCCCACAAATGTGGGCCACTGATTGCAAACAAGATTTGTTCATTTGCACACACAAAGTATTTTTCCTAACAAATTCATTCAAGACCATGTTGCAAAAATGAATACACCCAATGAAAGTCTTAGGAGCAAAGGTAAATTTTAGACAACAAAATCCTAATTAACAAGAAATCAACTACAGGTGAATCTAATTATTCATTAAATAGATGTCCAGCAGACAGTTGATTATAAAAAAGCGTTACTTAAAGAAATCTCCTACCCATTTCATGCTGTCAGCAATTGCACCACATGCAAGAGAAATGTAACAAGGCCTGAGAAAGAAAATTTCTTTACAAAAGAAAGGTGGAGGCTACAATAGGATCAGCAAAGCTTTACTTGTCAGAATACGGTAGCAAAAGTGATACAAAAATTTAACAAAGATGGAACTGCACCCAACTCACAGAGACGTCCCAGGCCATACATGGTGTTACAGGAGCATCTTCTGATGAGAAGGGTTGAAGAATATCGCCATGCAAGTTAGAAGAAGTAGAAAGCCAAATTGGGGTGATTGTTTCCCGTGACACAATATGGTGTACACTGCAGGGGAATGGCATGCATGAGTGTCATCCATGAAGGAAGCCTCTCCTGAAGCCCATGCATAAAAAAGCCTGCCTAGAATTTGTCAGGGCCCATGCTGAAGAAGACGACGACTACTGGGACTCTACTCTGGAGTGATGAGATCAAGATAAATGTTTTTAAAACCGAAGGCTTCAAAACTGTAGGCGTTGCAAAGGTGAGGCGTACAACTAAAAAATGCATTGTGCCTACAATGAAACATGGTGATGGCAGTGTCCTTCTGTGGGGCTGCATGAGTGCTGCTGGTGTTGGGGAGCTGCATTTCATTGATTGTATCATGAATTTGCAGATGTACTGCTCTATATTGAAAGAGAAGATGCTTCCATCACTCCGTGCCCTTGGTCGTCGTGCCCTTTTCCAACATGACAAATGATCCAAAACACACATCTAAGGCCAATGAAAAAGAACAGGGTGAAAGTGATTCAGTGGCCAAGTATGTCTCCTGATCTGAACCCAATCGAACACCTATGGGGAATTCTGAAGAGACAAGTTGAGCATCATTCTCCATCCAGCATCCAAGCTCTAAAAGAGGTCAATCTTGAAGAATGGAAAAAAAATAGATGTTGCAATATGTCGCCAACTTGTTCATTCCATGGCTAGAAGACTTGGTGCTGTCTTTACAAATCATGGAGGACATACAAAATACTAGATGTAGTAGTTTTTGTTGTGGGGTGTATTAATTTTTGCATCAACTAATTTGAGCAAAACTGAAGATTTTGTAATCTAAGTTATATTTATTTAACCTTACCTTAATAGCATTTGTATTGCAGACATAATAATGCTCAGATATATATATTATCTCTATATTGGTCATTGGTAAAACTATTTTAATACAAAATACTACTTCTTTCTGCAAAACTAAAAGTGCTTAGGATTCATTCCCTGCCATCAGAAATGAATTTTTTTCAGTGACAAAACTAGCTCTTTGTAGCGGGTTAATGGGGAATGGTTTCCCTTGTATAAACTAAAATCTTTATGGGCCATGTGTATATATAGTCAGTCACAGTGTACAGTGAGTGGTTTGTAAGGCTCCTTGAGGGTTTTTGTTTAACCACTTGCCCTCCTGAGGATTTACCCCATTCATAACCAGGCTATTTTTTCGTTACTTTAACTGACAATTGCGTAGTCATGCAACGCTGCACCCAAATGAAATTTACATCCTTTTTTCCCACGAATTGAGCTTTCTTTCAGTGGTATTTGATCGCCTGTGCGGTTTTAATTTTTTGTACTATAAACAAAAAAAGATCGACAATTTTGAGGAAAAAAAAATATTTTTTTTACTTTTTGCTATTAAACATGTCCAGTAAAAAAATGAAAAAAAAATCAAATGTTGTCATAAATTTAGGCGAAAATGTATTCTGCGACATGTCTTTGCTAAAAAAAAAATCCTAACATGTGTAAATGAATAGGTTTCCGTGAAAGTTTTAGCGTTTACAAATGGCGGTATAGATAATGGGATTTTTTTTTCTTCTACTAGTAAAGGAGGCAGTCAGCAACTTTTAGCGGGACTGCGATGGACATTCTGACACTGGGGGGGGGGGGGGAAACTAACTTGGTGTTACTGACACCCCAGTGACACCAATACTGCAATCGCGCTTAAAAAAAAAAAAAAAAAAAAAAAAAGCAGACACTGTACTAATGACACTGGGAAGGAAGGGCTTAATGTAAGGGGTGATCAAAGGGTTAACTGTGTCCTGGGAGTGTTTCACTAGGGGGTGGGGGGTGTGTTCTTCACTGAAAGCACACTGATCGGGACGGCTGTACTGTGCACAGCCATCCCGAGCAGTGTGCTCAAGCTGACAGGGAGAAAATGGTTTGTAAAGAAAACAAATTCCTCCATGTGGGAGATGGTCGGTAATTGCCAGGCGCCGGTGTGTAATTACCGGCCAGGACCCGGTGATTGACATCTGCGGCCGCGAATGGGGGCGCAGGTAGGGCGTGCGCACCCCCTACTCGTTAATGCAAAATCATGTATATACGTGATTCTGCACACAGATGCCGCCCTGTAGCAGTATAACTGCTAAATGGCAGTCCTTAACCACTTGACCTCCAGAGGATTTACCCCCCTTAATGACCAGGCCTATTTTTGTTACTCGGCGCTACACTAATTCAACTGATAATTGCGCGGTCATACAATGCTGCACCCAAACGAAATTTACGTCCTTTTTTTCACACAAATAGAGCTTTCTTTCAGTGGTATTTGATCACCTGTGCGCTTTTTATTTTTCACGCTATAAACAAAAAAAGGCCAAAAACTTTGAAGAAAAACGATATTTTTTACTTTCAGCTATAAAAAAAAAAAAAAAGCTATAACTCAAAGTTAGTTATAAATTTAGGCCAAAATATATTCTGCTCCATGTTTTTGGTAAAAAAAAATCCCAATAAGTGTATATTGATTGCTTTGTGTGAAAGTTATAGTGTCTACAAAGTTATAGTGGTATAGATACTGCAATTTACACCATTTTTTTGCTATATAGCGCTGCACTAGTTTAACGGACAATTGCGCGTACGGTACATAAATGAAATTTACATCCTTTTTTTCCCCACAAATTGAGCTTTCTTTCGGTGGTATTTGATCGTCTGTGCGGTTTTTATTTTTTGCGCTATAAAAAAAGGCTGACCATTTTGAGAAAAAAAAAACAACATTTTGGACTTTTTGCTATAAAACATGTCCAGTAAAAAAAAATTTAAAAATCAAATTTAGTCATAAATTTCTGCAAAAATGCATTCTGCGACATGTCTTTGCTAAAAAAATACGTGTAAATTAATTGGTTTACGTTAAAGTTATAGCATTTACAAATGGCGGGAAAGATACTGGGATTTTTAGTTTTTTTTTATACTAATAATGGCGGCGATCAGCGACTTATGGCGGTGATCAGCGACTTATGGCGGGACTGCGGCGGACATTCTGACATTGGGGGGTACTGACTTGGGGTCACTGACATCCCAAGTGACACCAATACAGTGATCAGTGCAAAAAAAACAAAAAAAAAAACACTGACACTGTACTAATGGCACTGGGGAGGAAGGGGTTAAGTTTATTATTCAGGGAAAGGGTTAACTGTGTGAGAGGAGTGTTTTACTAGGGGGCGGGGTTGTGTACTGCAGGGAACACTGCTGATTGGGAGAGAGAAACTCTTCTGTCCCGATCAGCGTGTCCTGGAGCTGTCAGGGAACTGACAGAAAGCACAGCTACTACAGCTGTGCTCTCTGTCAGTGATTGCCGCCGATTGCCGGGACATAGCTGGTAACGACTGGCTGTGATCCGGCGACTGACATCCATGGCTGTGATCGGCGGGACAGGTAGGGCGGCGGAGCGCCTCGCGCGTGCCCCCTGTTTTAAAAACACACGTTTTAAAACGTGGTTTTGCCCAGCCATGGCGCCCTGCCGCCGTATTTCTACAGCGGCTGGGCGGCATGTGGTTAAGCGATTCAGTTAACCTCCCTGGCAGTATTCCCGAGTGTAGCTCGGGGTAAAATTTCAGTACCACAAGCGGTAACCCCGAGCTACACTCGGGCTTACCATGCGGCGTTCCTCAGGGATTCCCTGCAGCGCTTACCTTGTCCTTCGCTCCCGCGATGAGTCCCCTGCAGCGTCCCCGGCCATCTCCTCCGGCCGATGCCGGCATCCGGCTTCCGTGTTCCTGTCCCTGTGACGTACGGGCGCCGGAACCAGCGGCAAATTTGAAAGTTTTAAAAAAATGTCTTTTTTTTTTTTAACAATATTACATAGCAAAACATTGCTGTTTCAAAGCATTTCACATACATTTTGTCCCTACTACTTTGTCCTGTGCCCTGCCTGCATTTGGACTGTTTTCTGCCTGGAAACTGGAA
Source organism: Staurois parvus (assembly GCF_062004578.1). NCBI lineage: Eukaryota > Metazoa > Chordata > Amphibia > Anura > Ranidae > Staurois > Staurois parvus. The sequence continues at coordinate 11,416,188 of NW_028318515.1, forward strand.
AAAGTCCATGGCATCCAAAAAGCGTGCTAATGATTTGTGGGGAAATTCGTCAGACACTGAAAACGATTCTGCGACTTTGCTCAGCGATGTGCTAACTTGGCGCTCTATTTCAAATTTCAGTGTTTTTGGTTTGATTATATTACGGAATTACATTTATTATTATATTATTTTTTATGATTATTTATTAAATTATAATTTATGATTTCGTGTTTCAAGTTTTATCATATCCGGAATGTTTACTAGACTCTTGTTCGGACAGATTTCAGTGAGTTATTCCTAAAAATGACAGGCCTACAATAAAAAAACTACAAATTTCCATGCAAAATAATGGTACCGCTTTCAGCACCAAAAATCTGAAATAATCATACCGCCAGGGAGGTTAAATAAGTGTGGGCAGTCAGGATTTATATTGAACTACGAATATTTCTTCTTTTTTTCATTCAGTCATCTGCATTTTCCTGAACAGTGACATGTGATGCTCATCTCCAAGAGATAGAAAGTCAATGTCAGACTGATCAGTAACTATAACTAACTTAGTAAGCCATTTATTGCACGTCATCTTTTGACACTTGTAATATATTTTACTTGTAACACTTCTTGTCCTCCAGGCTCCCATCTTTATAAGACATGTCTAATGGGCATCTCAAGTGTTTATGATCCTCTATTCTGACATTAAAAAAAAACAAAAAACTTTCCATTAAAACCCAGCTAAATGAAATCTCTAAAAATGTGGTGATCCTAAAGAATGATCCACTCTGCAAGCTGCACCCCTGTGAGTTTAGACTAGAAAACTTTGCTAAAGATTTCCTCACAGTACTACAACTTTACTGGAAAACCGTAAATTAATGCAATCCAGAGAACTTATCATGCATAACACTTAATATTTAAGATGTCAACAGAAAAGTAACTCCTGAAATTTGAATGGGTGCTGCTGCTTGTTCCTAGTCTTACTTTTATAAAACAAAAAAAAAAAAACAAAAAGAATCCATAGCAGATGACTGGGAAGTTGACAAACACCTACTGATACAATTTAAAGTGATTGTACAAGCCTTAAGGTTTTTTAATTTAATGCATTCCCTGCATTAAGGTAAAAAAAACCTTCCAATACCTGTTCCTTTCTCTCCCTCCCTAAATACTTACCTGTCACCTCTCTCGATTCAACGGTGTGCTCAGCTGCATCTTCTCTCTCCTCTCACAGTGGCTACACAGACTAGTGGGAGCCATTGGCTCCTATTGCTGTCAGTCATATCCAGTGAGGAGGGAGCAGGGGCAGGGCTGAGCTGTGTGTATCTATGGACACACACAATAGAGAGTTAATTGGTGCTGCGCTAATTCTAAGTATGATATAAATACATTATATACCTTTATAAGGTATTTATATCATACTTAGAATTAGCGCAGCACCAATTAACTCTATTCGGTATTCCCATTTGGTATATGGTAAGGTGTTAGCAGCTTTTATAATATAGATTAGGAGGCCTAGAGCGCGGGAGGACTATATAGATATATGGACGCACACAGTCCAACTTGGGAGCATGACCGCACCTGTCACCCACCATAGTAAGCGGCTTGCTATGGTGTTGCAGGCAGAAGAGGAGGAGCAAAGATCGCCAGTGGGGGACCCCATAAGAGGAGGTTCAGTGCCAAAGCTGGTAAGTATAACATCTTATTTAATTTTAGAGAAAAAAAAAAAAAAAAAAAGATTATTGCTTTAATTCTACAGATATAAAAGTCAGTGTTATGCGTTACTTTTTACCCACTTTTCAACAAACCAGAAGAAATTCTTAAATTACCTGAGTTTCCACTAACATGGCAATGTCCATAAACATGTCATGTAACTCCCGTATGCTAGATTCCAGCTTCATGATATCCTTGTGCCGTGATTCAATCTCATTTAGAGCCTGCCTTGTAATCTGGGAATCTGAAATGATCTATGGAAAAAAAAAAAGGTACATTTATAGCAATCAATAAATGCTCTCCATAGAAGTGAGAATTTGGATGCACTGAAATATAAAAGTAATGAGGTGAAAAAAGGCAGGGAGGATACACAAGGCTTCTTAATAGAAAAGGGCTGACCATGTGAAATGTGGGGTGACTTTTTTCACTCTAATCATTCTGCAGTTAGGATAAATTATTTATAGTCTGTTTCTCCTCTATCCATTCATACATTTTTTAAAAAAAATTTTTTTTACTTACATCCGAAGTGAAAATTGCTGGGTTTCCAGTCTCCAGCATCTCTTCCAGTTCTTCATCTGTAGTACTTTTTCCAGCTGAAACAAAGCAATAACGTCATTTGTGTGCTTGCCCACAGAAAGACATTAAAGACTCTGTTCTTCACACTTTCCAGTTAAAAAAGAAAAAAAAAAGTGTCTGAAAATGGTCTTATTCATTAATATTTCAACAGGAAAAACATGGGACAGTCCATTTTCTTTTCTGCAGTTGTGTAGTCTGATGCACAATTAACATTAGATCGATGAGCAAAGGGCATGTGGGCATTTTAATAGACGGTTGCAAAAATGAATATGTTGTAATCACAAAAGTGTAATGTATTGCAGCTTACCAATCCTTAAGTGGAACTAAACTTCCATTGTACACTGCAAGCACACAGGTTGTTTTTATTGCTGAAGAGACATATAGGGGTTAATTTACTAAAACTGGAGACTGCAAAATATGGTGCAGCTGTGCATGGTAACCAATCAGCTTCTAACTCCAGCCTGTCCAACAAAGCTTTGAAAATATAGAAAAACTGTAAGCTAATTCAATTAAGCTTTGACAATAAAAATCTGTAAGCTGATTGGTATCTATACAGAGCTACATCAGATTTTGCACTCTCCAGTTTTCGTAAATCAACCCCATAATATCTCTTCAACATTAAAATACACATTCCTCCTGTTCACAGCGGCATGTAAACTGAGCTGTGCATGTGTACCTCCATTTACAGCAGCTAGCCTGTTCCCAGTGTGCCAGAATGATGACCTCCTGCACATGCACAACATCATGGTGCCCTGGCCAATGAAGAAAACTGGTGAGGGACAGGACCGTAAAAGGAAAGGAAAGTACAAAAGCTCCCTTTAATTCTTGCTTTAGATGTGGTGGCTACATTCGTTTTCTTTTTAGGCTATTTATCCTTTATTTTCACCTGGTGATTCAGCCGGTATCACTTCCTGTCTAAGATGTCTGCATTCTGGATGAAGTAGTAAAGCAGACACCGTTGAACAGTAGCATTGTCCGTCTGGAGACGGCAGCAGATTTAGATGCTCCAGCTAAAACATTATAAGTAGTTCCAGTCAGAAAGGATGCAACCGGTGGCATCCGTCTCCCAGCACACAGTGAGAGGAACTGAAATTGTTCCTCCCATTGTGTGACGTCACAAATGGAAGTGACATTGATTTAGTCTCTTCCGGTTACTGACCACTCGATCTCACCATAAAAAGTACCTGTCACTGCCTTTTGCTGTCACATGGGACGTTTACATTCCTTGTGACCGCAATAAAAGTGATAAAAAAAAAAAAAAAAAGAAAGAAACCATGTAAAAATTAAAAAAATATTTAAATGTTTTCGCCCCCCCCCCCGTGCTCATGCGCAAAAGGTTAACACAAGCATCGGTCCTGCACAAACAGTGATTGCACCACACATGTGAGGTATCACTGCGAACGTCAAAGAGAGAACAATCAGGCTTCTAAAGCGTTGCCTATGGATAATTTAACCACTTGCCCTCTAGAGGATTTACCCCCCTTCCTGATCAGGCCATTTTTTGCGTTACGGTGTTGCGTTACTTTAACTGACAATTGCACGGTCATGCAACGATGCACTCAAATTAAATTTACGTTCTTTTTTCCCACAAATTGAGCTTTGTTTTGGTGGTATTTGATTGCCTGTGCGGTTTTTATTTTTTGCGCTGAAAAAACAAAAGACAATTTTGAGAAAAAAAAACAATATTTTTGACTTTTTGCTATTAAACATGTCCAGTAAAAAAATTTCAAAAAATCAAATTTTATCCTAAATTTAGGCCAAAATGTATTCTGCTACATGTCTTTGCTAAAAAAAAAAACCAATACATGTAAATTAATTGGTTTACATGAAGGTTATAGCATTTACAAATGGCAATATACACACTGGTATTTTTAATTTTTTTTAATGTTTACTAGTAATGGCGGCGATCAGCGACTTATAGCGGGACTGCAGCGGACATTCTGACACTGGGGAATTGATATACCCAGTGACACCAATACAGTGATCAGTGCTGAAAAAATAAATAAAAATAAAGCACTGACACTGTACTAATGGCACTGGGCAGGAAGGGGTTAACATGAGGGCGATCAAAGGGTTAACTGTGTGCTGGGTGTGTTTTACTATGAGGCACTGTCTGTGTGTTTCACTGTAAGCACACTGCTTTCCAAAGCAGTGTGCCCAAACTGACAGGGAGGAGAACTGTTAGTAAACAAAACAGTTCTCACTGTCAGAGATCCTTAGTAATCACCGGCCGGGACCCAATGACTGACAGCCAAAGCCACAAATGGCGGCACGCGTTCCCCCTACCTGGACTTGCAAAATCACGTATATATACACATGATTTTGTGCAACTGTGCCGACCTGTAGCAGTATTTCTGCTATAGGGCAGTTGGGAAGCGGTTAAAGCACTGTAGTTTGTTGCCATTCCATGAGCAATTTTTAAGCAAGACATGTTTGGCATGTACTCAGTGTAACATCATCTTTTATATTTTAGAAAAAAAATTGGTATTGTGTTCACTAAAATTCATTAAAGTGTTTTCAAGTGGTTTCAAAAAAGTTTCATTTGAAAAACTCCTGTGCAACTACCGTGTGACATAAAAAATTGTAACACCCATCATTTTGTTCTATAGGGCCTTTGCTTAAAATATACAATGTTTGGGGGTTTCGGGTAATTTTCTAGCAAATAAAATTATAATTTTTGCATGTTGAAGAGAAAAGTCAGAATTGGCTCGGTAGGCAAGGGATTAAAATAAAAAAGATTTTTAGATGCACCCCCTCTTCTCGAGTCCCCACCAGTGCTCTCCACTCTTTCTTCTTGTGGTTGTCCCCTCAAGCAAGCTGCATGCTGACCGGGGGGGGGGGGGGGCGGAGTAGAGCTGCAGCCGGGACAGAACTCAATCATGAGAAGAGATAGGTGTTTAGGGATGCGTTGGGGAACAAGTAGTTTGGAGGGTTTTTTTTTTTTACCTATGCAGAGAATGCTTTAAAAAGGGGAATAAAAAACCAAACACCTTTTTGACTTTGGAACCACTTTAATTATCCTCTCCTAGTCCAAATGCTGATGTATCGTGTTTGCAGAAAAACATCCATGAATTTTACCACATTTATCTCTTAGCATATGTGAATAATTGCCCACTGAAGTCTATAGATGACAAAACACCAGCTTTTTTGAAGCACATTGAGCTTCAATTGAACCAGTACCATAACCTAAGCGCAGAAAGGCAAGCCAAGTGGTTTTTGATCATGTCATCCGTACACTCCCATCAAGTCTAAAAACGGAGCCCTCAGCTGAATTAGAATTAGTCCACACGGTGTCAGGAGGGTAGAGGAGTACCCTAAACGTGTTTTTTTTTTGTATTCTAGATTAGAGAAAGCTGGACCCCCAAATATGTACATATTGCCAGAAGGCCAAATCTCACTCCAGAATTGCATAGTGACATGCAGTATGCATGTCTAAACACTTCTCTACAGACTTGAACAGGTGTGCTCATGTGGTTTAGTATGGAGAAATGTTTAGACTTTTAGATGGTTAATAGTGCCTGCTTTCATGCACACTACGTTCTATCACTAGTCTTTTGTGACAGGCAAATGTAAGGTAAAATGACTAGATGTTATAACTTCAGAATGACAAAATTATTTTTGGATAGCAGCAGCACTTTAGTGATTAGTTCCATGTATTACCCCAAGCTGTTCTTTAAAACCCTATGAAGATTTTCTGTGGAATTTTAAAAATCTTTAACCAAGGATACATTTCTGGTATGCCTTGATAATTTTTTTAACTTCTATGCCCAAAGGGTTATTGGTGTATTTAAATCTGCTAATACAGCTAGCTCTCTCCTCCCCCCAGACTGACAATGCTGTTGTCTAAAGGTGCCCCTGTGCTCCTTTATCCAGAATGGGGACAGTCTAAATCAGGGAGTGTGCTACTGGCCAGAACACCAGGTGATAACAGAGGAAAAAAAATCTTAAAAAAGAAAACTATTGCAGTCACCACATCTAATGATTTGTAAGCTGCAATAAATTACATTTTTGGTTTTGGGTTTAGTACTGCTTAAAGGAAGTGTGCCAGTGGTTAGGGTGTTATATCTGTTCAGTAATTGGCAAAAAACTCTGTTGATCCTGCAAAAAATCTAGTGCAGTCATGAACACTATTTCAGGGTAAATGTAAACAATGTATTTAAAGTGGAACTTTAGTCAGAAAATTAAGTCTTGCTAGATCACACCAGGCTGGCTCCTTTTGCAGGTATAGCAATATAAAACATTACAAATACGTGCCTATACTGGTTAAAATCCAGTAATACATGCCTCACCCTGCTCTACACATTGTCAGTTGCTCTCCATTTTTAGGCACTGAATTTTTAGAGGCCGATTTGCTGACAGTCTAAAGATTAAAGTGGAACTAAACCTATCAAGTTAACAGTTTCAGAAGTTCTCAACCAAACTGTCAAACCATCAAATGACTGGTGTCATGACTGATCATATGTGCAGCACCATGGCAGTTGCAAATCAAACAGAAGCCGGTTTCCTTGGCTGAAAGAATAGGAGGCTTTAGTTCCGCTTTAACTGCTGTTCAGGGCTCTGGGCTTGAAAAAAATGGCAACCTCCAGCAAGACGAAACAGGGAAAATGATGGAGGCAATTTACAGCACACATTAACTTTGGTTGCTTAATTATTAGTGTGGAATGTATGTTCTTTGCAAAAGAACATTATTTTTTATCAATTGTTTTGAGTAAAGTTCCATTCTTATGTTTACCCATTTTAAATAACCTGAGCGGTGTGAAACAGACTCTATGGAAGAACCTAAGCTGATAACTGTTTTTTGATGAAATGCCTGAAAAGAAGGAGTTGTAAAATTTCTTCCTGTCTTGATCATTGAGATCAGCAATATCTCCCTCTATTAATTTCTAAAGTTTTGGAATCTAGAATCATGCATCAGAATGTAGAGTATTAACTGGAAACAAGTTTCATATGAATATGCAAAAGTAGCATGGTTTCTACCATTGAATTCTGAGGCCCAGCTGTCAAAAATATAATAGGCACAGCAGGAAATAGTTACATAGATAGCCTGGTTGAAAGAAGACACGTCTATCCAGTTCAGAGAGAAAACACACGCACGCACACGCACACACACACCAGAGGAAAGCAGAAAAAACCCCAATAAAACATGATCCCACTGTTTTGATCTAGGCTGTATAGCACAGATGTAAGAATCTATTAGGTTTTTGTTCAGCCTGTCTAGAAATGCCTACTCCTCAAAACTGACATCCACCCATCAAAGCAATTTGACATTTGCAGAACTCTTCTCAAGGGCCATCACACAGGTTGCATCAGAATAGAGGACTACTGAGAGGAGTAATGAAGGAAGGAGCTGTGATGTTTTTAGAAAGCTTTGAACAGCACCCTGCTGGCCCCTTCCATTATCCATGATCTGTCTGCATTGCAGAGAGAAGCACAGAGACCCAGTGATGACATCACTTGGTCAAAAATAAGATATAGAATAAAAACGAAAATCATAATGGAAAGGCAAAATATTGGCAAATTAAAAACTTTAGCTTTAAAATGGAGCCATCATTCCACACGTCATTAATACAAATGTGATGCACTGGAATACTGGAAAGACATGTAGCTCTGCACCCTCCTCCCCCACATGCAGAGTTTGAAAAAATTCTGTACAGAAAGCAAGAATTATAGAAATATCATACTTATTTCTAGCTGACGTTGTATCCGTCCTTTACTGCGCTCCCGAAATTGAATCTGTGTTTCATTGTATTCTATCATAACCTCCCCAAACTTTCTGGACAATACTGTATGCTGGAATAATAAAAAACAACAAACAAATGTTTAGTGCTGGACACGAACATGCTGGATAACAAACAGGCAAGTACAGCACACAAGATGTTAAAGAGTCCAGATATACAACGTAAATAAAGCATAAAGGTGGAAATCTAGACAAAGCTGGTTTCCCTTGTTGGATAGTGAGGGGAAAGGCTAGATGTCTTAGAACATTCAGATATAAGACTGTGTAAATTAAAGTTAACACTTTCATACATACTTGCAAGAAAAAATAATATATATTGTTCTGTCTAGGTATAAGAAATATTTATGAAAATATTTACTGTATTTAGTATCTGTTAATAAGTATGAATCGCCTAAACTTTTTCTTTTTTTAGCATAGAGTAGGGAAGAGTTAAAACCCGTCAGGCGAACTCTAAACCCCTCCATTTCCACTCACTTTATTTCTCAGTGACAAAAGTAACAAATACAAATAAAGGAATGGAGACACACACAGCAATAAAAATGTGATTGTGTCTAATCCTTCCTTACTCTAACCAAAAAAAAAAATGCGTTGTTTGCCAGGGTTATGAGGAAGGTAAAGAGACTATAGGTCTCAGTGTTTACTAAACAAAGACAGTTTTTACAACTTGCCACAAAGCGTGTAAGAAGTGCTGCAAGCTTGTGAAATTTCTACTACTTTGAAACAATACACCAATTAAATGTTTGCACAAATACTTGCAGGTAATGAATTGTGCTTGTTTATGCCGTAAAAGGAAATACCAGAGAAATGTTAACACAAAAGTCTGTTTAAAAAATGTCTTTGGAGGACACTTCAGTTTAATTTTAATGCATCCTTGAGGATCTATTGGCATCCTAAGAAGTGGCCACAGGCTTCAGATGACAGTTGTACGTGAAGACACAAGGCTCCCAATTAGAACCATGTGGGAAAATAAGCCTTTTGTGTTTACTGTAAAATTAATTTCTTGGAGTTCATTAAGGGACACAGAATTCATAAACAACTGTGGTACACTTCCACCTACATTTGTATTTGGTCAGAAGGGGTATTTACCAACTCATTTTATTCTACCTTATGTGACAGTAGGCAGGTGAAATCACCTGGTTGCGTCCTGGATGGACAATACATTTGTCCAAGGTTCAGACTTTATGGGGATTTGTTCCACTAGAGGGAAGTGCTGAGTCCTTCTGCATGGAGGTAATGAGCCCAGCTGAAGGTAGTGGGCTCATTAAGGCTGCTATAAAACTTCCCAGCTTGCTTAGGGAGTTGCTCCAACCTGGAACCAGATCTATGCCTGAACTGTCTGGGGAGCAAACATCTTATCTGTGTGCAGGAAGACAAAAGCCTGTGTGGCTAGCCTCCAACTACTAGCAACTAGGTATAGCACCAGGCTGTACCTAGTGGGTAGCTAGGGAAAGCTGTTGGTACAGTAAGTAGCCAAGTTGGCCAGGATTTAATTTGAGGTTTCTTTTTTGTTTGGCATTTTTTGTATATAGTGTAAATAAACTGCACCTTTTTTGTTTTTTCACCTCCACTGTTGTTGTGCTGCGCCTGTCTTTTTGTGTTGTGCACCCATCCAGGGGGTCACACACACCCACTGCCGAGCTAACCCCGTTACTCTTAGGAAGCAAAGAGGCTCTGGATCTCAACATCACATAAGATCAAAAGGGGTTCTTTACAGGACAAGGGTTGGGTTTGCATTTTGATGGTACTTTGGGCCAACTGTTGGCCCAAGCCCGATTGTAAAAAGGTGAGAATTTGTCCCAAAGAGTAATTCCTGGGGGTGAAAAGTTTCATCCTCACACCATGCAAAGTATCGCTCCATGCCCGATAGTTGACCTTGTGAGAAGTAGCTTATGACTGCATGGAAAATGCAGAATCAGAGAGGCCCCTGTCTATTAGAAACCGAGCTTCAACAGCCATGCCATTAAAATCGGCAACCATATAGCAGAGTTGTAATTGGCATCTGCCAGCAGTAATATGACCTTGGAGCACCACACCTGCCTAGGCCAGTTTGGAGCAGAGTATCATTGGCATGCCCTCACATCTTGACCCTGTGGAGTAGACATGGAAGTTTAAAACTCAGAAAGGCATATATCAGGCTGTATGGATCTCAAGGAGGCCAGTTGGTCAATGACCAGAATACCCCCACCTGTGACACAGGTTCTGAAACACTTCAGATGTAAGGACCATTCTACTGAATCCAGAGCTTGCCAGCTGAGGTAGCCTGGCTGTCAGTTTTCTACACCAGGGATGTAAACAGCTGACAAAGCTGTAAAATTAAGTTCTGGCCAAGATAGAAACCTCTTTACATATTCTGCTGCAGCAAGAGCTCTGGTTCCTCCCTGATGGTTGATGTATGTCACACTACTGTGCCTTTGTCCGTCTGCATCTGGATGAAATGACCCTCAAGATGGGAAGTCCAGCAATCCAGGGACAATCAAATTGCCCAGAGATCTAGAAAGCTGATCGGAAGACAGGATTCCACTCTGCAGTGACAAAGTGTCTAGCAGTCCTACCCAGCCCTCCAGGCTGGCCTTTTTTGTTAGGATCTTGCAGGACATTGAGAGGAATGATTTTCCCTACTCAAAACTTGCATTCTTAGACCACCAAGCCAATTATAATCTGGTCCTCCGTGTGAGGCAAGTCAGTTTGTCCCAAGACTGAATCAACTTATCCTACGATGACAGAATGTTGAGTTGAAGAGCTCTGGAATGGAACTGAACAAAAAGAACTGCTTTGAAAGAGGCTACCAAATGCAGAATTCTCATGCAAAGTTGCAGTGAATCAACACAGACTTTTCAGTCCATATCTGGAAGCGGAGAGTCTGAAGTTGTATTCTTGGGGAAGAAAGACCCTGGCTTACGCCACATCCAGGACAAGACCAAAATACTCCAAGCGATGAATCAATTCCAACGCAGGCTTCTGAAGTTTCAGGATCCGACCAAACCTTTTAAGGTCTGGACTGTACACATTGTTGGTCAGAAGCTATGTTGAGCTATCCCATAATGGGAATGCTCTAAGAGCGGGGGGGGGGGGGGGGCTCTAGCTTACACACAGCACTTGAATCCTTTTTTTTTTTTCTACAGTGTGTGGGCCCTAATATAGCAGTACCAAAGAATTTCCTTTCTTCTTTACCTCAGTACATTATCTGTTAGACCTTTGCCCCTCCAATACACAAATACATCTAGCTAACTACACCTTCTTATTAACACATATTGCTTTCCTGTGCAATCCTACTCTGCCTACAAAATATTACAGTTTTAAATGTTCACTAAGTACATTCAACTATTACATGTTGCTATACTTTAAATAGACTCTAAAGGGATGTCCTGCAAAATATACAAGCAATAAACACCAGATGGTGACCAGCCATGTATGCATGATAGATCACTGTACAAACACACATGTTTGCTTTGGGTGAAAATGCATATTTTGGCTTATGGAGAATGGAGAAGGGAGCAACTAAGCTCCAGCTTAGAGTAGAAAAATAGAAAACATCAGTGATTGGGCTGGAAAGTCCACTGTCCAATTGCTTTATCTTATGAGAGTGCTCAAAAGCCAGGAGATGTCTGGCATGGCCTATGGCATCTGATCTTAAGTAGCTGGATCAAGGCCACTATCACTTCTGTCTGTTGCCAACTTAAGGCATACATCTATACATCAATGTAATCATAATTTAACTATTTGCACAATTTCATATACTTAAAGTGAAACTAAACCACCTAATAGTGGGGCCCCTTGGAGTTTTTGCTATGATGTCCAATAATGCCTAGCATATTTGTACATCATGCCATGCTTCTTTTGTAAATGCCTTTCCCCCCTCATCACTACCATTTTCATCTTCGTCCAGTCTTCTTCAGGGCCTCACACAGCCTTAGGCCACCTCAATTGGCTGCGCCAGGATGACATAACTGCCACGCATGCAAATATACAGTGAGCTGAGCGTGCATGGCTACGTGTACACTTAGAAAAAAGAAACAGGGAGAAGCATTTACGACAGAACAGAGAGACACAGAGTAAGTTTATGTGGAGCCAAAACAGATTTTTTTTTCTACTTTTGAAAAGATTGCTGAGAGGTTGTTACTGCTATTTGTGTACACACTTAGGAGATTTACTCTCGCCTTGTCCTAAATGGGACTGCATACAAAATGGAAAATAAGCTTTGGCTCAAAGGATAAGTTCACCTCTTCTAACATGTTTCACCTGTATTCAGGTATAAAATGCTTCAGCTGAGAATGGGTGCAATGCTTTCAGGGCTCCTAGTAAAAAAAAAAAAATAAAAGGACATTTTTCTACCTGCAAAAAGATGTGAATGTATTTATTTATTTTTACAAAAGGTGAATTTATCGCTCACGTTCTAATAAAATTAGACAGACATGTTTGGATGTGTACTAGTATGTGTCTTGGATTATCCTACAGACAAGTGATCAATCTATTGATCCCTTAGCACTTCTGACAGAGCATTTTAAATGTACTTTGGGGTTGAATTACAAGCAAAATTACTTTTTCTTTCCTTGCACATGATTGGGTTTTTATTTGCATAGTGAATCTTCACCACTTTCACTAAGCGAAGTGAAAATCCCCTTACAAAGTGAACTTGCTTTTAGTAAATCAACCGGTGTCTTTCTTCCTGTGCATAACACGTATCAGCATCATGCACAATATGTTGAATACAATACAGCCCTTCGTGTCCATCTCATTTCTTTCATTACTGTCCATTTTTTAACATACCACCCAAGCATTTCTGCTGGATCATTTTAAAGTCAAATTGGGCTATGGACTATTCTCACAAGTGACAAACGTGTGCGAACATCAATTGTAAATTTATCTTCTCAGTTCTCATGATCCTCTATAAGTCTTATTAAAGCAGAGCTTCACCCAAAAGTGGAAGCTCCCCTTGTTTGCCTCCTCCTCCCCTCCACTGCCATATTTGGTACCCTTGTTTTTTGGGGGAGGGAGTGGGTACCTGGGGTTTTGACAGGTACCCGCTCCCACTCCCAGCTCAGTTTGCGGCAGCGAAGTGAGCTGGAAGTTTGGCCCCCTCTTTCCTCCCACAGTCTCCTGGGACACAGGTCCCAGAAGGCTGCCGGACCAATCAGAATGCGCAGCATGTCATGCGCATGTGCAGTGGCCACCCAGCTGTGAAGCTGCAAGCTGTCACAGCCTGGTGCCCACAGTTGAGATGCCGGCATCGTGGAGAGAAGGAGAAAAGGGACGGCGCGGGTGAGCACATCGCTGTACCTCAGAACAGGTAAGTGTGTGTGTTTATTAAAAGTCAGCAGCTACAAAAACGGCTGGAACTCCGCTTTAAGTCTCCCCAGAACAATCTTTCCACTCTGTGTGTGTTAGAAGAACACTTTTTAAAGACTGCGAGAAAGTGGTAAAGGTCACAGTCACACAATAAAATACAAAACAAATGGAAAACCAAAAATGTTGTCAAATTATGTGCGTAAGCCTTACCTGAGTCTTCCTTATTCTTAAATTCACAGAGGATCTATTGGCATTATCATCATGGTCAACAGTTTGCTCAATTGCTATAAGAAAAGGAAGCGGTATAGGAAATATGAAAATGGCATAATTTTAAAACTTTCCAGAGACCTGCCGTTACCTGTTGGAAATTCATATTTACACTGTAAACCTTTCCCCCCTTTAAAAAGTAAATCAAGTGACGCCTACGTACTTGTTTCCAGGTCAGTGTCTCACTTGGTAAACACAATCAGAAAGCTAGCCCCCAAACCTGTACCTAAACCACTTCAAGTCTGGACACTTCCACCCCCTTCCTGCCCAGGCCAATTTTCAGCTTTCAGTGCTATCACACTTTGAATGACAATTGCGTGGTCATGCAAGGCTGTACCCAAATGAATTTTTCAGCATTTTTAGAGACAGATAAAGCTTTATTTTGGTGGTATTTATTTAACACTGGGATTTTTATTTTTTTTGCTATATAAATGAAAAGTCCAAAAATTTTGAAAAAAGTGTTTTTCTTATAAAATTTTGCAAATAAATAATATTTCATCATAAATCTTGGCCAAAATGTATTCAGTTATCTTTTTAGCAAAAAATAATCCAAATTAGTTTAGAACCAAAAATTATAATTTTATTTAAAAAATGTTTTTACATTTTTATTTTAATTTTTTATATGATATTTATTTTTACATATTGTCACCCTTGCAGTACAGTGTCACCATGGTGACACTGTACCACTTGTGGGGGGTGATGAAGATTTTTTTTTTTTTACACCGATTGCTTTTTCATACATAAAGGCTGAAAAAGCAATCATTTCTCCTTCTCTCTGGCTGCATTCTTGCAGCCATTGAGAAATACTGTGTGAGCTGTGATTGGTCACAGCTTGTCACATGGTACAAGGCTGTTGTGAATAGCCTTGTACCATGTGACCTCTGTGATCATTCACAGATTTCACACGTGGTAAGCAATGATGTCAGAAGTGACATCTTGCTTACTACTCTGCATGTGATCACTGTGCAGGGAGCGCGCACAAGCAGGGGGCGGGGAGGTTGTTTATAAACAGCCAGCCGCCCCTGCACTGCCACAGTCCGGCCGTTTATATACAATGGCCGAACGGGAGGTGGTTAAAAAACAAGCTGGCAAAGAAAGCCTTCAGATTTCTCTTCTTACAGGTTTACTTTAACAAGTTCTAAGATGGGGGGGAGGGAGGCAATCTATTGGCCATGCACATTTTACACAAATCATATTCAGCTATAATTAAAACAGCATAGAGTTTTTATGAGGTTTAACATTTTTAAGACTAGTTAGGCTTTAGCTGAAATTTAATTTTAAAAATCACGAGTGCCCAAATTACAACTGTGCTTGACTTACTTGAGCCAATAAAAATAAAAAAGACATACCAATTGCACACACCAGTCCTCTAATTTGAAGAAAATGTAAAATATACTTCAGCTAATCAAATGTCACATGTTTTTAGTAAAAAGTAAATTAAAATATCAAAAGAACCTGAAAAACAAACAAAAAACACAAAGAATTTTCACACTAGAGGGGATCTATGCCTACAAATGTCAGTGATCCCTTAAGATTAAGCTAATCAAACCAATGTATTAAAATTCAGTGTTCAGAAATGTCATTCTCCTGAGAAAGGAGCTTCAGCATTTGTTTGCTCAGAACACAACAGGTTACATCTATAAACTGCTGCTAGTAAACTCTCCTGGCAGGAAGACCAGTTCATTTGTCAAATACAGTGCCTTGAAAAAGTATTCATACCCCTTGAAATTTTCCACATTTTTCATGTTACAACCAAAAACATATTTTCGTGCGGATCCAGATGTGAACCTAGGGTAAATACAGCTGTTCTGTGAAGCCCTCAGAGGTTTGTTAGAGAACATTAGTGAACAAACAGCATCATGAAGGCTAAAGAACACACCAGACAATCAGGGATTAAGTTATGGAGAAGTTTAAAGCATGGGTAGGTTTTAAAAAAAATATCCCAAGTTTTGAACATCTCACGGAGCACGGTTAAATCCATCATTCAAAAATGGAAAGAGTATGGCACAACTGCAAACCTACCAAGACATGGCCGTTCACCTAAAAAGACAGGCCGGGTAAGGAGAGCATTAATAGGAGAAGCAGCCAAGAGGCTCATGGTAACTCTGGAGGAGCTGCAGAGATCCATAGCTTAGGTGGGAGAATCTCTCCACAGGACAACTATTAGTCGTGCACTCCACAAATCTGGCCTTTATGGAAGAGTGGCAAGAAGAAAGCTATTGTTGAAAGAAAGCCATAAGAAGTCCTGTTTGCAATTTGCAAGAAACCATATGGGGGACATATGATGGTGGCAGCATCATGTTGTGGGGATGTCCTTCTGCAGGGACAGGGAAGCTGGTCAGAGTTGATGGGAAGATGGATGGAGCTAAATACAGGGCAATCTTAGAAGAAAAGCTGTTAGAGTCTGCAAAAGACTTGAGACTGGGGCAGAGGTCTACCTTCCAGCAGGACAACGACCCTAAACATACAGCCAGAGCTACAATTGAATGTTTTAGATCAAAGCATATTCATGTGTTAGAATGGCCCAGTCAAAGTCCAGACCTAAATCCAATTGAGAATCTGTGGCAACACTTGAAAATTGCTGTTCACAGAAGCTCTCCGTCCCATCTGACAGAGCTTGAGCTATTTTGCAAAGAAGAATGGGCAAAAATGTCTCTCTGTAGATGTGCAAAGCTGGAAGAGACCTCCCCAAAAAAGACTTGCAGCTGTAATTGCAGTGAAAGGTGGTTCTACAAAGTATAATTTTCCTTGCACTACACAATTATGTGCCACTTTGTGTTGGTCTATCACATAAAATCCGTTAAAATTTACGTTTTTGGTTGTAACATGACAAAATTTGGAAGATTTCAAGGGGTATGAATACTTTTTAAAGGCACTGTATAAGGGAGGAACAACATTCTGCATCTTCCACAGAACAGTAGGTCACCACAGTCCATATTTGTGGCATGGATAGTTGCTTTATGTGTGCATGATTCCACAAAACTAAAACAGTAGTTTTGGTCGCAAAACAAAATATATTTCACACTGAGTTATTTATTTCAGGTACTTAAATAGCGCCATCAATTTACGCAGCGCTTTACATATATATTGTACATTCACATCAGTCCCTAACCCGCAAGGGGTGTACAATCTAAGGTCCCTAACTTACATTCATACACACACATACTAGGGCCAATTTAGACAGGATCCAATTAACCTACCAGCATGTCTTTGGAGTGTGGGAGGAAACCGGAGTACTCGGAGGAAACCCACGCAGGCACAGGGAGAACATGCAAACTCCAGGCAGGTGGTGCCGTGGTTGGGATTCAAACCAGCGACCCTAGTACTGCCAGGCAGAAGTGCTAACCATTTAGCCACTGTGCCGCCCATAGCCACATAGCTCAGTGCTCCGCATTTTCGGACAAGCTTCATTCATCTCCATGATGTCTGGAGGTCTCATTCATACAACTAAATGGTTAAATTGCTGCTGCAACCACTCACAACTGGTTACAGTGTATAGCATGGATACATCAGAATGCCAACAAGCATATTTCAAAGCACAAAGCTGTTTTTTATTGTATGATTGCATAGAAAGAAAATGATTCAGGACCAGGAAACCCTTCTAAGGCATGTGATGAAGGATCCCTGCACAGTCCTCGTTCACATGTGTACATTTTTGGGGCAGTTAAATACATGACATCTGTGCGATTACATGCAAAAAGCGTTAGAACTGTGTGAAGAAAAAAAGAAATAGGAACATTGCTCTTTACTATAGAATGACAGACTTCATTATGCTTTTTTTTTTCGTTTCAGTTTTAATGGCATTTAAATGAACCAAGAATGCTATAGCGCAAAGGGGGCCAATTACACCATTCTGTAAACAACAGAATACCTTACACTTTAATTTTGTCCGAACTTTGTTGGCGATATTCTTGATTTCTTTGTTAAGGCTTTCAAGTTCATCCTTGGTTTCTGCAATTAAAAGAAGTATATTATAAGTCCAAACAGTGGAAGCAATTCAAAAGATTCTGAGGACAAGATAAAGAGTTAAACATAAACTTGATTTTAGCAGTAGTAAATCAATTACTAGTACTCATGACCTTATGCCTTAACATTGTTATGTTGCCTGGAGTGGAACATACAAACTTACAAAGGAAATCAGGAAGTAGTACATATTTATTAATGTCACCTTTAGAACAAGTTACAAAAAAAGAACACTTTAGCCCAATCACCTATATAAAAAATCATAACATAGCAGAAGACGGCTTGCACTATATAGTATAATATATTATATCTCACTGTTTTCCCTTTAACGATATTTACCAATTTGATGGTTCTAAACGTAGTTGAAAAAAAAAAAAAAAATTCAGCTCCTGAAGCTCAAAAACAGAAAGAATTCCTGTTTCAGCAATTTGAAGTGGACAAAGGCACAGCCAGAGCGGTTGTTCCACATGACAAGTCAATGCATTACCTATGCACATTAAACATTAGGAGCTGAAAGGAGGCAGTACAACACTAAGCTAAACATGAACTGATGAAACAGAATTGTCTTGATTAAAACCTTACTTTTCTCACTATAAAGTAGCTTTTTCACTGAAACTTTATTGGTTGTGTGACACGGATAACTGATGTTGGAACTGTACATTTTTACCAAGATGAATACTTCCATTTAGTATTTAGCATTCTATTTTAGACCCACATGGTTAGGATTTTTTTCTTGAAGGGTAGGAAGTAGCATTAGTCCTTGCTGACATTTTTTATTATCATACAGAATTTATTTTGTGTGAACAGTTTGCGCAGAACTTTACAACATGAAGGCAGACAGTACAGTTTGGATACAATTTAATAGAGGAGGAATCAGAGGGTCCAGTTCATTAGCGCTTACAATCTAAGAGGAAGGATCAAGTGATCCAAAAAACTAAAAGCTGTGGGGAATGAGCTGATGGGAAAAGTAAAACGTACAGTTTTAGGTGGGGGCAGAATAGGCTTCTCTGAAGAGAAGGGTTTTCAAGGACTGTCTAAAAGCAAACAAAGCAGGTGATAGACAGATTAGGGTAGGGAGTTCCATAGGATGGGAGAGGCTCAGGAAAAGTCCTGGAGGAGAGCATGAGAAGAGGTGATGAAGGTGACGAAGGAGCTAGAGAGCAGAAGGTCTTGGCTGGAACACAGGACGATTAGGTTGACATTTTGAGACTAGGTTAGTGATGTAGCTAGCGGCCAAGTTGTGGATGGCTTTGGAAGTTGTTAGTATTTTAAATTTAATTTGTTGGGTGAGGGGAAGCCAGTGGAGGGATTGACAGAGAGGAGTAGCAGACACTTAATGGTTGGTAAGGTGGATAAGCCTAGCAGCAGCATTCATGATGGACTGAAGGGGGGATTTGCAGTAGTTGAGGCAAGAGATGACCAGAGAATGAACTAGGAGCTTTGTTGTGTCATTGGTTAGGAAGGGGCCTATTTTGGAGATGTTACGTGGGTTGAGGCGGGAAGCTTTGGACAGCAATTGGATGTGGGGCCAAAAGGATAGTTCAGAGCCCAAGATTACACCTAGAAACCTGGCATGGGGAACAGGTTGATAGTTATGCCATTGATCTTGTCAGAGAAATCAGGAGAAGAGGCACGTGGGGGAGGAAATATTATGAGCTTGATTTTGGATAGAGTTTGAAGAAGTGGTGCGATATCCAGTAGTAGAATTGTAAGTAATATTAAATGTGCAGTTGGATAAGAACCAGAGAAGAATACAGTCACACAGACCAAAAGCATAGTCCTCCGATTCAAAGGAAGCAGAAAGGTCCAAGAGTAGAAGTACAGAGTCCACAGATATCGGTCCATGAGTTAGTATTAATATTTCCATTTGATATTTCCATTTGATATTTTCTTATGATCCCTATGTGGATTTGTTTTTTGATTAAGTTATTTTATTATAACCCATGTTCAATAATTGTTGTTATTGCTCATTTGTGCTTCAGGTTCATGGCCTTGTATGAAGCTATCATTATGTCTTTTATGTAATAATATTAGGTTTAGGATGTCTAGTGCCTGTATTGGGAATAGTTATTAGTGCATCCTAGCACTGTAAACGAATGGTTGCTGGGGATCCTGTATTGTTAGATTGAGTTCTCCTAGTATTAGTGTTTGGTGTTTAGCACTACTTTAAAATGGCCACCATCATATCATCATTTTCTGAGACCAAGGCAAAATGCTGCCATAGGGTTTGGCAGCCATAGGTTTAATACTAATTTAAATAGCCGCCGTTATATCACCATGTCCTGAGACCATGGGAAAATGGCCACCATAGGGTTTCATTATGAGGACTTGGGCAAAAAGGCCACTGATTGAGTGGTTCTTTGTATACTATATAAGGATTCCCCCTCTGCCATATCTCTTATGAAGTCACATGGGCCTTAGGCAGACGTGAACCAGAAGTGACGCATGGGGAAGCGCAGCCTGGCTTTGGTGATTCCAAACCATTTTTTATGGCGTTATTTACCTTTATATACATGTGAGTGTATTACCTTTTAATAAAGCCTACTTGTTAGTACTTACTGCACCATCAGTGTCCTTTGTTTCCTCAGTATAAGGGTAGGAATCTCTGACCTCACACCACCTTTAAAGGGACCGGTCTTTTCTTTGGTTTGGTGATTTATTGAAAGAAAAGAGGGTGTCCAGCAACTCTGATATGGCGGATGACCAAGAGAGTGAAAGATCCTTTGCGTACTTGTTATTATAAAGCGCAATCTGACTGCTCTAAGGTGAGAGTTCTGTGAGCACTGAGGTGACACAACCTGCATGTTTTACAGCACTTCAATTGATGGTGTTGGTTATATGAGCATGTGAAGAAGCATATAAAGTTGTGAAGAATTTTAATGTTGAATTTTGTTGTTTTCTTATTTACATGGACTTGCTTCTATGGACTATTACTATGATTTGTGTATGTTATATTTTCACTCAATTGTATTGATGATTTAGATCTGTATACTGCACAATAGCAGCGGAGCATTGAGTTTATTTTTATGGTTTTGTTGTGAGAACACAATTTCTAATGCTGGCAGCAGCTCTTCACTATTATTATTCTAATATTTTATTATTCAAATCACACTGAGGTAGCACAGGAGTTTTCTTTTGTTCTGTTTAGAATGTACTCTTCTGTACTAGGATGTACTATTCTGTACGAATAGTGTCCATTGGATTTAGCCATTAGCAGATTGTGCATTTTAGGAGAGCAGTGTCTGTGAAGTGTTCAGGGCAAAATCCAGACTGAAGCAGATCAAGGTTATCCTCAGTGAGGTGGTCGCTCAGTCGGCTGTAGACTAGATGTTCAAGGAGTTTGGATAAAAAGGGGAGCAAGAAGAAAAGGCAGTAGGTTGTTAAGACTGGTGAGATCCAGTGAGGGGTTTTCTTTTTTTTGTATCAGAAAGAACGTTTATTGTATAATGCACAGAATAACAAATGCATCTCAGTCGGTACTGTACATTTGAATCATCTCAAGTAGGATATATATAAAAGGTCAAAGAAAGATACATCAGGTCTTACATGTTCATCCCCTACAACACAGAATGCAGAGAGACTAAAGATAACAAGTATACCATAAAGTTTACTTAGCAAACAAACCATAAGAAAAGATTCTTAGTGAGCATACCAAAGTTAACACTTTCAGCGTCCATCTAGACCCTCCCAACAAGACACTGCCCAAAATAGTAGAAAATTGTGCTTCACCAATTGGCAATGGCAAGAGGAAAATTGAAATCAAAATAGGAGGGGGAAGGTGAGAAGAAGGAGGAAGGTGGGGGGGGGGGGGGTCAGTGAGAAATATTTAAGTATGGGGGTGACTAGTGCATGTTTTGGTGAGTTGGGGAAGATGCCAGAAGAGAAGGAGAGATTGAAGATATGAGATAGAGCCAGAGGAATTGTGAGGGAGAAGGGACCGGGGGCAGGTAGTTAGGTGGGCAATATAAAAAACGTTAGCAACCTTGTCTATAGTGGCAGAGTTGAATGAGAAAAGTAATGGTTGTACCTGTAGACATTGAGTGTTAGGTGGGGAAGGTATCGGTACAGCAGAGATCTCCTCACAAATTGTATCAATCTTATTTTTTAAGTGATTGCCAATTTCCTGGGCAGTGAGTGAGTTAGTGGGTGGAGGCAGTGGAGGGCGAAGTAGACAGTTAATGTTACTAAAGCCTCAACAGTAAAATCAGTCTGTGTATGCAGTAAAACATGTGTCATAAAATAGTGCTGCGCATATATCTCTATAACCTTATATATGAATTAAAGCATTCAAACCATGTGATTGATTATGCAACAATGGTGAATACACTGAATATACCTTAAAAGTCCATACTGTGTGCTTGATCCGTGCCTTTATAATTTGTTCACAAAACAGGTGCTCTTTATTGCTTATATCCACATATATTCCTATAGGTGCTCCTCCACCAGAGACATACATATATACTCTCACCTATTTTTATGACCCAAATTGCATAGGTCAAATACCGCCTTTCCCTTTTAACCCGGGTAGGTATACTGCATAGATGACTCCACTTTCCACCTCACTCTGCTGCAAACGGTACCGTCTCCTCTTTATCCCACAAATCCTCCACAAATGTAAACAGAAACGTTTGCATAGTGTAGTATATAAATATAGTGTGCTTTTTTAAAAAACAAAAGTGCACTCACCTTTAAAAGTGTCCTGCTGGGACACCACAGTAAAAAACCTTGTTATAATGTATTTTCAATGTGTTGAGGAATTTCCAAGATGGGGGCTCGTAAACTTCTGGTTTAGCCGCATTACGTCATTGGCCCACTCTACACATTACATCACATCACATGATGGTACGTCACTGGACTTTGAATGGTTATACCAGTATGATGGCTGCAGCTGCAGACATCATCCTGGTATTATTTTTTTTCAGTCGGTGGTCGGCTTTCATGTATAAACAATCCTAGAAGCTCATTTAAAAGCGTTGCTATGGACATTCAAAATGTGTGTAGTTTGTCACCGTTGCATGAGTGTGCGTAATTTTAAAAGCATGTCATATTTGTTATCTATTTGCTCGGCATAACATCATCTTTTATGTTACATAACAATTGGGCACTATATTGTCTTTATGTGTTATAATTTTATTTTTAAGTGTATTTTTTCCAAAATATTTGTGTTTGAAAAACCACGGCGCAAATACTTTGTGACATAAAAAATTGCAACACCAACCATTATGGAGGCCCTGAAATGCAAGGTTAGTACAAACACCCCCCAAATGACACCTTTTAGGAAAGTAGATACTCCAAGGTATTTGCTAAGAGGCATGGTGAGTATTTTGCAGATCTCATTTGTTGCCACGTTTTTGGAACATGAACATTTATTTTTTTTCTCTTCTTTTTGAAAACCTTGTGAGAAAAAAAAAAAATGGTACCTGCAAAAATATTCACCATGCCTCTTATCAAATTCCTTGGAGTGTCCACTTTACAAAAAAGGGTCATTGGGGGGGGGTTGTACTATGCTGGCATTTCAAGGCCTCAAACTGTGATAGGTAGTGAGGAAGTGAAATGTGGAAATTATGCCCGTTGAAAGCCTGAAGATGATCATTGTTTTTCGAGTACATGTCTCACACGATGATATCCCCAAGCAGCAGAATGTATTTTGGGGTGTAATTCCACATATACCAATGGCATGTGTGAGCAATATATCATTTAAGTAACAACTTTGTGTAAAAAAAAAAAAAAAAAAAAAAAAAAAAACACCTTCTGTGAGCTCAACATGCCTCTCAACTTCCTTGGTGTCTCTACTTCCCAAAAATTGGTCATTTGGGAGATTTTTGTACTGCCCTGGCATTTTAGTACCTCAAGAAATGTGATAGGCAGTAAGAAAGTAAAATCTGCATAAATTCCAGTATATATAACATAGTTTGTAAACGCTATAACTTTCACACAAGCCAATTAATATACACTTATTGGGATCTTTTTTGCTAAGAAAAGACATGTAGCAAAATTTGAGTTTATTGAATATTTTTTATAACAAAAAAAGTAGAATATATGTTTTGTTAAACATTCTTTTTTTGTTTATATTACAAAAAAAGCTCCACTTGTTTAAAAAAAAAAGAAAAAAGGATATACATTTTGTTTGGGTACAGTGTTGCATGACCGCGCAATTACCAGTAGAAATAGCCTAGCGCCAAATAGCAAAAAATGCCCTGGTCAGGAAGGGAGTAAAATCATTTGGAGCTCAAGCGGCTAAAGGGAAAAAGGAAATAATTGGTGAGGGCTTAATCCTAATTTAAGAAATTTCACAGTATGCAAGTATAAAAAACACAAATTAAATCCCTGTGTAGGTTAACAAACTAATTCACTCTAAAGCCAAGAACAAAAATGGAAATATATACTGCAGCTTACCAGTCCTTACTCTGAAAAAAGGAAAATAAATGCAGTCACTAAATCTAAGTAAGTTTTCTGCAAGTATTGAAAATACTTGTTGATCTTGCCACAAATTCTGTGTCTTTGTATACTCCCTATGCAATGAACTGAAATCTTTATATTATAAGCCCACCAGATTCTTTTGTGAACTACTTAACACCTACCACTATGTTGTCAAGAGATGGGCGTTTTTCTTTCTCCAAATCAAGAGTGGAACATAGGGTAATGCAGGCCATAGGCGGGTCATTTATCGGCCAAATTTTGGTCCACACGAAAAATCGGCCGATATTCACGCCGTTAGTGTGGCCAGCCCGTTGGCCATTTTTCGTGGATCTTCACATTTATTTTTATCGGTCATGCTGAAAAATCCTTGAAAAACGGCCGTTTTTCGTGGACATTGGTGGCAGCATCGGCAACGGGCTGACCAATTTTCCGTTTATCGGACGAAAATTGGGCCGATAAACAGCCCGTCTGTGGCCTGCCTAACTCTAAGACAGAAATGTGTAACACTCTGGTTTAATAAGGTGAAAAAGTCTGAAAAAAGAAAACTAATGAAGGCAACATAAACAAGGATAACAAGCTGCAATACATTTCATTTTAGTTTTTGCAGCAAATGCACTTAAATTGTGCTAACCTACACAAATGTACATGAAAAATGAAAGCTTTAGTGCATTTTTTACATGCTTTGAACAGACATGGGGCCAAAAAAAAAAAAAAAAAAAAAAAAAAAAGATGTAAAATAAAATAGAAAAAAATAAACTGTATTTTTACCTGATATAGTAATGTAAGGAACTGTTTAAAAACAATGTAGATACCATCAAGGCTAATGCTCACACTATTAAAGTGCATCTCTAATGCATCTTATTTTTGAAAGAGCAGAGGAATACACTAGATCCTATAGAAGCTAAATATATTTGTTGTGATGGAAACACATTTAGTGGAGAAACTTTTCCAGTATAAGCTTTGCAGTAAAAAAACACAGATGTAAAATAAGCCTCAAAGAAACCGTGACATAAATAGATAACAAAAGGAAATGAAAAGGAGACCTGCTTCATCATGTCACCTGAACATAGCATGAATGATCCTACAGCACAGCTGCCACACCTTAGATATTCTTAGCAGGGCTGCAGACAAAGACGTCACATCTATACCCTAGTGTGAAAGTACAACCTAATTACTAATACTAAACTATTTATACTTACATATCAGAGTAATGACATAAAAGCATATCACTGATATTTTTTTTTTTGGAACCACAGATTCTTTACACTTGAAATACAAATTGCCATACTCAAAAACAAAACAAGGAATACAAAACGTCTTCTCATTTTGGTACTCATGGTAGCTGGCTTTAACACTGAACTCAATATGAAAAAAAACAAACATTCTTGTAGTTGGGCTTCTCCTGGATTTCAAGGGTTAAATGCCTAGGGCAGTGGTGGGCAACCTTTTTTTTCAACTGAGCCAAATCTAGCCAAAACCACGATTGAAATTTATTTTGAGAGCCACATTTTTAAAACTGAAAATACATCCCCCATATAGTAATTCATCCCCCCTATAGTAATTCATCCCCCCCTATAGTAATTCATCCCCCCCTATAGTAATTCATCCCCCCTATAGTAATTCATCCCCCCATATAGTAATTCATCCCCCCATATAGTAATTCATCCCCCCATATAGTAATTCATCCCCCCTATAGTAATTCATCCCCCCTATAGTAATTCATCCCCCCTATAGTAATTCATCCCCCATATAGTAATTCATCCCCCATATAGTAATTCATCCCCCATAGTAATTCATCCCCCATAGTAATTCATCCCCCATAGTAATTCATCCCCCCTATAGTAATTCATTCCCCATATCAATTCACTTACCTTTGCTCCGCGCGTTCTTCTCGCCGTGTTCCCGCGCCGTTCTGGTCTTCAGGGCGGACTGTGAGAGGAGAGGAGTTCGTCACGCTGCCCCACCTACATCCTGGCTGCCCCGCCTACATCCTGACAGCTGCAGAGTCCTGACTTTTGGGGCGGCCGCCCGAGAGGAGGGAGGGGAGCGGGCGCCCGGCACACAGAAGAGCCGCATTTAAGTTTGTAAAGAGCCGCATGTGGCTCGGGAGCCGCGGATTGCCGACCACTGGCTTAGGGCATCATTAAAAAGCACTTTTACTTATCCTAATCCCTTACTCCCCTGGTAGCCAGCACTTTCCTCTCATCTCCAACTCTCTGGGTTGTAGCTGGGCCCTCAGTGACCTCATTTACAATGCAGGACTAATGGTCCTGTATCACAGTGGCGATAGCTGGCCAAAGCACCGAAAAGACATGGCAATCTATAAACAGCAGCGAAACAATTTCTGAAGGTAAAGTTAAATTTTACAATTGCTGTGTAACATAAGGCCACCCATGAGTCTGCAGGTTGAGAGAAAAAAAAAATTACCCCCATCTACACACTTTATGTGGATGGAGGAATCCTCCCTGCTGAGCTATTGTATTCTGATAGTGTTGTCAGGACACACTGATCAGTGCTGCTGGCTATAGTTGGTGGTGCTGATCAAACAGGGAAAATCTGACAGGGTGACTGTAGAGAAGTCAATCTGTACATCGACTTATGAATAACCTCTCTGCCCATACAAGTTCTTTCAGATACAAAGACAACTTTCCTTCTTTTTGATTGGCAGGATTTATTTTTTTGCAAATGAACTGGCTGAGGACAGCCAATACAAAATGTAATAATAATCCCCTGCACTGGAAAAGTGTGGAATCACGAAGATAAAATGTCTAAGGGCTCGTACACACCAGCAGACGAATAGAAACAAGATTTTTTTTTTTCGCCTTATCATGCACTGGGACTATGCTGGGCAATACTGGGCAGCACAGTCCCAACACACCTGGTTTTACAGAGGCCTCGAAGAACTTCAGAACTATTCAGGGCTGGGGGGAAAAAGGCCTCTTAAATCCCATTAGATGTTTTGGTGAAGGGTCTATGCCTGTCTTGCAAATATGGAATAAGGTGCCCCCCCCCAACCCCCCTGTGGAAATGGTAGTTGTGGCATGATATAGAGAGAACACATCACTGAGAGGAAGATGTAGAGAAAAAAAATGTAGAAAAAAAAAAAAAAAAAAAAAAGGGAGGGCACATACTGCCAGAATACTTGCAAACTGCTAAATAAATGCTGAATTAAAAGAATGATTGTCTAGTGGTGGATTAAAGAATTGTGATGGCATATTTTCACTGAAGTGTATAGTCTATAAAATTACACATTTACATATCAGATTTATTTATATTGAACATGGTAACTTACTGTCTTCTGGGTTTGGCGCAGATAAAATTGTGCTGTGCTTCTTTTTCACCTCGTCTACATTTTCAGATATTTTAGCAATGCTGTTTCTTATTTCTTCTACCTAAGGGTGAAAAATTGTAAATCTCAAAAGGAAATGCAATATATTCTCTTCTTTGTACAAGATAACATTGAGGATAAACGATTAAGGATGGAGAGGCGGCAGTACAATAAAACCGACAAGGCAATTATTTACTAGACCAATTAACATCACGCTAAAGAACTCCACACATACTCTACTTTCGTAGAAGTGCAAACAGCTTCATAGATGAGAACCATTAGCAACATTAATAATAAATAGCTCCCAAGAGTGAAAGAGGAAATGCATGTTCAGTAATATATCACATGCTGCTGTCATCCAGCAAGATATTGCCACCACCCACTGTACACTACACTGGTAGCCCTCTTCCATGGCAATGCTGGAGTTTACCCAACTTAACTGGGTCTCCTCTAGGGTACATGAAGTTCCATCCACAATCCAAAACACGTACAGGTAGGATAACTGTGTGTCATTTTATATACAATTTATTTTTTAGTTTTCAACACCTAGCTAATTATTCTTCAGAGTCCCCAAATGGTTTGTTGTACAATGAGCAGAAGGACAGACAGGTAAAAGACTAAAAATGACCTGGGCAAGAGTAAGATTTCTAGCCTTACCCCTGGTTAACATCTCTGCAGGTGGTGCCGCTGCAGGATCCACACAAATACCTGCAGCTGCACCACCCACACAGAGGAATGCTGGACCTGCAGGTGGGTGCCATTAATTCTAATTTAACGCTGCCTGCACTGGAAATCACAACTGTACTGGTAACCTCGGTTCCTGTGCGGACTGCGATTTCCCAAGTAGTGCAGGGACTTTTTCCCTGTGTCCCCCAGGGCATGGAAGTCCATTCAAATGAATGGGCTCGTTTCCATACAAATCACGGCCCGCACGACCACACAGATGTGAACCAGGAGTTAATCTGCTTTTTACAGTAATGGGGGATGAGGAAATTTAGTACTTGCTATGTAAGCTCAGGATCATATTTTCATAAGGTGCGTTTCATATTCCTGATATGTGCCTGCTGTACCATGCATCTGAAAAAGATTCTGTTGTCTTCGTATTGCTTCCTTTGTGTGAAATTCTTAGTGTTCCTGCCAGTCCCTTTGCTTTCCTATTGAAAACTGACCACACTAGGCATGAGCGCACAGAGTGTTCAGTTTTCTAGCGGTACTGGAATTCAGCCTGCTCTGCACCAATAAAAAGACTTGTCCTGACATCCCCCCCCCCCCCACAGCCATTCACTGGGAAGATGTTCTCTCTCTCTCTCTCTCTCTCATTTGAAGTCTTTCTCTCTCTGATTTGAAGTCTACACACCCCTGTTAAAATGTCAGGTTTCTGTGATGTAAAAAAAAATTAGACAAAGATATATAATTTCAGAACTTTTTCCACCTTCAGTGTGACCTATAAACTGTAAACATGAAAAACTAAAATAATGTGGTTGCATAAGTGTGCACACTCTTTTATAACTGGGGATGTAGCTGTGTACAGAATTAAAGTGGAATTCCACTCACCCTGTCAAAAAATAAAGGTCAGCAACCACTGTAGCTGCTGACTTTTAAAAAATAGCCACTTACCTGTCCCTCGGTCCCGTGGTGTGTCCCCCCGCAGTCCGTTTCACCAGCCGTCCTGTATTCCAGGAGGCCGGCATCTTCAGTGCATGTGCAAGAAGTGCTGCACCTTGTGAATGGTCCTGTAGTCTTCTGGGACCTATCACGTGTCCCAAAAAGACTACAGGGAGGGAGGGAGGACACCAAAAGTGGGAGCGGGTAACCAATCAAATTCAGGTACCCCCCCCAAAGGTGCCAATCCTTAATGGGGTGCGGGGGAGCAGTCCTTAAAATGGAACTTCCCCTTTTGGGTGGAGCTCCGCTTTAAGCAATCACATTCCAAATCATGTTAAATAGGAGTCAGTACACACCTGCCATCATTTAAAGTGCCTCTGATTAATCCCAAATAAAAGTTCAGCTGTTCTAGCAGGCCTTTCTTGACATTTTCTTAGTCGCATTCTACAGCAAAAGCCATGGTCCGCAGAGAGCTTCCAAAGCATCAGAAGGATCTCACTGTTAATAGGTACCAATCAAAAGAAGGGTACAGAAACATTTCCAAGGTATTAGATATACCATGGAACACAGTGAAGACAGTCATCATCAAGTGGAGAAAATATGGTGCAACAGTGACATTACCAAGAACTGGACGTCCCTCCAAAATTGATGAAAAGGCGAGAAGAAAACTGGTCTGGGAGGATGCTAAGGGGTCTACAGCAACATTTAAGAAGTTGCAGGAGTATCTGGTAAGTACTGGCTGTGTGGTACATGTGACAACAATGTCCTGTATTGTTCATATGTCTGGGCTATGGGGTAGAGTGTCAAGATGGAAGCCTTTTCTTAGGAACAAAAACATACAAGCCCGGCTAAATTTTGCAAAAACACATCTGAACTGTTATGGTCTGGTGAAACCTAGGTTGAACTTTTTGGCCATGTGTTTGCTGCAAAAACACCAATGCACATCACCAAAAGAACACCATACCAACCGTGAAGCATGGTGGTGGCAGCATCATCCTTTGGGGCTGTTTTTCTTTAGCTGGAAATAGGGCCTTAGTCAAGGTAGAGGGAATTATAAACAGTTCCAAATACCAGTCAATATTGGCAAAACACCTTCAGGCTTCTGCTAGAAAGCTGAACATGAAGAAGAACTTCATCTTTCAGCAGCACAATGACCCAAAGCTTACATTCAAATCAACAAAGAAATGGCTTCACCAGAAGAAGAATAATGTTTTGGAATGGCCCAGCCAGAGACCAGAGCTGAACCCAAGCTTAAATCTGTGGGGCGATCTGAAGAGGGCTTTGCACAGTAGATGCCCTCGCAATCTGACAGATTTGGGGTGTTTTTGCAAGGAAGAGTGAGCAGATATTGCCAAGTCAAGATGGGCCATGCTGATAAGACTCATACCCAAAAAGGTATGTGCTGTAATAAAATCAAAAAGGTGCTTCAACAAATTATTAGTTTAAGGGTGTACATATTTATGCAATCATATTTTAGTTTTTCATTTTTACTTCCCTCCACCTAAAAGATTTCAGTTTGTTTTTCAATTGAGTTGCATGGTTTATAGGTCACAATAAAAGATGGAAAAAGTTCTGAAATGATTTAGCGGTGTCATTTTTTTACATCACAGAAACCTGACATTCAACAGGGGTGTGTAGACTTTTTATATCCACTCTATCGGGTAATAATCTATACACAAAAGGTTTTGCCTTTCATTTCTATGTTAAACTGATCGGGTTGTTTTACAAGAGGGTTCACATATACTTGATTAAAGATGAGCTGTAAACACAGCTGCCTAGATATGATTTTAGACTGTATTTGTTTTCAAGGATCTTAAAGTAGTTCTAAAGCCTGGGTGTTTTTTACCCTCATGCATTCCCTGCATTAAAAACATCCCACTATTTCCTTCCCCTCTCTACAAGAAAATATGAAGAAGCAGGATGGACATTTTTTCTAGAACAGACATATTCAACAGTAAATGTGGTTTTAATTTGAGAAAGTACATTCACTCCAAAATTGAATGTTAAAAGCAAAGCAAATTTTGATGTACTTTAAAATGATATTTGTCAAGTGTACTGAATGCTCATTTGAAAATCTACTAGCATATAGCCAGCTGCCTTCAGGTGACTGGACATTGGCAAAAAAGAAAGCTGCAGGGACACCCTATATATCACCCCCCAATCCAAGTAAGCCCTAATTTTGTAACAAACGCTGACGGAATCAGAACAGAGCAGAAGGGAGGGACCTGTATCCTGTAGTGCTCTCCAAGAAACTGATTTTACTGGCAAGTCAAAAATTCCAGTTTTTAGCCGTACAGGACACAGGATCTTTAGTCTAACTATTGGATGTCTAAAAGCAGTCCAAGAAATAGGTGGGCAACACATCAAACACTAATAGGCCCAGATGACACACAGGTCATCAAGAGCTCGACAAACAGCCGCCTGTACCACCTTACACCAAAACTGGTATCAGGGGAGCTTTATTCTTTAGACCAGGGTTTCTCCAGAGGTTGCTAGAGGTTCCTTGAGCAATGAGCAACGTCTGCCTCTCCGATAAGTTCCAATTGACACTATTGAATTTATAGCCATCTCTAAGGGGGAATTCTTTCCAATGACCACAAGTGTAAGGAGCATTCTTCACACTGACCATCACATTAATGTGTCATAAACTGTAGAGATTACAAATGTTAGCAGGGGTTGCATGAGACAGGAAAGTTATTACAAGGGTCCCTCTATGTTGAAAACGTTAAGTAAGGCTGCTTTAGCCTAAAGGCTCAAATGAGGTCTCATCTAATCCACCTAGTAATGGTGTGATGAGTAGCTGAGAGGCCCTGTTGGAACCTTTGGGAATAACAATGACTGAATCAAATTACCAAAAAGAGGCTTTAGCCAAGAGGCATGTTATCACAGTGCAAACCACATCAAGACAGTCTAGAGAAATTTCCTAGGGATGCTTCAGAACAGAGCATAAGTTAGGAAACAAAATGTTCTGGTTGAAGTGCAAAGAGGAAACCACTTTAGGGAAGAAAACAAGCTTTAGGACTCAGGACAACCTTGTCTTTTTGTAACACCAGGAAAAGGCTTCTTTTAGATTGTAAGCTCTAACGAGCAGGGCCCTCTGATTCCTCATGTATTGAATTGTATTGTAAATGTACTGTCTGCCTTCATGTTGTAAAGCGCTGCGCATACTATTGGTGCTATATAAATCCCGTCTTATAATAATAATAAAAATAATAAACAGGATAAGCCTGTTAACTCAAAGTACTTCCCAAGATGAAATTTCCGGGTCTCGCACCACTCAAAACAGACTTTCAGGGTATAATGGTAGACTATGCAAGAAGTTTACTTCCTAGTCTTCCAGAGGGTAGGAATGACCAAATCCGATAGCCCTGTCCCTCAGAACCTGGGTTTCAACAGCCATGCTGTTCAAAACAGTGACTGAATCGTGGACTGGCACAGAAGGTTTGGATGATCTGGAGTGGCTCATGGAAAGTTCTGCCAGGAGTCCTCCTGGGCCAGTGTGGTACAAAGAAAAATCACAGGAATGTCCTCTATTTTG
Organism: Staurois parvus; assembly: GCF_062004578.1. Lineage (NCBI taxonomy): Eukaryota > Metazoa > Chordata > Amphibia > Anura > Ranidae > Staurois > Staurois parvus. The sequence goes on from NW_028318515.1 coordinate 11,448,585, forward strand.
ATCCTGGAAACCTTGAAAGGCAGAAAGATATAAATCAGGTGGAACTGAGACCAGAGTCAACAAAGCATCCACTGTGAAGGGCCAAGGATCTCTGGGCCTGGTAACAAAGCTGTTCAGTTTGTTGTTGAACTTAGATGCTAGACCAACTTTGAAATTTGTAACCCAATCCCTCAATCTCGAATCTTAGGTCACACTACTGTTGTAAAAACTTTTCTCACAACCATCATGCAACCTGATTGTATCAACATCTCCCCCCCCCCCTTCCCTGAAAGCGCTGTTTGTATGTTCAGTCAGCTGATGGCAGTTTTACCCTTATCTTTTGTTCTGAAAATGTAAACTATTATACTGTATTTTCCTGTCCCATGTTAATAAGGATACCACCTCAAAAGAGGTGACAATCTTTCCCAGAAACCTCATGCAGATATGTATCAAGGGGTATCGCAGAGATCATAAATTGTGCAAAGACGTGATCATTACCTAAGACACTAGCAAAAAACTAAGGCTGTGCTGAGTTGGGAAAACTATGCCTGGGCAGTGGACTCCTGTCTTTTTTTGTCATTGTCCAGTCGCCTGAAGGTGTAAGCATAACCATATTGTAATGGATATAAAGATGCCCTGTATCCTGTGATGTAAGAAATAAATTTCGTTTTTTCTTAATTAATCAAAAATGACAATGACATACAAAAGCCACCATCTGACTTTATCTTTGCAAAATCCACATTACAAAATACTCTCATAAGCCATCAAGCACAGACTACTCTTTTTTTTTCTCTGGAACTCCTGCTCCAGACTAAATAGTCTAGTTATATTAGACCCATCCATAGTCTTCAAATTGAGAAATACACACACAAGATTTTGCATTTATGGGTTGGGGCGCAAGTGCATACCACCCTACCCATGCCACCCTTGGCGGCTACAGCAGTTCATCACAGGGTCCTGGCAGGAGATTCCCCGCCGGCATCCAACGATCGCCGAGGAACAGTGAAAGGGGAAAGGTCTGTGTATAAACAACACAACAAAGCAGCATGTTTCCTTAGTAAAGCACATATAGTAAAACAGCACCCTTTGATTGCCCCATATGTTAACCCCATTCCTGCCCAGTGCCATTAGTACAGTGTCAGTGCTTTTTTAATTAGCACTGATCACTGTATTAGTGTCACTGGGGATGTAAGTGGCAGTTAATTCCCCCTCAGTATAAGAATGGCCACAGTCCAGCTATAAGTTGATCACCGCCATTACTATTATTAAAAATAAATAAAAAATTCCAGTATTTATATCGCAATTTGTAGACACTATAACTTTCACATAAACCAATTTACATGTATTGAGATTTTTTTTTAGCAAAGACATGTAGCAGAATACATTTTGGCCTAAATTTAGGACAAAATTAGATTTTTTTTTATTGGATAAGTTTTATAGCAAAAAGTAAAAAATAATGTTTGTTTGTTTTTTTTAAAAAAGTGTCGGTCTTTTTTAGTTTATAGAGCAAAAAATAAAAACACAGAGGCAATCAAATACCACCAAACGAAAGCTCTATTTGTGGGAAAAAAAAGGACGTAAATTTAATTTGGGTGCAACGTTGCATGACCACACAATTGTCAGTTAAAATATCTTTTTGCGCCATATCGCAAAAAATGGCCTGTTCAGGAAGGGGGGTAAATCCTCTGGAGGGCAAGTGGTTAAAGTCTTCTGTCTAACTGAAATGCTCAATGCAAGTCCTTGGAAAAGGCAGAATGAGAAACATTGCATACACTAATGTGCATGTCTTTTTGTATAATAGCTGAGCTTTCTCAGTTATCCAGGATGTATGGCCTTCCTTAGATAGCAGTCCAAATCACACTGCCATGCAGTTAACCACTGTAATTTTGTTATCCCTATGGAGAACACCTTAAAAATACTTTTTACTGTATCCAATATCTAATTTCTAACTAAAATGGTTTCTCAACTGTCAGTTCTTTTATTATATCTCATCTTCATACAATTATCTATAGAGGAAACACATGTCAAAAAAAGCAAACAATATTTCCTGTTCCAGCCCTGAACTTTTGGGATACCGGATAAACGAGCCTAAATGGAGAATTTGACTTCCTCAGCTATTTCAAGAACACAGCACTGATTTTTTTTTTTTAATTTACAAAAAAAAAAAAAATCAACAATGTGAATTGTCCCTGTATTTACAGATGCATACAGCAGAGAACTGACTAGTTAAATGACTTTTAAAAATTTAAAATGTCTTACCTGAAGGAAGAAGTCATCCATAAATTGTTCTTTTTGCATAATAACCACGGTGTCCCCATCTTCGCCTTCCCCCTTAGCCTGTGTGCACATACAATGAATTGCAAGTAGATTAGACTCCTTATGGAACACCAATAATAAAAGAGACTATTACACTGTTATTATTATTGTTTATTAAAATTTGCTTGGACACAAAATATACAATGGAAAGCCTTAAAAAAAAAATCTAAAAATTACCATACTGCATTATAAGAAGTCCAAGTGATGAATACAAGCAGTCAGGTCACAATTACCCAGCACATTAATTGAAAAAAGTGGTGTTCCTTTAAAGTACACATTTTGGTTAGAGAAAGGGAGGGTTATAATCCTGGTCGGATTTTTCTTTGGCCATCTGTGCCCCATTGTGGAGATTTTCCTTCACTTCCTGTCCCAAAGCCAAAACTCGAAAGAGGGAATCCCTGGTTGCCACCAGAACTAGTGTCCCATTGGAAAATGTCCCCTCTATTACTTTCCTGGGGACAACCCAAAGTTTGGGATTTTCTTTTATTACCCTTTTGATGATAACGGTAAACAGGACAAACAGAGAGGGTAAATCAACACAATGGGGCACTAATACCTCTCCACAATATCCAATAAACTAGTTTTGCCTTTAGTTATATACTCAGGGCTTTTTTTCAGCTGGAACTTGGTGGAACTCTGTTCCATCACCTCTGGCTCAGGCCTTCTGCTCCCTACTCACCTCTATCACTTGTAAATACAGAAGTCCAGTTTTTGTGTTCACAAGTGACAGCTTGTCTCCCAATGGCTCCCACAGATCTGATCTCCTGAGGGCAGGACGGGGGCAAGGGAGATGCAGGTGCCCAAAATGTAGTGCAGATGCCGACACCTCCACTGAGACATCCTTGCAAGTGAGAGAGATGGAGCCACCTAAAAGTGTGCAGGGAGGTACTAAAGCCAGATAGGTGCTTCAACTCAATACAGCAACAAAAGTAAGATATGTAGAAGATAGTCGAAGATAGGGGCAGTGGAGGGAAGTTGCATGCAGAGGTCAGAGCTGAATGGGGGTGAAATTGAGATGTGGATGGGGGATGCAGAGATAAGCAGCCGTGGAAGAAGGCTGAACTTTGCACTCTGCACCCCTGAACTCTACACTATGTATGTAATGTACTCCCAAATTCTGCATGCAGCGTACCCCTGAACTGCACTGTGTGTGCAACAACCCCCCCCCCCCCCCAACTCTGCACCCTGTACATAATGCACTCATGGCATATGTTTCTTTAAGGCCAATGTTATTGAAAATTGATCACACCCACCATTCGATGTTGTTTGGAGGGGGTGTGTGTGGGAGAGGAAGGGTATTTTTGGGGGGTCGTGTTTGAGTTCTTGCACCTTTTTTCTGAGAAAAAAAACTCTAGTTATACTTTAAAAATTAAACAGCCATTTCAACTGTCTTGTATGACTATGTATATTTGTATGATAGCAACCTGATATTAGAAATCAAATGCATTAACTTCATGCAACAGTAAAAATAAACAGGACAAAGAAAAGTCTTCTGCATTTCATACATTTTAAGCACTAGGGAGTTTTCTTACAAGCCCAAATCCTTACACAAGACTCTTAGACACAAACAGGGATAAGTTAAGGCTCTGAATGAGCTGTTCAATGATTGTGGACGTCACTTCACACTTCCTTCCAAAATACTGCATCTCTTACCTTCAGCACAATCATAAATTGGAGCTTCCTCCGCACTGAAGGTTAAAAATATAGTCTCAAATATGAAAGACTAGATTCTTGCATTTTGCACATGAATGAAATGGAAGATCTGATTAGAAAACATAGATTGTCTCTCCTTCAGGCATTCTATTAGTGTTCTAGCAGATGTTCAAACATTTAAAGAGTAACTCCACTTTTGGCGAGAAAAAAACACTCCTCTCTGGCTAGCTGATCTATGTACATTGCAGGGATTTTAACAAACTTTGCTGCAGATTCCTACCTTTTGTTATGTTTAAGAAAGAGCTGTTTGTCAGTGTCCATGTGGAAAGTGAATCTAATGGGAGTGGTTTCATAATTATCAATCAGCTGCTGCACTTGCAGGGCTCTAATGAGGAAAATTGGGGGGTCTGCACCCCTTTACACATTATTTCCTAATGGAGGTAACTCCCCAAAAATGACATTTTTGTTACAGGGGATGTTTGAAATCTGACTTGTATCTTTAGTGCAGACTTCAGGGAAAATCAGTGAGCCAATCACACAAGCAGGAAATGTTTCTGAGGGGCGTTCTGTACACATTCTGTGTGCAGAACACCTCCAGGTTACCATATTGCTCTGCATTTTACAGAAAATTACAGTACAGTGGCTGCAGACAGAAAAGGAAAGGTAACTTTTAATAACATTTAATTACAACATATCTTGTGCTGCAATTGTATATGCTACATAAACTGCTCAAAAAGATTAAAGGAACACGTTTTAATCAGAGTATAGCATCAAGTCAATGAAACTCTGGGATATTGATCTGGTCAGTTAGGTAGCAGAGGAGGTTGTTAATCAGTTTCAGCTGCTTTGGTGTTAATGAAATGAACAACAGGTGCACTAGATGGGCAACAATGAAACGACCCCCAAAACAGAAATGGTTTCACAGGTGGAGGCCACTGACATTTTCTTCCCCACTCATCTTTTCTGTTTTTCACTAGTTTTGCATTTGGCTAGGGTCAGTGTCACTACTGGTAGCATGAGGGTATACCTGTACCCTACAGAGGTTGCACAGGCAGTCCAACTCCACCAGGGTGGCACATAAATACGTGCCATTGCCAGAAGGTTTGCTGTGTCTCCCAGCACAATCTCAAGAGCATGGAGGAGATTCCAGGAGTCAGGCAGTTACTCTAGAAGAGCTGGACATGGCCGTAGAAGGTCCTTAACCCATCCGCAGGACTGGTATCTGCTCCTTTGTGCAAGGAGGAACAGGACGAGCACTGCCAGAGCCCTACAAAATGACCTCCAGCTGGCCACTGGTGTAAATGTTTCTGACCAAACAATCAGAAACAGACTTCATAAGGGTGGCCTGAAGGCTCGACATACTCTAGTGGGCCCTGTGCTCACTGCCCGGCATCATAAAGCTCAATTGGCATTTAACATTGAACACCAGAATTGGCAGGTCCACCACTGGCGCTCTATGCTTTTCACAGAGGAGAGCAGGCTCACCCTAAGCACATGTGACAGTCGTGAAAGGGTCTGAAGAAGCCATGGAGAACGTTATGCTGCCTGTAACTTCATTCAGCATGACCATTTTGGAGGTGGGTCAGTGATTGACTGGGGAAACATATCCATAGAGGCTAGACAATGGCCCCCTGACTGCCATTAGGTATCGGGATGAAATCCTCAGTCCCAGTGTTAGACCCTACACTGGTGCAGTGGGCCCAGGATTCCTCCTGGTACACAATGCCCGGCATCATGTGGCCCCCATGCTCGCCTGACCTAAATCCAATAAAACACGTCTGGTATATCAAGTTTCAGTCCAACCGACGTGGCCAGGTTGCACCTCAGACTGTCCAGGAGCTCAGTGATGCCCTGGTCCAGATCTGGGAGGAAATACTCCAGGACACCATCCGTCGTCTCATTAGGAGCATGCCCGGACATTGTCAGGCATACATACAAGCACGTGGGGGCCATACAAATTGCCGAGTACCATTTTGAGTTATTGCAATGAAATTTCAGCAAAATGGTCTAGCCTGCTGCATCATTTTTTCACTTCGATTTTCAGGGGTGTCTTTGAATTCAGTCCTCTGCAGTTTGATAATTTTCATTTCCATCAAATGAGATCTGATGGGTTTTCAAAGTGTTCCTTTAATTTTTTTTGAGCTGTGTATTTTTTCCCCCATGCAAGTGGAGTTACCCTTTAACAACAGTTTAGTCATTAAAGTGTATGTAAACAGTATATTTTAAAGTGGTTGTAAAGGCTTCTATGCATGAAGGTAAAAACATTTCTGTGTGCAACAGTGCCCCCAGCCCCCTCAATACTTACCTGAGCCTCATCGTGATACAGCGGTGTGAACAACAGCCACGGCTGTTCCCGGGTCACTGCCTTCTCATTGGCTGAGACAGGAAGCGGGAGCCATTGGCTCCAGCTGCTGTCAATCACAGCCAGTCAGCCAATGAGGAGAGAGAGGGGGCCGGGCCAAGCCAGGTTTGTGCCATAATTCGAGTAATGGGAAAACATGCTAAAGAAAATGTATAGCTATAGATGTGAATAAAAATGTATAGAAACAATTCACCATTGTGAAAAGACACAGCACTATGTTTATCACTATTAACACATTTAGGAAGAACTATGGCCTTCAATTAAAACAATATGTATGCTGCAGCACCTAATTATATAAAGGGTTTCTGAACTTAAAGTTTTTTTTTTCTTACTCCCTCCACAAATACCCACTTATCCTGTCAGTGAAGTCCACCTAATGCAGCTTCCTGTGATAGTGTGGCAATACTACTGCATGTCTCTTGACTTCAGACCAGAGCTGCCACTTCAATTTTCCAACTGTGTGATAAACAAACAATTTGCAGGGGGTTTGACTATTAGCATTGTTACTGCATATACAAAAGGGTCTAGGAGGGGAAGTGTGTGAGACACAAAAGGTAAAGGAAGTTCTTTTGTTTGCTTTATGAGGCTTGTATGTCACACAGTAAATGATTTTGGTACTTGTTTAGATTGGCATACAGGAGTCTTTGGTTGTAGTCTAAATCCCAATTCTGGGTTGGAAATAAAAAAAAAAAAAAAGTTTGCACTGTTACCAGTTTTCCAGGACAGCACAGGACAGAATGCTTCCAGGTTTCATTGCCAAAGCTTCATTGAACAAGCTGAGGTTAGAAGCTGATTGGTTTCTATGCAGAAGGGAGTCTGATTTTGGACTCTCCAGCTTTAGTAAATAAACCCCAATGGGTCTACCTCTGGAAGCACAAAACACAACAGGAAGGACTTTAAAAGGGCGGTCCCAGGCCTAGTCCTTCAGTATTTTGTCCGAGAACCCCAATGGGAAAAGACTACAAGACAACAACATAACATAACATACAAAAACAGACATAATTCAGGGAGAGAATCCCAGCTGTCCTGGCTTATCTTGGAAACTGACTTACTGGTAGGTCTAAATCTGGGTTTTCCCCAGTCGTCTGTGCAGGACAGCACAGGAGAGGATAAGTGAGTACTTACCAGATTAGAGATGGACCACTACCTGAAGGACCATGCCCCAAAAGACTATCTTGAGCAGAGAGAAGGTCCAGACAAAAATAATGCTTGAAAAACAGAGTAGCTTGACCAAGTCGGTGCTCATCATACTGTATCTGCTCTGGTGTAGCTCCTGCTCGCTCTATTAGAGTGCGTCATAGGAGAGAAAGGACATGTTTTGTCTATGCCCTCATAGGATTCAGAGATTGCCTGCTTGATCCAACAAGCAATAGTATTCTTGGAAGCCTGACTTCCTACTTTACTAACTGAATGAATGAAAAAAAAGGCCATCTGTTTTTCGAATGCTTCCTGTTATCACAAAATACTTTATAATACACGTTTTCACATTGAGTAGATATAGTTTTTCTACTTCACTGTTTTAAGGATGAGGACAGAAGGAGAGCAATAGTGAGGCCCTCTGTGCTGCAAGGATTAAAGTATAGCTAAAGTGTAGGATAGAGTAGAGAGCATTAGAACACATGTCCAGATTTTATTGCTGTCTGTGATCCTGAGAGTCTGTTACGGAAAGTGAAAGCAGAAGAAAACCCCATATTTGTTTTTTTCCCAGAACAGGAATAGTGGGAATATCTTCCAATGGGGACACTGGTTCTGGTGGCAACAAGATGTTCCCTCTCATTGGAGAGATTTTTTTCTCACTTCTTGTTTTGGCAATAGGACAGGAAGTGATGGGAAATCTCCCTAATGGGACACAGATAGAAATCATAAACCTTACTGGGATTATAACCCTCCCTTACTCTATTCAAAATGAATAATAAAAAACGTTTTGCTTTAGTTCTACTTAAAATTACTGTTAACTATAGGAGGTAGAGGAATATGCTGTATGACTTACCTTATTCCTCCCTCCAGCAGGCTCCGATACTCTCCTCTTCCCCCTAGCACTCTGAGCTGTTGGTCGTAACTTTGCATCATCACATACAATGCAGAACTATTAGACCTCTATGGTCTGTGGATGAGGCACGCATGCAAATGAGGGGAGCACTTTAGAAAATAGGCTCCAGGGAGGAATAACGTAGAGTATAAATCCTTATTCCACCCCTAAACTCTGGGGGCCACACTGCAAGGGTTTTTCCTGTGCCCAGAACTGGGTTAAATTTATCTAATTTTAGGTTGGCAAAACAATGGGAAATAAGAAAACACAACTTTTTTTTAATAACAAAGAAAAAAAAGTGAATGCACCATTAGATATACAGAGTACAGCATACAAAAAAAAAACCCATACTAAACTAAAAAATATGTAAACAGGAAAAAAAAACCCTCTGAGTGATCTATGCATATTGAAGGGATTTCAACAATTTCTACTTTAATTGTTAAGAAACAGCCATTTGTTTCACTATGTCCTTTCCAGACCAATTTCTGAATGGGAGGGTCTGTGTCCATTATAATTGCCTGATCAAATCTGTGTTCTTATTAGGAAGGGCTTATTCACACCACAAGGATGAGCACAGAAACTAGAGGAGCACCGATATATCAGTGGCTGAACCGTATTGGGCAAAAATAGTGTTATCTGCATTTTACGGATAGGAAAAAAAAGGTGCGAATTATGGCTTTGTTTTTATTATAAAAGAAGCGTGTCAAGCCAACTCACACTGACGCAAATTCGCGTCCCATAGACTTTCATGCAAAATTGTGTCCCATTGACTTCAATGCAAAAACACCAGCCACATTAATTACATAAAAAAATGTTTAAAGACTGTCCGTTTCAATTTTCGGCAAAGTGAATCCTGAATTTTCGGTTTCAGTATTGGAATTTTTATTTCGGTGCACCACTAATGGAAACACACATATTGCTGTTCATTGAGCTACATAACACATTCAAAATTAATTAATTCATTTTAATTAATTCATTTTGAATTAATTAATTAAAAGGATAAAACACACCACAATGCATGCAAAAATGAAACAGGCTGCATTTTCCCACAATGCATAGGACTCCGTATTGTGCTGTACTGCACTACATATGAATTTCTAAGTTATATTGGGGGTGCCATTCCCAACCAGAGGCACTGCATCGCACTAACGTGCACTACAGTACACTGGTGTAAAAGCTTCAGTGTCAGCATCTCTTTCACAGACAAGTCAGAAGGATTATCTCACTAAAAATTAAATTCTTATTGCAGGTGAAGCCTAAAATTTTATTTGTAACTTAGTGCACACTTTTGAGAAAACCAGTAAGTGAACCACAAAAGGAAGTTGCATTCCTGAGAACATTCTGTACACCAATAAAGTACAGAATGCCTCCAGTATGCCATATTGCACTTTTTTTTTAATTTTTAGAAACTACAGGGGCTGGAGACTAAAAGCGAAAAGTAATCTTTCCATCCCCACTTGGACAGCTGCACCTGGTAACTAATTTTCTGGGTATCGTCCAGATCATCAATGAGAGAAGGCTTCACTCACCTAAAAGCAGGAAATACACCATCCACCATTATTATAAAAAAAAAAGAAGAAGAAGAGTACACATACCTCAGAGGCTCAGTAACATAACAGTACTGAAGGACAACAGGTAAGGTGAACCCAACAACCCAACTACTAAAGTTAATTAGAAAAATTGATAGAATCCTAGGGAAGCTGTGCTGCCCTGGAAGATGCCCAGATACCTGTTTTCTCAAGTAATCTTCCAGAGGATCAGCAAGTACTTACTTAAGGTGGGACTAAAGCCTGGAGAACCTTCCTCCCAAAGGACTGAAAAGAGGTCTATCCTGTAATGGCAGATGAAGGTTGGAACACTCAACCAGGCTGCTGCCCTGCAGATCTGATCGGGTCTAGTTTCTGCATTCTCTGCCCAGAAAGACGCCCAAGCTCTTCTGGAATGAGCTGTAATTCCTCTGGGAGGCACTTGGTCTTGAGATTGATAAGAAGATATTGAGATATAAAAAGTCTATACACACCTATTAAAATGTCAGGTTTCTGTGATGCAAAACAAATTAGACAAAGGAATAATTTCAGAACTTTTTCCACCTTTAATGTGACCTATAAACTGTACAACTCAGTGGAACAACAAACTGAAATCGTTTAGGTGGAGGGAAGTAAAAATAAAAAAAACAAAATAATATGGTTGCATAAGTGTGCACACCCTTAAACTAATACTTTGTTGAAGCACCTTTGAATTTTATTACAGCACTCAGTCTTTTTGGGTATGAGTCTATCATCAGAGCACATCTTGACTTGGCAAGATTTGCCTACTCTTCCTTGCAAAAACACTCCAAATCTGTCAGATTGCGAGGGCATCTCCTGTGCACAGCCCTCTTCAGATCACCCTACAGATTTTCGATTGGATTCTGTGCTCTAACTGGGCCATTCCAAAACTTTAATCTTCTTCTGGTGAAGCCATTCCTTTGTTGATTTGGATGTATGATTTAGGTTTTTGTCATGCTGAAAGATGAAGTTCCTCTTCATGTTCAGCTTTCTAGCAGAAGTCTGAAGGTTTTGTGCCAATATTGACTGGTATTTGGAACTGTTCATAATTCCCTCTACCTGGACTAAGGCCCCAGTTCTACCTGAAGAAAAACAGCCCCAAAGCATGATGCTGCCACCACCATGCTTCACTGTGGGTATGGTGTTCTTTTGGTGATGTGCAGTGTTGTTGTTGCGCCAAACATATCTTTTGGAATTATGGCCAAAACGTTCAACCTTGGTTTCATCAGACCATAACATTTTCCTTTTAGGAGACTTCAGATGTGTTTTTGCAAAATTTAGCCGGGCTTGCACGTTTTTGTTCGTAAGAAAGACTTCTGTCTTGCCACTCTACCCCATAGCCCAGACATATGAAGAATACAGGAGATTGTTGTCACATGTGCCACACATCCAGTACTTGCCAGATATTTCTGCAGCTCCTTTAATGTTGCTGTAGGCCTCTTGGCAGCCCCCCAGACCAATTTTCTTCTAGTCTTTTCATCAATTTTGGAGGGACATTCAGTTCTTGGTAAAGTCACTGTTGTGCCATATTTTCTCCACTTGATGATGACTGTCTTCACTGTGTTCCATGGTATATCTAATGCCTTGGAAATTCTTTTGTACCCTTCACTTGACTGATACCTTTTAACAATGAGATCCCTCTTATGCTTTGGAAGCTCTCTGCGGACCATGGCTTTTGCTGTAGGATGTGACTAAGAAAATGTCAGGAAAGACCTGCTAGAACTGCTGAACTTTATTTGGGGTTGATCAGAGGCACTTTAAATGATGGCAGGTGTGTATTGACTCCTATTTAACATGATTTTGAATGTGATTGCTTAATTCTGAACACAGCTACATCCCCTGTTATAAGTGTGCATACTTATGCAACCACATTATTTTAGCTTTTTATGTTTACTCCCCCACCCCCCCCCCCCCCATCTAAAAGATTTTAAGTTTTTCAATTGTTGTACAGTTTATAGGTCACATTAAAAGGTGGAAATAGTTCTGAAATGATTTATTTTTGTCTGAAATTTTAACAGGGGTGTGTAGAATTTTTATATCCACTGTAGCTTCTCTTATCCACCTGGCGATAGTCTTTTTTGAGGCACTTTTGCCTTTACTGGGTCCTGAAAAAAGTATGTACATAGCTTAGGTCTTCCATTTTCTATGAGGCATCTTCTTACATCAAGCCTGTAGTAGGTTTTTTTTTTGTTTTTTTTTGCAGCATTGGAACAGAAGTTCAAGGGAGTGGTGCTGTGCAGCCTCCAGTTGGCAACAGTGCATAGAAAAAATTAGGTATTAGGTGTTTGGACACACATATGAAGCAAAAACTTAATGAAGAATGTTTCACTGCTTGCTTAGAAAGCATTTGTCTTTTTAATACTACTTTAAGTTATAAAATGGCTTGTGTGTTTATATGCTAGATTTTTTTTTTTTTTTTTTTTTAAACAAAAGTGGCACATTCCTATAATTATCTGATCAGCACCAGGAAATGAGAACTGGGATGGGACTGGTTTACACAAACAACGCAGCCTTTCTCCCTGTATTAATATTCAGAAATGCTACAGTCACTTGAAAAACATACACAAATTAAAGACATCCAGAGTAAATTGCAACATACTGTGTACTAAGCAATGGCATTAATAAAATCATATCTGTTAATAAACAAGATGACATTGGTTGAGCAGATGAACACTAAACTGTCAGCCGAGCAAACAGCTGGAAGAAAATGAAGTCAGAGTTACCAAATGGAATGTGCTTCCCCAAGGCCTCTAAATGTGTCACTGGGAACTACAGATGCTAATCATGTCTGTGCAAGTTAAATGGTAAAACTAGCCTGCAATCAACGAAATGGAAAGCATGACTGGAAGAAAAACACCTTTGAGTATATGCTGATATAACACATGGAAAATCTTAAATTAAAAAGTTTAGCAACTGGAAATGTATTCCTTAAGGGGTACAGAGCGGAAATAGATGCTTTAATATGGTAGTCCCCAGGAACTGACAATGTACAGTGGTCAGAAAAAAAGAAGCCCCATCCCTGAAGTGAAAGGCCAATGTTACACTATCACAAAGAAAGTAAAAGTGAGCGCTGCAAGCCAGAAAAGCAGCTAACGCACCAAAGGATACCAAACAACCTTTCAACACAAATATATATAAGGTGAGGCGCTTAAATGATAATCAATATATATATTCCAAAAAATATAAAATGATGAATCATCTAAAATACATAAAGTTACTCGTGACAAGGTGCCAGCATATAAATATTCATCATATTCTGAGGCTGTGACAAAATTAGGCAGGCGCGGGCACACACCATATGCTGCAGCCACTTGACGCCGCCAACCAGCCTCTGCGGAGATTGGCAGGAGCTGCTGCAGACATGAGCAAGGGATACTTCCCACCTAAGTGAGCGAGGGGAGGAGCTACAGCATCGTGACGTCACACCGCCGGCACCACGCAGGTCCCGGCGGCCATCTCTGTTATCACACGTTCAGTTCAACTGTTACTTTCTACTGCCTTTGAATGGAATAAAAGTGCATATGCTAAAACAGGGTCACACTATTGGCCTCCTCTTTTTCTGAGCTCTTTGTGGGTCATCAACAAACCCACAGAGTTGCATGATTGAGGAACGAGGCCATATTGCCAGCAGAGGGGAACACCTGACCAGACCAGATTCCATCTGCATATGAGCCTGCAGTGTGCCCTAAGAGAGTATTGTCTCTAAATGCGCAGATTGACTGGGCATCTGGTGAGTGCACAGCCTTATCATTCACACCGGTCATCTTACCATTTGTTTGGGATGGAGCACCTACTATTGGAGACACTTTGATCTCCTATACTCACATTTGGACATATGTATTCTATCATTATTGTTCATCTTAGGTCACTTTAATAGTGACGGAATACATGATATCACTAAAGTCACTTTATATGATGGCACCTTGTCACGAGTCACTTTATGTATTTTAGATGATTCATCATTTTATATTTTTTGGCATATATATATATATATATATATATATATATATATATTCAATGTCACACTAGCAATCACAAAAATGTACAGATAAAACACCCCCAATACAAGGGGCAGGCGCATGTGATCATGTTGTGAGGTCTATCAAAAAGGTTCGGTATCTACACATAGTGATCATTTTACACAAAGATTTTAGAAACGCATAGCACAACATGTCGTACATATTTGATTGACTGCATGGTTGGATTTTTGGACATAGAGGATTCTTATGAAAATATATATGGATACTTAGAATTTACCATTATTAAGTGTTCTTTCATGGCAAGACCACTTACTGTTATCTCACATATATATTATTATAGCCAAATTTACCACCCTAACTCCTCCCACAGTTTTTACACTACATAGACAGTAATTTACCGAAACGTGCGGATTGTTCCCGATTGGTGTGCTATTACTTTGTGGAACGTTTCGCCGAATGGTGCACAAAATATTGGCGTTTTTGTGGTGAAATTGGTCCCATAGGAATGAATGGCGGAATGTTCAAAACTAGAGTGGGAGCTGACAAAAGCTAGAGTGTGAGCTGAAAAATCAGGACATGATTTCTAAACAGCCATCACTCATTTTCAAGCTCACCTACACAAATCTTATATCAAAATGTTCAGCTATCCCTGCTGCCACTAAAAATGTCCACGGCTAAGCCATAGTCCTGATAGTTTTCACAATATGACCGTTTGCAACTCACGCCGCCCATTGACATTCATTGAAACTCCACTCTAGCCACCTCAAATTTGAAGGGCAATTTCTAAACTGCGACTGTGCCTTCATTTTTAATATTTCAGAGACATACTATGCATCAAAATGTAGGTCTGGGTCTTGTGATTCTCACGATATAAAGCTCTTCGGTGTAGAATTTATCATTTTTAAACTACAACCGCCAGTGAAGTGAGCAAGTTGGAGCAGTTTGTTTTTAACCGCTCTTCTCTGCCCTTGCTGTAGAGTGAGTTGCCATAGGAACCCAGGTGTGTGAGCAGGGAAGAACACTTCACACAATTTCCCCAGAAATTGTAGCTTTTCTAGTTTTATGTGTTGTAGTTATGGGTGTGAATTGATTGTATATGTTCAACACATTTTCTGCAGGATTCTGTATTTTGATATATACGCATGTCCACTGAACATACTATATTATAAGATCTAGTTTTATGGTTTTTTTATGTTTTATAGTTATGGGTGTGGATTGTTTTAGATATATGGTGATGAGTTAAAAGCATATATTTTACGCATGAGTCTATGTTTTGATATATACGCATAAGATAGGTGCATGCATGTCCACTATACATACCTAATTACAAGATTCAGTTTAGCATTGTTCTAGATATACAGTGATGACATAAAAGCATAGTTTACACATGTTCTATGTTTGGACAAAAACGCATAGAATATATGTCCACCCAATTCACTTTATTATATGATTTTATGTGATATTGCATGGCACATGAGAATTTACCACTAGGAAGATTTGGCACGGTACAGCACTGAGTCACTTATACTTACCTTAACCATTTGCTTATGCAGAACTCAATATAAAGATACACAATAGCACTTGGATTATACTTGCTTTGCATGTTAAAGTGAAACTTCACTCTCTCAATCAACATGGACTATTTTGAATCCTTATGCTGCTAGCGTACGTAAATAGATCGGAAAGTAAATTATATTTACTAATTTTAAACTTTTTTTCAAATTTTTTCAGTTACTTCCTTGTTTCCATGCTTAGGCAAATGATGTCACACATCCTACCAGTCTTCAGGAAGCGAGGGTTCTCAGTTCAGCCCATTCCTGAGCTAAGGGCAGATGGATTCCAGGAAGCAAATGATACATGAATCCTCTACCCTTACTCAAAATGACCACTGCTAGAGATGCCAGGGGGGCTTTTCAAAATGATTTCTCATCAAAATAAAGCATGGAGACATGGATGGATGGGGAGAAGTTTGCTTTGGATATTAAAAATAAAATTAAATAGCATTTTTGGAGCTCAGATGCAGTGCAGTTCCACTTTAAAGGCCCATTCACATCTGTGCATTGTAAAAAGTGATGAGTTTTTGAACATATAGCATTTTAATGTGTTGCATGGAGCTTTAATGCATTTTACATGTGTTTTCCTCTTCCAGTCACCTAGGAAAAATGGATACATGTCTCAAACAAGGTACTAATAAAATCGCATGATGAATTTTTGGCATGCTACCACTGACTATAAGAGAAGGCATTTTATTCACAAAACGGACTGAAGAAGCAGCAAGCAGGACTTTTCAAAAGCACAGCACACTGTATAAAAATGTAGCACACAGATGTGAACAGTTACAAAGCATTTCAAGGGGACCATTTTACTGCACATTTGATGTACTAAGCAGGTGTATTTTAATGCAGCAAAAGAGCGCAGATGTGAACAGGCCCTTACAGGAAACCAACAATAGACTGGGCCAGCAGACTTTAAAGAGGTAAGAGCATTTAGGACTAGCAAAGCCAGGTAGGGAGTTTTGAGCATTGCCAATAAAGAGGAGTTCAACTTGAAAATAGGTCTCCATTTTGGTGCTTGCTATTATCTCCTTGATATATACATATATATGCCCTGATATATACATAAAATAGAACTATAGGCAAAACTTTTTTTTCCCCATTTAGGATAGAGTAAAGAAGCTTATAACCCCTGTTAGTTTTTTTTTGGACATCTGTGTCCCCTTGGGGAGATTTCACTTCCTGTCCCATAGCCAAAATAGAACGCGAGAGAAAATCCCTGCAAATAAAGGGAATCCATTAGCCCCTAAACTCTGCTGCTCCTAAACTCTGGTAGAAGCCTATGTGTACATGGACACATAGGCTTTTATTGAGTTGAGTTCAGGGGCTTTGGCAAAAAAAATGCCCAAAGCTCCTAAACTCATCTTTAGGAGCAGCAGTGTACATGAGGCCTTAGCGTGAGAGTTCAGCAACTTCTCCAGAGCATGTCATGATGACATTAGAAGTAGCAGAAAAGCTGCCATTTCCTTTATGTTACGCAGAGATATCATGCCTGGTATACAGATGGTGGCTGCAGGGCAAATAATGTAACAGGTAAGGATTACTAGAGAAATAATTTTTCTGACTTCACCTAAAAATAGTCTAGTAGGTTAATGTAGAAGGAAACATATGGTAAGAACATACTAACCAACAGCCTTCCACTTTTACAAAATATCGTTTTTAACACAGTTGCCCACCCCTGCTGTAACCCATACTGCAAGGACTTGTAAGTTTCCTACCTGGGGAAGCAAGTTATACTCACTGCAGCAATTTCTGGGTGCCGGGGACCGCTAATCCAGTGCTGCAGATGTGCCTGAGACCATCGGTCCCCCACAGTCCTGTCCACAGATGTCAGTCCTCTTATGAATACTGAAAGGTCTCTGCCATTGGACAGCCAATAGCAAGGTGTCCATGTCAAGCAGGTAGTGACACGGACACCCAAGAAGGAATGCACTGGATATAAACAGAAAAGAGAAGACTCGGTACTGGAGTGTCTTATGGCCATGGTTTTAGGAAAGTAAAAAGGCCATTTTTTTCATGCCAGCAATCAGTTGGAAGGGAGAAATTTACAACGTGGAGATGGGTTTTAAATAAACAGCAGCATGAACACTTGAATTCATACTTATTGTATCTGACAACAGCAAACTAAAATGAAATTGATTACCACATATTGATTTTTTACACATTACCTCTGCACTGATTTTTATGATAGTTATTGATAAATTTTATTTCCCTACACAAAACCTATGCTGCAGTTTTTAACTACCCAATACTGACACTCCAAGAGGGAGGCAGGAAAGACTGCTACAAATGTTAGAACTGTTGAAAATGTAATGTGGGATTGATTTCAACACCACAAAACTGGAATATGTACATAAGCAGCAATTGTTTCCTGTTCAATAACTACCTAGCTCCAGCTGACACACAAACAAACACTATCATGTGCTCCATCCCTATTTAAAGGCCAGTTGCTTTTACCAAACAATCCTACAGATGTTTCTTGTAGTGAAATATGATCAATTGCTGTCCTCCCCCCATTCTCCATAACAGAAAAGCAAGGCTCTGTCCTCCAACACACAGGGAAATCACTGAATGGACTCATTCTTTAACCACTTCGATACTGTGCACTTCCACCTCCTTCCTGCTAAGGCCAATTTTCAGCTTTCTAGTACTGTCGCACATTGAATAACAATTGCGCAGTAAACGCAACACAGTACCCAAATGAAATTTTTCTCTTTTTTTTTTTCTTTAGACAACTTTTTTGAGAGCTTTCTTTTAGCATTATAAAATTTTGCAAATAAGTAATTTTTCTTCTTCACTGATGTGCACTGATGAAGCTGCACTGGTGGGCACTGCTGTGGCTGCACTGCTAATCAGTGCTCCGATTATCAGTGTAAACACAACTGTGTGAGGATTTTCGGTTATTGGCTTTCCTTTCATCACTGTGAGAGCGAGGAAAGGAAAAGCCGATCTGTTTACAATGTGATCAGCTGTGATTGGACACAGCTGATCACAAGTTAAAGGGCTGCTGTGATTGGCCCTTTACCACGTTCTGTGATCGGCTATGTCCAAAGAACACAGTGGTCACAGATCGCGACCGATTCGCACCCCAGAGGGCGCATTCAAGTCGCGTTCTGGGACGACTTCAATAGATGTCCTACCAGAACGAGAGACCAGCGCTGTAGAGGTCTTTCTATTATAGCGTGGT
This sequence comes from Staurois parvus, assembly GCF_062004578.1. Classification (NCBI taxonomy): domain Eukaryota; kingdom Metazoa; phylum Chordata; class Amphibia; order Anura; family Ranidae; genus Staurois; species Staurois parvus. The sequence continues at coordinate 11,467,191 of NW_028318515.1, forward strand.
AATGATGTGGTTAAAGCACTACTCTGGGAAACAAAGTGGAATTCCAGCTTACACCTAACTAGCCATGAAACTGTTCCCTCCCCCCTCCCACCACCTATGCTAATTATCCAGCGTAAGAACGATGTATATACTTACCTATTTTCAGGCTGCTCCAGTCCAGTCCTGTAATCCGGCTCACCTCAGCCAGCGCGACTTCAAGGCCAGCTGCTGCTGGCTGACACAGGGATGAACATATGAGTGGACCGGCCTGGAAATATATATAGGTATATACATCTTTCTTACACAGGATAGTTAGCATAGGTGTTAGAATACAGAGGGGCAGTTTTAAGGCTAGTTAGGTGTAAGCTAGAATTCCACTTTAAAATGTATCCCTTGAAGGGGGTCTGTGCTCATGTTGCAAGGGTTAATTGCTTGTTTAGGTCTAGAGGACACAGAATGGAAGATCTACTTACTCAATCCACTGTGATGCTGGACCAGTCCCTGAAGCATCTTCTCCCCATGCTCCAGCGGTCTAGGGTCCTGACAGCACCAAGACCTATGCAGGGTCCATAGCCCTGCATTGGACATGAGGACACCAATGAAAGTCCATCACTGAAGCACAAGGAGAAGAGGATCAATTAAATAAAAGTGCAAAAGCTCTCCCCTAGACTTAAAGTGGTTGTAAAGGCGTGAGGTTTTTTATCTTCATGCATTTTATGCATGAAGGTAAAAAAACATTGTGTGCAGCAGTGCCCCCAGCCCCCTCAGTACTTATCTGAGCCCCATTGAGAACCAATGATGTGCACACAGCCTTGGCTGTCCCGGGTCTCTGCCTCCTCATTGGCTGACACAACAAACAGGAGCCATTGGCCGCCGCTGCTGTCAACCACAGCCAGTCAGCCAATGAAGGGAGAGAGGGGTAGGGCCAAGCTGCTTGCTGTGGGGGCACCCGACAGGAGGGAGGGGTTGGGAGAACCTGTGGGGGACCCAGGAAGAGAAGGATCCAGACTGCTCTGTGCAAAACCACTGCACACAGCAGGCAAGTATAGAAATATTTATTTTTTTTTTTTTTTTTTTAAAAAAAGGAATGTTTAGTATCGCTTTAACGAGCAGTAAATCCTCAACACAGGTGCAGCCTCAAAGCAAGGGAAATTTTTTAAGTATCCAGGGGCTTTAAACTTTTGTTAAATATGTTTATGAAATACTCAAACCATTATCAAAAAGCTTCACAGCAGCAATGTTCAATGTAATAGCACAGCTGAAAATGTTTTGCCTGTGGCTATAGTGTAACAAGTATGAGTACTATAGTACAGGCAAGGTCAGCTGTAAGCTTGTGTCAACAATTCTGAAATTGGCATATCCATAACTGGGAGAATGCACATTCGGGGGATCAGATTGAATGAACTGAACTCATGTCCAACACTGAAACACAGCCCCGAGGTGCAGCAAAACTCAGACATGCTGCATTTTACCGCAGCGCACAGGTAGGCGCTGCATGTCACTGTGCTGTTCTGCGGGTGGCATGAATTACAGTATAACTAAAGGCAAAACTTTTTTTTAGTTTTGGATAGAGTGGATAGGGGTTAGAGCCTCTGTCGGGTTTTTATTGCTGTGTCCCATTAGGGAGATTTATTCTCTCTATTTTTCCTGTTTACCATTATCATAGAAATGGAAAGTATACGAAAATCTAAAATTTTGGGTTGTCCCCAGAACAGTAAGTGGGCAACCCTTTCATAGGGGACAATAGTTCAGCCAACCTGGGGGTCCCCAAGGGACTCCCATAATTTGCAGGGATTTTCTCTCGCTAACTTTTGGCAATGGGATAAGAAGTGAAGAGAAATCCAATGGGACACACATGGCAAGAAAAAAACAAAAACACCTGACAGGGTTATAACCCTTCCTTACTCTATCGAAAATGAAAAGGTTTTGCCTACAGTTCTACATGAAGTGCCATTGTGCAAATAAAGTTAGCAAAAATAGGAAACTGTGCGATGCACTGAAACACACATCACACTGACAGCTGTCTGCACACAAAACTGGAGCATTTAGTGTGTGGGCAGTGTGACAGTGCCGTTAAAGAAAGGCAAAAGGTTTTTTTTTTTTAACTTAAAGCATTCTATCCGTGAAGGTAAAAAACCTTCAGTGTGCAGCTTCCCCCCCTTATACTCACCTGAGCCCAATCCCAATCCAGTTATGTGCAGAAGAGCAGTGGTTCTCCTGGGTCTCTCCCTTCTCATTGGCTCCCGCTGCTGTCAGTCACAGCCAGTGAGAAGGGAACGGTGGATAGGGCCAAGCCCCACTCTTGAGTTTTATGGACAAACAGAGGCAGCTTGGGAGCAAGCATGCACAAGTGCCCCCAGAGCAAGCAGCTTGATCTGGGGGCGGAGCCAGAAGTGCCATCGGGGGAACCGAGTAGGATCGAGGCTACTCTGTGCCAAACCATTGCACAGAGCAGGTAAGTTTGACATGCTTGTTAATTAAAAAAACAACATATGTACCTTTAATGTCACTTTAAGAAGATTGCATCAATACTGGCAACAACACAGCTCAGTGCAGTTTAGAATACTTTTATTTTTATGGGCATTAAACTCATTTGGGCTTGGATTTCGGGGGTCTTCCTCATTCTTTCCAGGCTAAGCTGTACTGATACACAAAGATTTAGAAGGTTATTCTTAAAGTAAAATGCCAAGCTGGCCCAAATGAACTATTTTCCATTACAGAATGATGAGACCGCTGAGTGTGCAATAATAGACTGTAATAGCATTAGCTACATACAATAAGAGTTGCTGTGTTCCAGCAGCACTACAGGCAACTTCCCATCTGCTGGCGGAAAAGAGATTCATTTTGATTGGTTCTTCCACCACTCAGGAGAAGCCTTGTATTTTTATTAATATGTGACGTTACGATTTCCACCTCGACCAATCAGATGAATACTTTAGAAAAATGCAGGGCTTCTCCTGAATTGCGGAAGAAGCAATCCACCTGAATCCCTTTAACCACTTGCCCTCCAGAGGATTTACCCCCCTTCCTGACCAGGCCATTTTTTGCGTTATGGTGCTGGTTTACTTTAACTGCCGATTGCAAGGTCATGCAACCCTGAACCCAAATTAAATTTACGTCCTTTTTTCCCACAAATACAGCTTTATTTAAGTGGTATTTTATCGCCTGTGCGGTTTTTATTTTTTGTGCTATAAAATAAAAAAAAAGACCAACAATTTTGAAAAAAAAAACTATATTTTTTACTTTTTGCTATTAAACATGTCCAGTAAAAAAATTCTAATTTCCTCCTAAATTTAGGCAAAAATGTAATCTGCTACATGTTTGCTAAAAAAAAAAAAAAAAAAAAAATCCCAATACGTGTAAATTAATTGGTTAACGTGAAAATTATAGCGTTTACAAATGGAGGTATATATACTAGGCTTTTTTTTTTAAATTATTTTAAATTTTTGCTAGTAATGGCGATCAGCGACTTATAACGGGACTGCGGTGGGTATTCTGACGCAGGGGGGAACTGACTTGGTGTCAATGACATCCCCAGTGACACCAATACAGTGATCAATGCTAATAAAAAGCACTGACACTCTACTAATGGCACTGGGCATGAAGGGTTAACATCTGGGGTGATCAAAGGGTTAACTGTGTGCCGTTTTACAGAATGTTCTGTGTTTGTGCCTCACTGTAAGCACACTGCTTTGCATGGCTGTGCACAGCCATGCAAAGCAGGGTGCAGGAGCTGACAGGGAGGAGAACTGTTTTGCTTACCAACAGTTCTCCCTCCTCCCCCCCCTTGGAGATCCTCTGCAATCACTGGCGAGTAATCACCAGCTGGGACCTGGTGATTGACAGCCACAGCCGAGAATGGCGCCCCCTACCTGGAAATGCAAATCTCATATATATACACACACACGTGATTTTGCGCACAGCTGCAGCCCTGTAGCAGTATTTCTGCTATGGGGCGGAGCTGAAGCAGTTAAAGGAAAAGTTCATCTTTTTATCAAAAATAAATAAAACAGACATCTTTTCGCAGGTTAAAAAAATGTGCATTTATAATTATTATTTTTTTACTAAGAGCCTAGAAAGGATTGCACCACAATCAGCAGATCACGAGTGCCATGCAGGATGCTTGCAGACTTGTCAGTGTATCTGTCTGCCCATACATCGTATGAGCAGGCAGTTTTACACTTACAGCAAAGGCTGTCGGGACTTGTAGTTTTCCATTCACTGAATTCTGTAAATGAATGACGCAGCCAGGCGGACGGAGCCCCACAGAGGCGGGTTTTTTTTTTTAAATATTGACAGCTAATAGGGTGAGATATCCCCCCCCCCCCCCCCACTAGCTGTCACTAAATGCAGCGGAGCGAGCAGCGGCTCCAGGAGTGGGAACATACTGCACCCTAAAAAAGTGTGTGGTTCAGTGTATGTGAGGGCAGCCAGGCAGAAGGGAGTTATATGACAGAAGAGACTGACACGGTCTGTCCTGTCTATCAGCAATTTTGTTTTTAAATTATATTTACTACCACTTCAAGTCCAGCAGCAGGCAGGAAGTTTCCCATACTGCTCCCGTAACACAGAGCTGTCTAGTGCATGTAGCTTATGCTTTATCAGCATGTAATAGAAATAGTTTGAATGGGCCAGCTTGGCCCATATAACTATTTAAAGTGAAATTAAACCTGGAGTTCTAATTTAACTAGTTCTAGACTTCCAAAAAAAGGTCATCACTGTACACAGGATAAGTGTAGCATGTTTAGTCCTTCTGTCCTGCTCCCCCTTCCCAGTACACTAATCAAAGCCGGCATTGCTGTGTACACAGAGAAGATTGGTAGTGTAATAACTTTAAAATAAAAAAAAAAAAGTTTGACAATGTTTATAAAAAATACTTGTTAAGACACTACAAGACAATAAGACTTGCTAAGATATTATAGAAAAATACATGTAACATTTTTACTTTTGTATCATTCTGTGCATACATCTGCAGATCAAAAGGCATAAACTTTGATCTGCGGATGATGTCAGTTAAAGCAACCTGACAAGTAAAAAAAGAGAAACATTTTAGTAAAAAAAAAAACAAAAACTGTTTAATCCCTTATTAACCTCTAGTTTATTCTAAACTGTTCATCTCTATGTTATTAACCATAATATTTAAACTTTTTTGTTTTTGTTAATAAATATTTGTACACATTTAACATTTTTACATTTAATAGTGCAAACCTGAAAAAAAAAAAACAAAACAAAATAAACCTTTATTTTATTTGTAAATAACTTTGCAATGCTTTGTACCAGAATCATATTTTAGTGTAATTTTAAACAGGACAAATTACAAAATAAAAAGTGCACTTTTTATCTGCAGTAACACTATTTTTAAACTAACACTGCTCAAAAAAAGAAAGGACAGAGATTGCCGTGTAGAACTGTCAGAGGAGAGACCTGTGTGTAAACAACACAGGTCTCAACTGCCAGCAAGGACATGCTGCTTTGTATTTCTCACAGCAGAGGAATACAAACCAGCATGTCTCTGCAGTAAAACAGCACACACAGTAAAACACACAGTTAACCCTTTGATAGCCCAAAAGTTAACCCCTTCTTGCCCAGTGTCATTAGTACAGTGTCAGTGCTTTTTATTAGCACTAATCACTATATTAGTGTCATTGGGATGTCAGTGGCAGTTGGTCAGTTCCCACCCAGTGTCAGATTGCCCGCCACAGTCCCACTATAAGTCGCTGATCGCCGCCATTACTAGTATAGAACCATTAAAATTCCAGTACATATATCGCCATTTGTAGACGCTATAACTTTCATGTAAACCAATTAATTTACACGACATGTAGCAGAATACATTTTGGCCTAAATTTATGATGAAATTAGATTTTTTACATTTTTGTACTGGATGTGTTTTATAGCAAAATGTCAAAAATATAGGTTTTTTTTTTTCAAAATTGGCGTGGCTTTTTTGTTTATAGCGCAAAAAAAAAAACTGCAGAGGTGATCAAATACCACTGAAAGAAAACTCTATTTGTGGGAAAAAAAGAGCGTTGCATGACCGCGCAATTATCAATTAAACTAACATAACGCCGTATCGCAAATAATGACCAGGTCAGTAAGGGGGGGGGGGGGGGTAAATCCTCTGGAGGGCAAGTGGATAATACAATCCTAGATTGTAAGCTCCAAGGAGCAGGCCCTCGAACCCCTCGTGTATTGTATGGTTACTGTATTGTCTCATGTACTGTCCCCCACTATAATGTACAGCTCTAAGCAACTTTTTGGCGCTATATAAAAATACTGTATAATAATAATACTAATAATAATATTCTGGTAAATCTTTGTGTATCGGTACAGCTTGGACTGAGAAGAAAGGGGTAGGCAAAAAAAAAAAAAAGCATGTTGTAAAAACTAAACTCAGAACACAACAGCTCACACATTAAACCGCTAAGGCCTGATGTCCATTGTGTAGGGGCTGTAAAGTGTGCTGTTACAAAGCATCGCACGGTTTACTTTATTGAAGTGTCACAAAACAACACTTTATTCTTGTCTATGCGCTGCTGTGAAATGCAACGAGGGGAGCTGCACTGTGTAAAAAAATAGCAACATGGGTATTGTCAACATACATGTCTGTGTAAATGGAGCACAGAGGAAACAATTGTTTTCTATGCGTTCTGATATTGTTCTGTGCAGATTAACGCAACTCAGTGCAGATGGTGTGAACACAAGAAGCACCATGGACACTACAAGACAATACTCAGCTGTGTTGAGGATTTGTTAGTTGATTCTCCAGAAGGTAAGAAGTGTTTGGTCCATGTATTACACAGCCACTTCTCACTGCTCCTTGCTCTCAGGAGGAGACTGGTTGGTAAACACAAAACCCAATTAAAAAAAAACACAAAACAAAATGTACATGCATTTGATTCGCTTCCATTGAGGTCTATGTACCCAAAAACACACCTTCTTCCATGATAAAAGTCCCTGCACTTCTTTCAAACAACCACTTCAGGAAACTGCATAGATGTGAATGAGACCCAAAGGAAACCATGTTAAACTGACTGCTGTACATACCTGCACTTCTAAAAACATGCTAAAATACAGGTGTGAATCTAGCCTTAAATGTAGCTGCTTCATTTTCCACAGGATGCCTGTACTCCTCACATCACACTAAACAAAGAGGACACAAACACATGGATGCTGGGGCACCTCTACAGCTCACTACATGTTACAATCTGATTGTACAATCCCCTTTGGATCTACCAACTACGTAGAGGGCCTGTCTGATTAGATCGATAAGGTAGGTTCTCATAGTACATAGCTTTGGTAAACCCAAAGTTGATCGTACAAAGATTGTACAGTCAGGTTGTAAAGTGTATGGTGACCCCAAGGCTAAGTTCACATATGTGCAGTGTTTGTGAAGGCACAGCAGCACATTCATTCAAATGGGCTGCTGTACTTGTGGGAAACGCAGGAAAAAGACCTTTTACAAATGGCAGCCACAGGGAAAACATGCTGCATTTTCATTGCGAGAAATTGCATGGTGCATGGTTCCACAGTGAGTATAACAAGCATGTTTTACTGCACATACAGACTGATTTTAAAGTCAAGGGTTTAGTAAAATTTTAAAGTGTCACTAAACCCACATCATTAACTACTTGCCTACCGGGCACTTTTACCCCCTTCATGCCCAGGCCAATTTTCAGCTTTCAGCACTGTCACACTTTGAATGGCAATTGCGCGGTCATGCAACATTGTACCCATATTAAATTTTTATCATTTTTTTCACACAAATAGAGTTTTCTTCTGTTGGTATTTAATCGCCACTGTGTGTTTTCTTTTTTGCACTATAAACAAAAAAGTGCAATTTGGAAAAAAATTAAGTTTTTCTTTGTTTCTATTATAAAATTTTGCAAAGAGGTAATTTTTCTCCATCACTGATGTGCGTTGATGAGGCTGCACTGATATGCAGCACTGATGGGCATTGATAGGCAGCATTGATGGAAACTGACAGGCTGCACTGGTGGGCATTGATGGAGGCGGCACTGATGATGCTGCACTGATATGAAACAATAATGGGCACTGATAGGCAGCACTGATGGGTGGCGCCAATCTGCTCTGTGACAGTTGCAGGTTATCGGCAGTACTTCCTTATGCTGTCACAGCGTAAGAAAAAGTGCAGACGGCAACTGCATTTACTTGGTGATCTGCTGTGTCATTGGACGTCATATAACGCCCTCCCAGAACTGGACAACCGCACTGTACCCATTATTCAGCTATAGAGCGGTTGGCAAGTGGTTAAAAACAACGAATAAATGCTGTATTAATGTTGTTCATACTCACTATGGGATTCATTTTCTGTATTCTGCAAAAAAAAAAAAACCTGGTTGATCCTGCTGTTCTCTATCTCCCCCTACTATCCATATCTCCTCTGCAGCTGGAGATTTTGAAGGGCAGCATTGGCAGCTACTGCACATGCTCAGTGTTCCGTGCGTTTCTATGCTAAGCATTCAAACCAATCACATGTGAGCAGCCCATGTGACTATAGAGTCATACATGTGGGCACATATTGCATGTGGTAAATGACAGCCCATTCCCTCCTCCCCCATGCTTACTAACCAGCTAAAACACAGTGGGGGGGGGGGGATGTTACATCTTGACTGATGGAGGCTTCACTTCCTTAAAGCCTCGTACACGTGATGGAAATAAAAAAAAAAAAAAATATCGGAAGAAAAATAATGCTTTTGGAGCGATAATCTGATAATTAATACCCAGCTTTCAAGAGCCGATCACGACAGTTCATGTGAAAATATCTGAAGAGACATGCACGAAAATTACGATAACAGAACAAATGATTTTTGTTTAATCAGTCCAGCAGTCATTCATAAAAAAAAAAAAAAATCATCAAGTGTCCAAGACCGCGCATGCTCAGAAACTAAAGAATACATTACATAATATTACATCACTTTTGAAGTTGTATTCTTTTTTATGAGAATTTTCATAATTTTAGTAACCTCTTCATTTTCAACATGAGACTAGCATGAACCAAAAAAAAACGGGCAATCATTCGTCAGATATTCTCAACATGTGCACGAGGCTTAAGACATCGGCTGGAGGGGCGTGAAACAGCCTATGACTAGCAGAAATCCGCCCACATCGTGATACTGCCAAAAATAATAGAGATTTGATTTCAAATATATATTTGTATATGACAATGTAAAACAGTTTATTATGATGCATTTTTTTTTTTTTTTACTCTATTCCAAAGGTTTTTTATTTTAAACATGTGACCAGCAACAGAGGCTCCTCCTGCTTATGTTTCCATGCAGACAGGCTGGGAAAGATCTGGGTCATATGACAGCTGTGTATTGATTAGGAAACAGGTACTCAGAGGTTTTATAATTACAGTGCCATCATCCACATACAGACAGAGAAGAAATAATGTACGTAACCAGTGTGTGTTATGTACATATGTGTGTTATGTACATGTGTTATGTACATGTGTGTTTAGAAGGGATAATGCACATAACCAGTGTATGTTTAGTTTCATTGTAAATCGCAGTTCCAGACGTTTTTGTGGTTATTAAAAGTCAGCAGCTAAAAAAACTGTAACTGCTGACTTTTAATAAACACCCACTTACCTGTCCCGGAGTCCAACGATGTTCTCACCCATGCCATCCCTTCTCCCTTCCACAGCACCAGCATCTCAACTGTGGGCACCTGGCTGTGACAGCTCACAGCTTCACAGCCTGGTGCTCACTGCGAATGTGCAAGTCGCGCTGCGCATCTTGATTGATCCGGCAGTCTTCTGAGACCTGTGAAAGTTCCCAGGAGACTGCAGGAGTAAGGAGGGGGCCGAACTCGGAAGTGGGAGCGAGCACCTGTCAAAACCCAGGTACCCCCCCCCCCAAAAGGTGCCAATTATGGTAGTGGGGGGGGGGGGGGGAGGAGGCAAATAAGTGGGGCTTCCGCTTTAAAGGGAAGCAGCTGTTGCAGCTACCAATACATTACTAATGGCACCCCAAGCGCAGATCACAAATGCGATGCGTTTGCAGACCCCAGATGGTATGGTAATGCCATGCAACCTGCTGCAGCAAGTTTTTTTCATTAATAGCACATGCAGTACTTTTTTTTTGTGCGTTCGGCTGCAAATCGCAGCATATTCAAACGAATGGGCTACCAGATTACACTGCACAGGAACGCAGACTGTATTCCTGTGCGATTCTGGTGTAAACCGGCCCCAAGACATGCTGAGACATGTAGTACTACAACCAGCCCCACCACCTAATATCATGGTAAACCCAGGATGGAGGAGACACAAGAGCTAGCATACAACCCTCCCCTCCCAATGACTGATAAACACTGTATACACAGCCTGCCCTCCTTCCGCCCATTGCAGGACCGTTATTCACCTTGTATCTCCCAGCAGCAGCGAGCACTTACCGCTGACAGGTCGTTCAGGCGGTCCCTCATGCCCGCACAGGCTGTGGAGTCCCCAGAGTCACAGAGCGGCTCTCCCGGTGCCTGTCCAGAGGGTCTCCGCCTCCCGCACTCCGCCCGGTACCACAGCAACCGCACTGCTGGGAGCAGAAGCAACAGCAGAAGAGAACTTGCGCATGCGTGCCTCCCAGGGCCGGGACCTGAGCGATGGAAAATGCATGGGCGTGGCCACGGCGCTCTCTGAGCTGGGAATTTCTGGGAGCGTTCCATGTTGGTGCGTTCCGAGCCTCGTTCTGACTGAGCTCCTGCGGGAACAGGTCATGTGACCATTACTTTGCATTGGAACAAAAGTAGCAAAGCTGAAGGTGTCTGTTATAATGAAACACTAGGAACGGCTCATAGATCAGAGCAGCTATTCTCGATTGTTTCAACACAGAGGAACGTTTCAAATAACTTTCTGGTCTCAGGGAACCCCCTGCTAGAAATGACTACAGGGTCAATTCACTAAAAGTTTACTGAATGCAATAACAATGTCACGTGACGTATAAACAAGGGCGGGCTGACCATTTGGAAACTCGGGCATGGGGCCCGGGGTCAGTAGGGGGCCCCATGAGATGCCCCTGGTACCTTTTTTATAGGCTTTTTTGAGTTTGGGCAAGGACACAGAGGCCCCATGATCCCCTATTGCCCGGGGGCCCCATTAGTTGTCAGTCCACCCTGCGTATAAATTATCGCATCCATAGCAAAATGTTCTATTCACAAAAAATTTTTTTTTTTAAATTATTCTGCGGTATTAAGTGCAAAATTAAAAATATGTGGATAAATACCGCAAAAAAAATGTGGTAAGCTGTTAAGTCCAATTCTCAAACACAACATGAAGTAAAAAAAAAGATGCTATATTTATCATCAGAGTTTCACATGCAGTATTTTTTCAGATGCAGCGAGGGGGTCCCCCGCAACCCTTAGGGGTTTGGTAAGGATATTAAGGAACCCCACACCAACATCTTTTAAAAAAAAGGCTGTGTGGTCCCCCCAGCATTCATACCAGACCCAAAATCCTTTAGGATTCTGAGGAGACCCATACACCATTTTTTTTTCTTTTTATTTTGGTGTGGGGTTCCCCCAAAATCCATACCAGACCTAATAGCAATTTTTTAAAAATTTTGGTGTGGGGTTTTCCTTAACCGCTTCCCGCCCACCTGCAATGTACTGCGGACGGGCGGTAACTGCAGGCAAAGTGAAATACCCATATGTCAGTTTGCTCTTCCGGGTATAAAGCGCGCATGTGCGCAGCCCCCCCCACTGGCCCCGCTGTCATTCGTTGTAGGAGGTGTATGTCAGCAGGTCTCAGCCTGTGATTTTGGCCAATTTCCTACAGCAAATGGAGATACTGAGCTGTGCCTGCATTTGTAAATACAAGCACAGGATTTAGCTGGTTCTTCTCTCCCTGGAACCACTTTGTTCCAGAGAGACATCACTTGTGAGTAAAAGCAGCACACTGCACCCACACACGTTAGATAGAGACATTGTAACATCTTGATTGCCACATTTAACCCTTTGATTGCCCCCTGCCACCCTGCCAGTGCTGTTAGTACAGTGTCAGTGTACAGTATTTTAAACTGATCACTGTATTAGTGCCACTAACGACGTCAGATAGTGTCAGATAGCGTCAGTGTCAGTTAGCATCCCTCCTAGCTAGGGTCAGCTAGTGTTCACTCATGCTATAGGTCGCTGATCACAGCTATTACTAGTATAGTGTTTGTATGGATCAATACTGTATATTGATCAGAAACAAAACTATACCAGTGCTCCCTTAGAATTAGTGTCCCCAAAAACGCAGTGTTTGGATCATCCCCGTTCGCTGCCAGCACTAGCATTTAGCCCCAGCGCTCCCCTCTACCCCTAACAAGAAGTTCAGTGTCAGTATAATTTCTGATCACTGTCACCTGTAATACATTGCACACAAAACCATAGTGTTCACAGAATCAGGCCTGATCCCTGTTAGTACTTGCCGGTAAATTTTTTTGTAGTGGCTCAAGTAGTCCCTGATAGCCAGGTGCTCTTTTTCCTGTGAGTCGCACTAGGTGCCTGTAAATTTAGAGTCCAAAATGTCCAACCAAAGGTGGAAGTGAAGAGGCCTACAGGATTCTGAGCATGTTTGGTGAGAGCGAAGGGGAAGACTCCCTGACACAATCAGCCTCAGAATAGGAACCTGTAGACAGCAGTGGCGCCCTGACAGGTAGCTCGGACGATGGAGAAGAGGTCCCTGTTAAGATCAGGCGTACCCGACCCCATGAAGCTGAAGTGCTAGGATCGCATGACTTGTCTCATATGCAGCAGAGTGCCAGTAGTAGTGCTACACTAGCTTATGGTGAACTGGCGAGCACCAGTGGCCTAGTATATCCTGGTCTTTTTTATACCAGCATTTCAGTATCACTTGGTGATGTGGCAAGTCCCATAAGTGAAGTACAAGCTGGTGCGGTGGCGAGCACAAGTAGCATCCTGAAGCCACCAAAAATTTGCACACAGGTCAGTAGAGCTGTGGCCCAATCCTCAAATCCACACACTTTTTCTGTCAGAGTTTTCTTCCCTTTTTCATTCAGCTCACAGACTGCATAAAAAAAAAGGAACCTAGCATATACACCCAACAAGGACCAGCGATGTACTGGTATATCACTGGACTTTGAGTGGTTATACCAGGATGATGCCTGCATGATATTGAGACATTCATTATAGGGGATGGTGAGTTCTTGTCACTAGTTTTGTTTGTAGAAAATTTAAAAAAAGGTTGTTTTTTTTTACTATTTTGGGCCAGGTTTCCTTTGCTAATAATCATTAAAAAAAATCAGGAGATATCCATTACCATTTACCACCAAATGAAAGCCGATTTGTCCTGAAAAATACAAGGTACAATTTACCTGGATGTACAAAGTAGTGGTGATGATATGTACTATTTTATTAACACATGTCAAAGTTGTAAAATTGTACTTAGGCATTAAGATTTGTTTTACCCATAGGTGTGAAGGGGTTAATATCCTCTTGTGGAACCCTTGTTGAGAAACAGTGGATTAGAGGTTACAGTGTATGTACACAGGCATCCATCAGCTGCCACAGAAAAGCAGGCTGTTAGCTCCTTCAAGGGAACATGCATTGTGTGTTGGTACTTACCACAGTTTAGACCTCATGCACACAGGACATTTAAAAATTACTCCTCCTTTTGGCAGCAGCGTTTTGTCAGAAAAAAATGCTTGACGCTTGTCAAAATGTCTAATGCTTTTACAAACATTTAGGTGCATTTACAGGCGTCAAGCGCTTGGGCGTTAATTCATTTTATTGGCCAAAATAATAATTTATTCTGGCGACTGAAATTAATTAATGCTTAAATGCGCCTTGCGCTAACAAGCACTTGGACGCATTTAGACTCGTTTACATGCGTGAAGTGTTTTTTTTTCTGCTAAAACACTGCTACTCCTGGATGCACTGGACCTTGTTTTTTTTTCCTGCTGATAAACGCTACTGCTACTAGAAGCTTCTAAATGTGTGCAGGGAGATATAGGATAACATGGATTTTAAAAATCACATCGCACTAAGTCTGTGGTACCATACGACACAAACGTAACGCGTTTGTTAGATGCATTTGGGGTGCCATTAGGCTAGGTTCACATATATGCACTTGCTCTAGTGGGATAACATTGAATTAGGTAGTGCAAGTCGGCCGCCAAATGGAGATGACCATCAGTACTGTACCTTACACATACGTAGGTTGTACCAAAATTGTTTACAAACTGAAAACTGAAAGAAGATGAGCATTAAGAGACAAACTGTAATGTGAACCTGATGTGTATGGTTTGTTATTGGGTACATTAATACAGTATTTTCTCTATGGAGTCTTTATTATATAGTTTGCGTTTCTTTGAGTTGATTATTTTTACTATCTTATGTAAACTATCTTATGTAAACAATTTAGAAAGCTTCATTGTGATTTTCATTCAAGATCAAATCAATATTATTTTGATCTGTTGTCACGAAACGCTTAAACAGCATGGGGCTCATAGGTCAGTGCCTACAGTAAAAATACATTTCTTCCCCTTTCTTTACCTCTTGCCATTCGTGATAGACCCAAATGAAGGCTACAGCGCGGTCGTCCAGTTCTGGGAGAGTGTTTGCTGACATTGCATGATCTCGCAATTGTCAAAGTGCCACAGTGCTGAAAGCTGAAGATTGGCCAGGGCCGGAAGAAGGAGAAAGTGCCCAGTGGGCAAGTGGTTAAGAGCTGATTCACACATGTATGGTGCAGATTGAAGCTCAGGTTCACAGCTAATTGACACAGTAGTTGTTCTGCGGTTCAGGTCAGGTTTACATCAGGTTCAGGACAGGATTAGGTCAGGATTTTGTCCTGTTTGCACATATGCGATTTAGAAATTGTTCCCATGGAAGTCAACAGCCTGCACTCTGCACCTGAAACTGAAGGCACTGCTCAGAAATCATACATGACTCTTTTTCAAACTGCACTGAATCTGTCAGGAATGGACTTGCCAATAGTGGTGGGACTCACCTGCCTTGTGGGCTGCAGTACCAGGGCTGGCCAGCGGGTGCTCTCAACAATCAGAGGTTCACTTCGGCAATTAGCCATCACCTGGGGCTGATTGCAGGTGGTGTATTAAGGGATGGCCAGACCTGCAGTCTGTGCCTTGGTGTATGTTTTTCCATGGGCCCCTGTATCTTGTAACCTGCATTCCTATTCCTGTTCCTGTTTCTGCCTGACTTGTTGCTGACCCTGCCTGATCCTGACTTCTGCTGACTTCTCCTGTTTGATCCCTGGCTTGTGACCCTGACCATTCTCTCTGCCTGCTCCTCCTGTACCTACCTGCCCGATAGTTATCGACCCAGCCTGCCTGACTACGTTGTGCTCTATATGTGTATGTACCTGTGTATCTATATCATTTTAGGTTTGGGTTTGTTTCACCTTGTTGTATGTATTTGTGTTAGCTTGGGGTTTGGTGCACTGCGTTTATATTTGTATTGTTAGTCTCAATAAATTATATTATTTACTATATCTGAAGCCTACGTTTCCCTGTGTCAGTCCACACACTTCTGGTCACACCCGCATCCCTGACAGAATCAGCACTGCCAGTGCAACGGACATATGTAAACAAGCACCATAGGAAGTAATGTTATTTCACATGTCATGCGGATTGACTGCGGTTCATACTCCATCCAATCTGCATATAGAGGTGAAACTCGAAAAATTAGAATATCGTACAAAAGTTAATTTATTTCAGTAATGCAACTTAAAAGGTGAAACTAATATATGAGATAGACTCGTTACATGCAAAGCAAGATAGTTCAAGCTGTGATTTGTCATAATTGTGATGATTATGGCTTACAGCTCATGAAAACCCCAAATCCACAATCTCAGAAAATTAGAATATTACATGCAATCAATAAAACAAGGATTGTACATAGAACAATATCGCACCTCTGAAAAGTATAAGCATGCATATGTACTCAGTACTTGGTTTGGGCCCCTTTTGCAGCAATTACTGCCTCAATGCGGCGTGGCATGGAAGCTATTAGCCTGTGGCACTGCTGAGGTGTTATGGAAGACCAGGATGCTTCAACAGCGGCCTTCAGCTCTGTTGCATTGTTTGGTCTCATGTCTCTCATCTTTTTCTTGGCAATGCCCCATGGATTCTCTATGGGGTTCAGGTCAGGCAAGTTTGCTGGCCAATCAAGCACAGTAATCCCACGGTCATTGAACCAGGTTTTGGTGCTTTTGGCAGTGTGGGCAGGTGCCAAGTCCTGCTGGAAAATGAAGTCAGCATCCCCTAAAAAGCTTGTCTGCAGAAGGAAGCATGAAGTGGTCCAAAATCTCCTGGTAGACAGCTGCGTTGACCCTGGACTTAATGAAGCACAGTGGACCAACACCAGCAGATGACATGGCTCCCCAAATCAACACAGACTGA
This sequence comes from Staurois parvus, assembly GCF_062004578.1. Lineage (NCBI taxonomy): Eukaryota > Metazoa > Chordata > Amphibia > Anura > Ranidae > Staurois > Staurois parvus. The sequence continues at coordinate 11,483,549 of NW_028318515.1, forward strand.
AAACTTCACACTAGACTTCAAGCATCTTGCAATGTGTGCCTCTCCATTCTTCCTCCATACTCTGGGTCCTTGGTTTCAAAATGAGATGCAAAAGCTGCTCTCATCAGAAAAGAGGACTTTGGACCACTGAGCAACAGACCAGGTCTGTTTTTCTTTAGCCCAGCTAAGACGCTTCTGACATTGTTTGTTGTTCAGGAGCAGCTTGACAAGAGGAATATGACATTTGAAGCCCATGTCCAGGATCTGTCTGTGTGTGGTGGCTCTTGATGCACTGACTCCAGTCTCTGTCCACTCCTTGTGAAAGTCCCCAACACTTTTGAATGGCCTTTTCCTGACAATCCTCTCCAGGCTGCGGTCATCCCTGCTGCTTGTGCACCTTTTTCTTCCACACTTTTCCCTTCCACATAACTTTCTATTAATGTGCTTTGATACAGCACTTTGGGAACATCCAACTTCTTTTGCAATTACCTTTTGAGGCTTTCCCTCCTTATGGAGGGTGTCAATGATGGTTATCTGCACAACTGTCAGGACAGCAGTCTTTCCCATGATTGTGATTCCTACTGAACCAGACTGAGAGACCATTTAAAGGCTCAGGAACCCTTTGCAGGTGTTATGGCTTAATTAGCTGATTAGAGTGGGACACTTTGAGCCGAGAATATTGCACCTTTTTACAATATTCTAATTTTCTGAGATTGCGGATTTGGGGTTTTCATGAGCTGTAAGCCATAATCATCGCAATTATGATAAATCACGGCTTGAACTATCTTGCTTTGCATGTAATGAGTCTATCTCATATATTAGTTTCACTTTTTAAGTTGCATTACTGAAATAAATGAACTTTTGAATGATATTCTAATTTTTCGAGTTTCACCTGTATGTGAACTGACACTAAGTTACCACATTCCCTCTGTTCTCAGCTGCATAAGAGTTGGGGTAGGAGAAACAGCAATAAACTGAACTTCACAGGACAAGTCTTATCACTGGAGGAGAGCAGACTGAGTTCCCAGAATAGCTAGAGAACTGACAGAACTGTGCTCTCATGCCTAGTGTGTTCAGTTTTAAATAGGAAAGTAGAGAGACTAGCAGGAACACCAAGGATTTCACACAAAGGAAGCAATAAAAAGAGAACAGGATGCGTTTTCATATGAGTACATGGTACAACAGGCACTTATCAGGATTATGAAATATTGGGGTTACGTATTCTTTAATCTGGTTGCTTATGGAGAAGGATCTTCGGTGTTCAGTCATTAATATACAGTAGTTACCAGGGGCGGACTGACCATTTGGAAATTTGGGCACTGCCCGAGGGCCCGGGTCAGTAGGGGGCCCCATGAGATGCCCCTGGTACCTTTTTCATAGCCTTTTTTGAGTTTGGGCAAGGATACAGGGGCCCCATGATCCCCTATTGCCCGGGGGCCCCATGAGTTGTCAGTCCGCCCCTGGTAGTTACTGAAAGTTTTTCATCGTTTGCAGAATAGTTTTGTAAGAGGGGTGGTTAGCAGAAAAACAGCATTAAATTCAAGACATAAAATTAGTTTGAGAAGAGACCTTTTAAATGAAAACTGTAGTCCATTGAATAATTTGGAAACAAACTGATGAAAGTTATACAGCTTCTGAAATGACTTTAACAGCCTCTGGTTGTTATTGCCCCCTGCTGGAAATATGTAGCAGCTTTCATACAAAATCTTAGGATAACTATAGAGTTTACTGTAGAGATAAAAGATGCTGATTAAAGTGACACTAAATTTACATTTTTGTAAAATAAAATAATGCAATATGCTTAAGTATAATGTAAGCAGAATGTACTTTTTTTTCTCTCTTTTCCTTTTTTTCCTCTCAAAAAATGCAAACTTTTTTTCTACTATTCTCAGACTTCCTGTTCTAGTGTGGCTTCATTCTTTCTCCATTCCCCCCTTTGTGAATATGAATGTAGCCACCCTTTCCTGCTTACCACTGAGATAAACTACACATCTACTTCAGACACATTCAACTCTATAGGAATTGTAGTACACAAAGAGCAGAGCATGTGACCAGAAATGACAGCACTGCTCACTCTACACTAGTAGCAGCGCAGTGCATCAGTGGAGGATAGGGAGCATGCACAGAACCAAAAAGAAGCTTGAAAACAATGGTAAGAGACATAAAAAATATATATTTTTTAGAATGATTGATGTAACATATGTGCAAGAATTTGGCCCTTAAATTTCTCATAATCCTAGGCAGCATTTGGTTCCAAGTCATAATGGGCTTTTTTGGGTTCACTTGTCAGAAAAAGTGGTAGCAGTCATACCCATTGCTCTTTTTGCCTTCCTTCCCGAGCAGCAACCCTCTAAAAAATTGTAAGGTTTCCACATCACCTGCAGGTGTCATTTTTGGGGGGCAATAGCTGGCACGCACCATTTTCTGTTCCACTGGTAGTGGACCCAGCAGAGCACTTATTTACTTCCACAAGCTGTTGGGCCACCTCCTTGAGGAACTTTTGGTCTGCTTGCCAGACTTCCACAAACTGGTGATTCATCTCCTGCTGCTCTGCAGTGGCCTTCTTCTAAATATCCACCATCTGCTGCTGAATCTCTGCAAACTGGCAGTTTTTTTCCTCTTGGGTTGCAGTGGCATGCAGAAAGGCTCTTACCACATCCTCCATCTTTCCACTTGCTCTGGAAAGTACCTATCAGATCCATTATATGTGGAGCTTAGCTCAAGTGGGGATCACCTTCCCTGGGAAAAAGGCAGTCCATACAGCAGGTTTTTTTCTTAAACTTCTTACTTAAGATAGGTTCACACTAATGCAGTGTGAATCTGATGTGATTTACCAGTGCAATTTCTGTTGTGACAGGTGCGATTCTAATGTGAATTCTGAGAGGATTTGGCATAGCCGGAGATAAAATTTGCACCAAACTTGCACTAAACTCGCAGGGGACCCTTTTTTAACCAGATCAGACTTACGCCGCATATATGTGAATGGCTTTCATAGAAAACAATGTTTTAGATGATACAGAAATTATACTAATCTATGAGCGCTGGGTGATAGAAAAATGGAATGCTGCCAGCATCAAGAGGAAAAACTTCAAAGTCCTCCAATATGAAATCAGTATACAAACATACGATGCAGCGCTGAGAGGTATTAAATAAATTATTGTTAAGGTGTAGCATCAAAAATGAAGTCCTACATATATCCCATATGGTGCAACGTGACAATGGTGATATATTCAATATGAAGATAGTGACTTCCGTGGCTATCGTGGCTTGTGGTGGATAAATGTATAATGCACTAACCAGATAGCACAAATAATTGTGCGTTGGAGTGTATAAGACCTACTCCACGGTGCTCAGGATTTGGGAACTCTGCATAGGGATGAAGTCGTCAGGCAGGGATTAGCCACCAGGTGTCATCCATCCAGGACAGGTTACCACTCTCCAATATCACCACATCAAGCAGACCAGGTTTAGCAGTATCCAGCAGTATCGGTCTTGGCCACCAGGGGGATCCCACATTGAAGCACGGATCCAATGTAAAAAAGCACCTTAGGGGAAGGGGATTCAGAGATGCCAAAAAATGAGCCCAGAAGAGAGAAAACTCCAATAGTGTAGTATTTTAATGATCAAAATAGGGTAATATCAAAGAATAAATACAAAAAGCAGATAAACACTTACATGACAAAAATCCAATATGACTGCCTATACATGAATAGGGCCATGCAGTGGATGCATAGTGATTGGGGGCAACTCTCTAATGCGTTTCGTGTCATAACACTTTATCAAAGTGTTTTAGATGACATGTGAATCTGTGCCTATTGGATTGGATCTACTCTGCATACTGTAGAATTCACATCAGTGTGAATGGGGAATTATAGTCAGTTTTATTTAAAAAGGTTGCAAACAAAACAGAAAAAAAATCCTTGCCATCCAGGTACTAACTAAACAGTACATATTCATTTCTTACAGATGAGGGGCTTCTCCCAGCAACCAACAAAAAAAAGCGTTTTGAAAACGTTTTCATTCTCTTACAGAAGGATTTCCACATGTAACGTGATCTCAGGTCGTTTCCTGATTCCAAGGCTGGAGCACCTCTTGCTCCAGCTCTATCTTATTTATCCCACCTACTGCTAGTCACAAGTGGAAAGCAAAACGCAGTTCAGATCTCACACTGCCAAGGTGGCCCAGAAAACCCAAACCGTATTCCACCTTAATTTCCCACATATGAAAGCATGCAAGGTGACATATAGGGGTTTATTTACTAAAGCTGGAGAGTCCAAAATCAGACTCCCTTCTGCATAGAAACCAATCAGCTTCTAACCTCAGCTTGTTCAATGAAGCTTTGGCAATGAAACCTGGAAGCTGATTGGTTTCTATGCAGAAGGGAGTCTGATTTTGGACTCTCCAGCTTTAGTAAATAAACCCCATATTGTCCCCAGGGGCGGACTGACCATTTGGAAACTCGGGCACTGCCCGAGGGCCTGGGGACAGTAGGGGGCCCCATGAGATGCCACTGGTACCTTTTTCATAGGCTTTTTTGAGTTTGGGCAAGGACACAGGGGCCCCATGATCCCCTATTGCCCGGGGGCCCCATGAGTTGTCAGTCCGCCCCTGATTGTCCCTAAACCACATCGCCTTTCATTGTCACAACAGTTACAGTACAAACTGCATATGTGAACAGTCTTACTTTCTAAATGTAAAGGATTTGAATTCCTATCCATCCAGTCCTACGATTGTCATGTCCTTTCCAGACAGCCTGGAAACTTATCTTTTCTCTGATGTAGATAAAAACACTATAAGGTCAATGGCTGCCACTGCTCTGTCTCAGCCAATGAGGAGAGGGAGACCCAGGAGCACCGAGGCTCTAATGCACAGTGCTGTATTGCGATCAGGCTCAGGTAAGTATTGGGGGGGGGCTGTGGGGGAAGGTAAATACTAAAGGTTTCAGGGGCGGACTGACCACTTGGAAACTTGGGCACTGCCCGAGGGCCCGGGGTCAGCAGGGGGCCCCATGAAATGCCCCTGGTACCTTTTTCATAGGCTTTTTTTTAGTTTAGGCAAGGACACAGGGGCCCCATGATCCCCTACTGCCCGGGGGCCCCATGAGTTGTCAGTCCACCCCTGGAAGGTTTTATTACCCACTAAGAACTTGCATCTGTAGTGATTTTCAGAGTGTCTGCTTGTTACAAAGGGCTGCATTCATGGGAAGTGTTCCTTGAATTACTCTAAAACACTTTTTTCTTAAGTAAAATGGAAATATGAAATTAGATGTGTTGCTTTCTTTGGATATCATGAACTTTTAAAATGACAATAGACAGACATAAACTCAGTTTGGGTTTTACCAGAATGAGAATCCAACCTTTACTCAAAAAGATGTGCACGGTCTTCTTTCACCTTTTCTATCTGTAGCACCCTCTAGGTTTAGCTAAATAAGATTTGTTTTTTAAATCAGAGGCTTGCTAGAAGCCTGCAATGAGTCAGCTTGGGAGTGAGGCAGAGAGGTTACCTCAAAACAGGCTAGGAGGCTCTACAGGTCAAGGCTTCTGGAGCCCTCCCACCCTTCTAGAAACTTGAGGAATTTTCTAGAAGAGTGTCAGAGTTGGGGAGGAGGCCTAGATTTGCATATTTAAGGGGATTTGGCCAATCCCCAGGCAGGAGACGGGGCATGGTGGCTAAGAGCAACCCTTAAATTTGAGAGAGCCTGTGCAGCAGGAGTGGTGTTGGAGTCTGGTGAAAGATGGACTGAAGTAAGGTGCTAGAGTGTGGAGCATGGGAGGGGGCCCCATGGATGGGGGCCCACCTACAAGCTGGTGCTGGATGGAAGGATTTCCACTGTACCACTCTCTCCCAGGGAGGACATCCTCTTAGCAGAGAAGGAGCCAGCCCAGTGTAAAGCCTGTAAGCAGCTGCAACCCACAAAGCTACAGGACAGGACAGTGTGAGTACTTTCACACCCCATGGGCCAGAGAAGGGAGAGGGCGGTCAGGCGCAATAGCCAACTAATTCTAGTCCAGGACAACTTAACTGCAGATCTTGGAATCCCTTACCCAGAGATATCCTCAAGACAGCCAGGTGAAAGAGGAAGGATTCATCTGGGGTCTAAGGAGGTACACCAAAAGGGACATCAGTGTCTCCTTAAAGAAACAGTTGCAACATTTTGGTTCACATTTTTGTACAGTCAACAGTGTTTGCTGAGAAATTGTCCTGAAGTTTTATAGTTCCATGGGCATCCCATATACACCTAGACCCCATCCAATTTTTTAACTCCTAATAAAACAACAAAACCAAGCTCAATGACTGTTTTACTAACTCTGTGAGAAAAAGTGTTGAAAATGCATGTTGCCTGGCTATGCAGAGCTTACATGGGGACCCAAAAATCCAGCAGCCCTCAAAGGGGTAGAGCTACATATCATTTAGGGGATAATCAAGAAGTTATTTAGACAAAGTGTAATATATTAGCATTTTTTGAACAGCCTTTGTAACCTCTTCCATAACGTTTGTAAAAATATAAGGGATGGGAGGCTAAATAATCCCTGAGGATAGAATCACAAATGTCAGGTTCCTTGGATGTGATGTTGGAACTGGTATCTGATGGCAGGCATCTTTCAGGCCCATCTTGAAGGTATCAGTGCATAAGAAGAGGACAGCAAATAAACCTATTAATGTGGTTGCAAACCTCTGACATTAAATATGTGTGTTTGTCTCAATCCAGAGCACTTAATTTCTGCCTGCTGCCTCATTCCTCTGCTATACATATAAGTGATGTTTGACAAGTTTTCCTGACACCAAGAAATAAAAAGGTGACAGGGGAAGGACCTCCAGCAGACAGCCTATGATTGACAGCCTCAACTCTGTTCCTGTGTGTTGAGTGTAGGGATGTGTGTCTCTTCCCCCAATCAGCTCTCAGCTCCCCTCACTGAGCTTACAGAGTGCAATGTTAGCTCCTCGCCCCCTGCTTTCTGAAAGCTCAGGCAAGCTGTATAAATGTTGCACTTAACAAAAGCTGTAAAGAAGAGAGGGGACTACAGATAAATGGGTACAACTTATCTAGGATAATTAGTTTAATCTCTGTGTATCACCTGAGGCTAGTCACTTCACTGGATATATGTAAGGGTTTACAACCACTTTATGGAAACTGAAGTTCAGAATAAACTAATTTTCTAGGTGCTTTTCTGAACTGGAAAACTGTCAGGGCACGAAATGCACATGTGCCAGTTCATGTGAAACTGGCACCAACCACCCTATATAGAGAAGTGAGCAATCATGAAAGGTTACTGGATAATTTTCAGTGCCCGTGTGCCCCTTGTTTCCTGTGATTCCCATCTTGGTTCCTGACTTCTCTTTACCATCTCAACAAACTATAGCCTCTGGACTTCTTTTCTGCTTGACCTCCTGTTGTGACCCCAGCTCGTTTAAAGGATTTTGCTTCTCTAATCTTCTGTGTATGACTTCGGCCTGCCTCCTGACTACTCCTCTGCCTTGCCATCCTGACATCTATGCATGATCTTGGTTCTGGCTCCTGACCTTGCATCCTTTTCTCCCTCTGTGTATGACCAAGACCAGTGCCGCGGCTCGCGAGCCACATGCGGCTCTTTACACACTCTAATGCGGCTCTTCTGTGTGCCGGGCGCCCGCTCCCCTCCCTCCTCTCGAGCGGCCGCCCCAAAAGTCAGGACTCTGCAGCTAGCCCAGCAATGGGCAAACTACGGCCCGCATACGGCCCGGCGGACCTTTTAATCCGGCCCGCGGAGCGTGGCAAACATTGGCTGTCAGGATGTAGGCGGGGCAGCGTGACGAACTCCTCTCCTCTCACAGTCCGCCCTGAAGACCGGAATGGCGCGGGAACACGGCGAGAGGAACGCGCGGAGCAAAGGTAAGTGAATTGACACAATATGGGGAATGAATTACTATAGGGGGGATGAATTACTATAGGGGGGATGAATTACTATATGGGGGATGAATTACTATGGGGAATGAATTACTATATGGGAGATTAATTACTATGGGGGATGAATTACTATATGGGGGATGAATTACTATATGGGGGATGAATTACTATGGGGGATGAATTACTATATGGGGGATGAATTACTATGGGGGATGAATTACTATATGGGGGATGAATTACTATGGGGGATGAATTACTATATGGGGGATGAATTACTATGGGGGATGAATTACTATATGGGGGATTAATTACTATGGGGGATGAATTACTATATGGGGGATGAATTACTATGGGGGATGAATTACTATATGGGGGATGAATTACTATGGGGGATGAATTACTATATGGGGGATGAATTACTATGGGGGATGAATTACTATATGGGGGATGAATTACTATATGGGGGATGAATTACTATGGGGGATGAATTACTATGGGGGATGAATTACTATATGGGGGATGAATTACTATGGGGGATGAATTACTATATGGGGGATGAATTACTATGGGGGATGAATTACTATATGGGGGATGAATTACTATGGGGGATGAATTACTATGGGGGATGAATTACTATATGGGGGATGTATTTTCAGTTTTAAAAATGTGGCTCTCAAAATAAATTTCAATCGTGGTTTTGGCGAGATTTGGCTCAGTTGAAAAAAAAGGTTGCCCACCACTGACCTAGACCATGCTCACCCTACTGCTTACCAACCTGATCTGCATCTGCTGCAGGTGACTTCACTCTACCATCTGCTGCATACCACCTGCTCCTCCACCCTTGTGCTCTGTATCTTTGCCATCTTGCCAGAGCACCACCCAGCCAAACACTATCAGAAGTGGTACCAGCAGACCAGCCTAACCGGTACATGTGCTCCTTTGGGCCTTGCACTTCCTGTCACCAACTCCAGGGGTGTTTAGATCTTAGCTGCAAGGTAAGCCCTCTTGTCTCTTCAGCCTCCAGCCAGGTACATGACAAAAATATTGGAATACAATTTTTCCCATTTGGTCTTGTGGGACCTGAATGACAATACCTTACCTACCCACTCTTGAAGGATTGTTGTAATGGCTATGGATATATCCTGATCCCATGGGGGATGGGGATGAAGAGTCTTGATGGATGAAAAGAGTAAAACTCTATATTGCAATCTACCCTGAAAAACAGATTGGATAGAAGATACAATATAATAATTCCACTAGAGAATAGCCCCAGGATACCACATCCCATCAACTAGATACTAAACACATACATATAGGAATATTGTCTTTGTGAATGTAACAATTGTTTCTTCTAATTTACTATAAATGAAAGATGTGTGATTTTAAAAACATTTTTTGTGATTGTAATAAATAAAACATACTGACACTTCAAATATCCCCCATTTTCCAGATTGGTTAGAAGTAATAGGAAAAAAAGATGCAGTGTTCCTGATCCAGAGTGATTGGCTGTCACACGGACAGCTGAACATAGTGCCACCGGCTACACAAGGAGAGCGATCATCATCATCGTCAAGTGTAATCTGCAGAACTAAGCTATCAGCTTGACAGCTCAGTCCTGCACAATGCTGTGCCCTTCACAGCACAGTGCCCAAGGTGGGTGCCTCTTTTGCCTTTCCACCTTTCTACACTGGTGGTCATTATTTCTCTGCCTCATTGGTGGTTGGTGGGAAAAGGCCTTTTAAAGGTGTTGTGAACAGTCCCTACTCATTGGGGGTCAGTGGCTACTTATCTTAAAACAAGAGCTCTTATGGACATACTGATTCCAGTACCCCCTGTAGCATGGTGCCCACAGCAGGTGCTTTCTCTGTCTCTACCACCACATTTTTACATTGGTGTTAAGTGTAGCACCCTCTAGTGTGCTACTAGGGTTAGTGAAGGTAAAAAGGTTAAAGTCTGCTCAGTATACCCAGCAAGCAGAGAGAGTGAGAGGAGCAACATGGCGGGTTAGCTGCAGCCTTACAGTTAAATTGCAAGTTTTCCCAAAGTACCAGGATCAGTTCCAGACTACCAGATGGTGATAACTGGTGTGCGATTAGAACACTGGGGGAATTCGCTCTCTGCACAATCACTGGAGTGGAGAGACTGTGCTTGCTGTGTCCTGATTGACAGAAACCCACTGCAGCGATCAGAGCTGAGCTAAGATGCAGGCAAATGACTGGTGAGGTTGGTGCCCAGCGACCTGCCACCGGTAATCTATTCAGTAGACATGAAGTCGGGACTGTGAGTAGAGAGGAAAGAGGAATCCTGGTTGGCCAGAAGAAGTCAATCGATCAGGTATCCACCACAACTCATGTGGGAGAGGCCAGATGATTGCAGCAGCCTGGGAAAGGAAGAGCCATGACTGGAGATAAAAGTTGCCAGTCTCTAGCCCGTAAGGGGCTGTTACTACTGATCCGTAAGGTAAAGAAAAGAACAGGCCAGGATCTGTTACTGTACATAGGAAGGAAATTGTCTGTGTGCACTGTTTTAATCAACTTGGGTATCTCATAATCCCTACTACCTTATCCAAGTTATATCCCCTAATAAAAAATAAAAAAAAAGAAGCTCATGGAATGTTCACTGACTGTGAATGCAAGTGTGGAAAATGTGTGTTGCCTGGCTGTGTGAAGCTTAGAGGGATCCAGAAACACAACTGCCTTTAAGAGGGTAGCACTACATAAGTATTTCCCTGCCTCATTGTTGGTTGCTGTAAATGCCTTCATTATATTGGTGTTCAATGGGAGAAAGGACCACTATTCATTGGTGGTCAGTGGCTACTTTTTCTACAACAGGAGCTCTTCTGGACATACTGATTACTGAACCGCTCATAGACCTGCTAAAACCATATAGTTTTCATGTTAAACTGTATGAGAACCAAAGAACAGACATTTAATACACTGCTAAAAAAATGAAAGGAACACTTTTTAATCAGAGTATAGCATCAAGTCAATTACCGGTAAATTCCTGGGATATCGATCCAGTCAGTTAGGTAGCAGAGGAGGTTGTTAATCAGTTTCAGTTGCTTTGGTGTTAATGAAATTAACAACAGGTGCACTAGATGGGCAGCAATGAGATGACCCCCAAAACAGGAATGGTTTTACAGGTGGAGGCCACTGACATTTTTTTCCCTACCCATCTTTTCTGACTGTTTTTCACTAGTTTTGCATTTGGCAGTGTCACCACTGGTAGCATGAAGCAATACTTGAACCTACAGAGGTTGCACAGGCAGTCCATCTCCTCCAGGGTGGCACATCAATACGTGTCATTGCCAAAAGGTTTGCTGTGTCTCCCAGCACAGTCTCAAGAGCATGGAGGAGAATCCAGGAGACAGGCAGTTACTCTAGGAGAGCTGGACAGGGCTGTAGAAGTCCTGAATCCATCAGCAGGACCGATATCTGCTCCTCTGCTCCTTTGTGCAAGGAGAAACAGGATGAGCACTGCCAAAGCCCTACAAAATGACCTCCAGCCGGCCACTGGTCTGAATTTCTCTGACCAAATAATCAGAAGCAGACTTCATGAGGGTGGCCTGAGGGCCCGACGTTCTCTAGTGGGCCCTGTGCTCACTGACTGGCACCATAGAGCTTGATTGGCATGTGCCATTGAACACCAGAATTGGCAGATCCACCACTGGCATCACTTTACACAGATGAGAGCAGGCTCACCCTGAGCACGTGACAGATGTGAAAGGGTCTGGAGAAGCCGTGAAAGCGTTATGCTGCCAGTAACATCGTTCAGCATGACTGTTTTGATGGTGGGTCAGTGATGGTCTTGGGAGGCATATCCATGGAGGGATGCACAAACCTCTACAGGCTAGACAATGGCACCCTGACTGCCATTAGGTATTGGGATGAAATCCCTGGATCCTGTGTCAGACCCCATGCTGGCGCAGTGGGTCCAGGGTTCCTCCTGGTGCACAACAATGCCCAGTCTCATGTGCGAAAATATGCAGGCAGTTCCTGGAGGATGATTGATACCATTTAATGGCCCCCACACTCACCTGACCTAAATCCAATAGAACACCTCTTGGATATCATGTTTTGTTCCATCTGACGACGCCAGGTTGCACCTCAGACTGTCCAGGAGCTCAGTGATGCCCTGGTCCAGATCTGGGAGGAAGTACCCCATGACACCATCCGTAGTCTGATTAGGAGCATACCCTGACATTGTCAGGCATGCATACAAGTACATGGAGACCATACAAACTACTGAGTGCCATTCTGAGTTGCTGCAATGAAATTTCAGCAAAATGGACTAGCCTGCTGCATCATTTTTCCCCTTTGATTTTTGAATTCAGTCCTCTGTAGATTGATCATTTCCATTTCCATCAAACTATGGGGAATCCTTACATTCCTAACGCATTACCCAGTCCATATCAGTGTAGATATCCAGCATAATATTTTTCCCCATTAAGATCTGATGTGTTTTCAAAGTGTTCCTTTAATTTTTTTGAGCAGTGTATATTGCAGCTTATTGTGTCCTTATTCCTTAATAAAAAAAAGGCCCCATTAACACTAGTATGATTTTTCCTCTGTCTGCTGTCGCACTTAAATGCATGATAATAGAAACGATATTATTTTTGCTGGTTTCCATTCATATCAATACAACATGGTGCAGTGCAATTTTTGAAAAGGTGCAGGTGCTTCTTTTGGTGCAGCATAGTGCGTTTGTGGCCCCAAAGACTTCAGTAGAAGCACATGAAAAAATGCATGTGCATACATTTTTGGTGCGGTTTTGGCAGTGTTTGGTAATTACCAACCTGACTCCTCCTATCAAAAAAATGCATCAAAAACACGTGTAAAAAATGTGCTACAAAAAACACAATTAAAAAGACATAATTATGTAGCAGCACCTATGCTAATTCAGTGTAAGAAATTGCATTCTTATATGTCCTTAAAGTGATATTAAAGGCTTGTTCTTTTGGGGTTTTTTTTACAAGAAATAACAAACATGCTCTGTGCAATTGGTTTGCACAGAGCAGCCCTGATCCTCCTCTTCTCGGGTCTCTTGCCAGTGCTCCAGTCATTTCCCCCTTTGTGTGTGCTCGTGTCTGAGCCCTGCTCTGTGGGGTTGATTTACTAAAACAGTGCAAAATCAGGTACATCTCTGCATAGAAACCAATTAGCTTCCAGGTTTTATTGTCAAAGCTTAAGTGAGCAAGCTGAATTTAGAAGATGATTGGCTACCATGCATATCTGTACTAGATTCTGAGTGCTCAGGTTTTAGTAAATCTACCCCTGTGTGTTCTTTAATGAATTGACTAATGATTTATCTTTTTTGGCAGTATTTACCTCACATTTTTAACAAATGTGCAGTATTTACCTAACAATTGATATTTGCCTTTGGTGAATTGACTATTTTATTGTCTCATGCGATATTTATATGAAATGGGTCATGTGACCTTCATATTGCATGTGAAATCCTTCAGTGAATTGACCCGTTTGCTTTGTGCACATTTCATGCCTGAGGTTTACAATCAGTTAATGTATCAACTTGTGCAGCCCTATATAGGAAATGCAAAAATTTGCTTCTGTTTATTTCTGAATAAAAAAGAATGTAACAAAGCCAAAAAAACACACATTGTTTCTACTTGTTCAACTTTACTTTTTAACCACTTGCTTAACGGGCACTTTCATTCCCCCCTGCCCATGCCAATTTTAAGCTCTGAATGCTGTCACACTTTGAATGAAAATTGAGCGGTCATGCAACACTGTACCCATATGAAATGTTTATAATTTTTTTCCCACACAAATAGAGCTCTCTATTGGTGGTATTTAATCACCACTGGGGTTTTTATTTTTTGCTAAACAAACAAAAAAGATCAAATTTTTTTTTTAAAGTTTCTGTTTTTTAGTTTCTGTTAAAAAGTTTTGTAAATAAGTGATTTTTCTCCTTCACTGATAGGTTGCACTGATAGGTACTGATGAGGAGGCACTGATGAGGCTGCACTGATATGCGTCACTGATGGGCACTGATAGGCTGCACTGATGGGCGTTCATAGGCGCACTGATAGACAGCATTGATAGGCAGCACTGATGGGCACTAACAGGGGGCACTGATAGGCTGCACTGATAGGCACTGATGAGGCTGCACTGATATGTGGCACTGATGGGCATTGATAGGTGGCACTGACAGGCATCACTGATGGGCACTGACAGGCATCACTGAGGAGGCACTGATAGCCAGCACAGATGGGCACTGCTGACCAGCACTGAAAACTAGCACAGATGGGCACTATTGGCCACACTGATCATCAGGGTACTATTGATCAATGCCCTGATGATCAGTGTAGATGTCCCCTCTGAGGAATGCCGCTGACGGCTCTCCTCTCTTCACGCACTGTCAGCGTGAGAAAAGGACTACTGATAACCGACATTTCCTGTTTACATGTGATTGGCTCTGATTGGCTCCCTACTTGGACACATGATCAGCTGTGTGATCACAGATCACGCACGGCGTGTGCCCCCTGGGGGGTGTGGTTCTGGGAGGACATTCATGGACGCCCTCCCAGAACTAGCCAACCACGCTGTAGCTGTCTTTTGGCTATAGCACGGTCAGGAAGAAGTTAATGTGACATTTAAAATAGTGCGAAAAATGCTATGTTGCCACATCGCTAGATCTGAACAGGGTCTAAGGATTGATTAGAGGTTAAAGCGGAACCGCACTCTCTCAGTCAACATTGACTATTTTTAATCCTTATTCTGTTAGCATTTGTAAATAGATAGGAAAGTATATTATATTTACTTGTTTTGAACTTTTCTTTTACATGTCTTCAGTTACTTCTTGGGTTCCAGGCCGAGGCAAATGCTGTCATACATTCCAGGACTCTTCAGTAGAGGAGAAGGGCACTACACTATCACAGTCCCATTATAAGTTGCTGAACACCGCCATTACAAGTATAAAAAAATAATAAGTAAAAATTCCAGTATACTGTATATACTATGGTTTGTAGACACTATAACTTTTGTGCAAACCAATTCATATACACTTACTGGATTTTTGTTTTTAACCAAAGAAATGTAGCAGAATACATTTTGGACTAAATTTATGAAAAAAATTGGATTTTTAAAACTTATATAATAAAAAAACCCAGTGGTGATTAAATACCACCATAAGAAAGCACTAGTTATGTGAAAAAAATTCTACAAATTTCATTTGTGTACAGTATTGCAGGACCACGCAATTTACAAAGTAGGCAGAGCTAAGTAGCAAAAAATACCCTCCACATGAAGAGAGTAAAACCTTCTGGAGGTCAAGTGGTTAAACTCTGGGACTGTAATCATGTCATGTAGATCACCATTGTCATAAACACATAGCCAAGGCCTCTTTCAGGCCTCATGCACACAGGGCATCGGAAAAAAACCCATTTGAATGCCAGAACTGCTGGTAGGAAACTGCAGCATAAAAAACATGCTAATAGCTACATAGTGCACATGCGTTTATGTTTAATTTATTCTGGCCATTGGAATGCATTTACACATATACGCACGTTTAGTTGAATTTAGGCACGTTTGCATGTTTTTTTTTGCTTAAAAACTCCTTTCAGAATGCACCTGTGGTGTTTTTTTATGCCTGTAATGCTCCTCTTCTATTATATTTGTAACCGTCTATGTGTGCATGGACACATATGCCTAATTAAAGGTGCTTTTACAGGCTGAAAAAAAAATGCAGAATATCTGCATAAGTGACATTTTTAAAGTTCCATGTGCATGAGCCCTCACAGTTATCAGCAAGCCGCTCTGTCTCTGTGGACAGAGGTTGCACCTCTTTCATCCTGTAAATTGATATACATTTCTTTATCACATCCAAGATGACAGTTCCAACTATTACTGGAATAATTATAATTACAGCACTGTGCTTTACTAATATGCATTTTATTTTACCTGCTTTGGGACTTTGAAGCAAGTGTAACAACAATTACAGCATTAAATGCAAAAAAAAATGGTCAGGGTATAAAAATTAAATTAACTTTTTTGTACTAAATTTATCAGCATTAGTATATGGCAAATTTTCCCAACTAATTAACGTTTACATTTTAAAGTGGTTGTAGAAGCTGAAGGTTTTTTTTACCTTCATGCATTCTATTAGTCGTTAGTACACAGCTTTTGAGAGCCGAACATGACAGTTCCTGTGAAATTATCTGAAGGAACAAGCACAAACATTTTTCTTGTGCGAGAAAGAATGAACGATTTTCATTTGATCAGTATATTTGGCCATAATAAATAAAGTGACCAAGACCAAGCATGCCAGGAAACTAAAGAATACATTAAAATACAATGCATTACATTATCGTGGGAAGTTGTATTCTGTTTTATGAGAATTTTCGTACCTCTAGTAACCTATTCGTTTTTTATTTAAAAAAAAAAAAAAAAAATAGACGATCATTCTTCCAATATTCTTATGGTGTGTCCCAGGCTTTACAATTTATTTTCATTCCTGAGCTCAGGGCAGAACATTTGATACATAGTATACTTTTAATTTACTAGCCAGGGCAGAGTTCCTCTAATTGTTATTTTGTATATTGTTAAACAGCCTACTGGCAGGTGATAAATAATGAATATGTGTGTTCTTTATTAAGTGTTCTTGCATGGCAAGACCACTTACTGTTAACTTACATATATATTCTTATTATTATAGCCAAATTTACCACCCTAACTCCTCCCACAGTTTTTACACTACATAGACAGTAATATACCGAAACGTGCGGATTGTTCCCGATTGGTGTGCTATTACCTTGTAGAACGTTTCGCCGAATGGTTCATGAAATATCAGCGTTTTTGTGGTGAAATTGGTCCCATAGGAATGAATTGCAGAATGTTCAAAACTAGAGTGGGAGCTGTCAAAAGCTAGAGTGTGAGCTGAAAAATCAGGACATGATTTCTAAACTCCACTCCAACCACACAACAGTTACTCAAGCCACTCCACCCAGTTACTCCGCCCACTCCAGTTGTAGACTACTGGTGGAGGCAAGAACACTTCACACAATTTCCCCAGAAATTGTAGCTTTTCTAGTTGAATTTACTTTAATGAGTTATCTAATTTTTTTGTGTTATTTACCTCACATTTGATATTTTTTTTTTTATTAATTCACTCTCTGGGGAAGATTTACTAAAACTGGTGTACAAAGAATCTGATGCAGCTGTACATAGTAATCAATCAGCTTCTAGGTTTTATAGTCAAAGACTAATGCCCCATACACTCAATAAGAAAATAGTCAGAAAAATTTCACAGAACCACTGATCAAACTATTTTCTCTTCATTTATGAGCAGGATGTTTTAACCGATAACAATAAAATCCGGTTGAACAACAGTGAAACATTTTGTCGTTTCGCATACGAACAACCGATTTTCTATGCTGTGGTATGACAGTCATACGAAAAAAAATCTATCAAGCGCTATCACGCATGAGCAGAAACAGAAGATGACCCGGATGTTTATGTCCAAAGAATCTTCATAAACACGAACGAAAAATCCAAATGTTAAAAGTAGATTGGCCTAATGAGAGAATGAAACCAGAATTATGCATATTATATTTTTATGTATCACTATTTATGTATATAGATAATGTAATAAACTATATTATACTCATTGCTGTTAATTGTTGTGTATATCGCTTGTTCTGGCCGGAAGGGCGTGGCTACAAGGTCACACGCACACTGCATCACTTACACTTGTACGGAAGACATCAACACTACGTATTGCCCGACAAATAATTTTTTTTAGATTGGTTAATGTTGGCCACGATTTCGACCAATGAAAAAACGCCTCTTGGTCGTCGGATGACCGATCAGTCGATTTTCTAATTGTGTATTCCCACCTTAAGTCCCCGGTCACACTGGAAGCAACTTGGCATTCGCTTTGCATGCCATATGCAAATGGAATGCAAATCACACCCTATTGTCCACTAGGCAGAAGGGGTTAACATCTAGGGGAAATCAAAGGGTTAACTGTGTGCCTGTGTGTAATGTGTGCAATATGTGCTGCTTTACTAACAGATGTATCTGTTTTTGTCTCCCTGCTTTAAATAAATGAGGGAGAAACAAATACAACCCCTGGCAAAAATGATGGAGTCACTACACTTGGAAAATGTTCAATCGTTTAACCGGTTGCCGACCAGCCACAGTTCATATACTGCGGCAGGGCAGCACCGCTGCGCAAAATCACGAATATAAACGTGATTTTGCATATCCGGTAGGGGGCGTGTGTGAGGGTGTCAATCAACAGTGACACAGAGCACAGCTGCATTGTTTTCAATGCAGCTCTGGTCCCTGTCAGTTTCCAGCACACTGTTCCTGACAGCGGAGTTTAGCTCTTGGGATCAGTGTGTTCTTGTGAAGTACACCCCTCCCCCGCCCCCTAGTAAAACACTCTCCTCACAGTTAACCCTTTGGTTGACTAAAAAAGTTAACCCCTTCCTCCCCAGTGCCATTAGTACAGTGTCAGTGTTTTTTTTTTTTTGCACTGATCACTGTATTGGTGTCACTGAGGATAAAAACCGCACAGGCAATCAAATATCACTGAAAGAAAGCTCAATTTGTGGGAAAAAAAGATGTAAATTTCATTTTGGTGCAGCGTTGCATGACTGCGCAATTGCCAGTTAAAGTAACGCAGCGCTGTAACACAAACTGCTTATGTAACCGCCCTATAGCAGAAATACTGCTACAGCATGGCACAGGTGCGCAAAATCACATATATATACATGACTCGCACTCCAGTGGTTTTCATGCCCCTCCCAGATGGCGTCAGATTGCCCATCAGTACACCAGTCATCATATTTAACCCCTTGATTGCCAGGAACACGCTCATACACAATAAACCTCCATTGCTAGTATAGTGTCTGAACGGATCAATATCTTTGATCAGATCAGCACTATACCAGCGTTCACATTAGTATAGCGTCCCCAAAAATGCAGTGTTAGCTGGATCAGCTCCGTCACCTGCGTTTAGCCCCTACGCTTACCCCCCCTTCTCCCACAGCAAGTGCAGTGTCAGTAGGTCACTGTCACTTGATACATTGTACACAAAACCGCAGTGTTGGCAGAATTAGGCCTGATCTCTGTTAGCAGTTGCTGGTAAATTTTGTTGACTCTCATATGCAGCAGAGTGCCAGTACTAGTGCCGCGCTACCTTTTGGTGAACTGGCGAGCACCAGCGGTCTAGTACATCCTGGTCTTTCACATACCTCTTAGATTGTAAGCTCCCAGGATCAGGCCCTCCTAACCCTCTTGTATTGAACTGTAATGTTGCTGTATTGTCTCCCGTTATATTGTAAAGCGCTGAGCAAACTGTTGATGCCATATAAATCCTGTATAATAATAATAATACCAGCACTGCAGTATGACTTGGCAACGTGGCGAGTCCCATAAGTGTAGTACAAGCTGGTGCAGTGGTGAGCACAAGTACTGTTTGGATTTACAAGGGAAAAGATAGTCACGTGGAGCCCCCCAGATGCCCAGGCTACATGGGGAGCAGTGGCAAGATAGTTCTCCATATGGGGTACCACTTATACGTGGACAATTTTTATTCAAGCGTGCCACTATTTAGACATTTGTACAATCTTGGAACTGGTGCATGTGGCAAAGTGTGACCTAATGTGTGCCCACCATTAGAAGTTAGTGGATGCAGTGCGGTATATTCTAATGGTGGGCATACCACACACTTTTTCTGGCAGAGATTTCTTCTCTTTTTTTTTATTCAGTCCACAGACTGCATACAAAAAAAAAAAACATAGAATATACAGTAATACCTCGGTTTACGAATGCCTCTGTTAACGTAATTTTCAGTTTACAAATGAAAATCCATTGAAAATAATGTCTCGGTTTACGAATTTAATTAATTTTGTTCACAATACAAGTGTATGTCAGTGCTGATTTTTAAATGCAATTGCCATCTTTTTTTTCTTCAGTATAGCTCACAACATTAGCTGTTGTTCATTTTAAGAAACTGAAAGAAAACATTGTATCTTTTAAGAAACTGAAAGGAAACATTGTATCTTTTAAGAAACTGAAAGGAAACATTGTATCTTTTAACTTGGGTAAATAAACGAAAATAAACTTTCTCTCTTTCAGCTGAAGGGGGAAAGTGACTGCTGAATTTCTGAACTATTGTATAGTGAAGGAAAAAACAAAACAAAATGGTAATTACATTTAAAAACTGGCACCTGACAACTGAGTAAATTGCCTGCAATTAAATTTTTTTACTTTAATTACCAGCAATTCTTTTACATTCATCTGTCAGTGGGGAACCCCGCTGACAGCTGAAACATTAACACATGGTTGTCACTACTAAAATACCGCATGAGTTAATAAAATAACTTATCCTGCAGAACGAATTAAATTCGTAAACTGAGGTACTGGTACATCACTGGACTTTGAATGCTTATATCAGGATGATGCCTACAGCTGCAGGCATCACCCTTGTATAGTTTTTTTCAGCCAACGATCGGCTTTCATGTAAAAGCAATCCTAGTGGCTAATTAGCTGCAGGATTGCTTTTACAAGCAGCAGAAGATGATGCCCCCCTCCCCCACTGCCTTCCACGGCCTTCTCGTGCAGTCCCGTGCCATCGGGGCAACCTGAGAATGCAGTCGGTGTTTCTGCTAGCTGACCATAGAGCTGATTGGAGACCAGAATGGTGCCAATCATCTCTATAGCCTAAGAAATCGGAAGCTACAAGCATTTCATCACTTCAGTTTCACAGGATATAAACAGCGCCATTTGTAAATTGGGAAAGCATCTGATCTCACCAATCTTGGTTTGATTAGATAATGTAAGGGCAGAAGAGATATCTAATAGAACCCAGATTTCTCAAAAAAAAAAAAAAATATGACAATGCCCATTGAAGTTATAGGGGATATTTGCATTCCCTGTGATAGCATTAAAAGTGATAAAAAAAATTAAGGGGACAGTGTAAAAATAATAAAAAAAATCAAAATAACTTAAAAAAAAAGTACCCTCTCCCCCCTGCGCACACGCACATCTGCGTTCATGAGCATTGACCTGTGCCAGTATGAAGACAGTGGTTGCACCATGCATGTGAGGTATCGCCACGAACGTCAGATCAAGGGCAGTAATTCTAACACTAGACCTCCTCTGTAAATCTAAAATGGTAGCTTGTAAAGGCTTTTAAAACGTTGCCTATGGATATTAAAAATGTATGCAGTTTGTCGCCTTTGCACGGGGCATGCACAGTTTTAAAGCATGTTATGTTTGGTATCTATTTACTCAGCATACCATCATCTTTTAGATTTTACCAAATAATTGGCCAATATTTAGTGTTTTGTGCATTTAAAGTAAAAAAAGTGTATTTTTTTTTAAAAAATTGCGTTTGAAAAATTGCTGCACAAGTACTATGTGACATAAAAAATTGCAGCACCCACCATTTTATTCACTAGCATGTTTGCTTTAAAACAATATATAATGTTTGGGGTTTAAATTAATTTCCTAGCAAAAAATACAGATTTTTTTCATGTGAACAAATAGTGTCAGGAAAGGCTTGGTCTTCAGGTGGTTAGAAGAGTGATGTATGGCATAAACTTCTAATGCTGGGCATGAAATGCCCCCACCCACCAAAACTACCCCTTTTTGGAAAGTAGACACCCCAAACTATTTGCAAAGAGGCATGTTAAATCAATAGAATTTATTTTTTACCAAAAATATTTGGAAAATGACAAACAAAAAATTGTTTCTTTTTTTTACATAAAATTGTCACTTAAATGATTTATTGCTCACACATGCCATGGGTATATGTGGAATTACTCCCCAAAATACATTCTGCTACTTCTCCCGAGTATGGGGGTACTACATGTGAGAAACATTTTGGCAGTCTAGCCAAGTACAGGACCCCAAAATCCAATAGGCACCATCAGGCTTTTGAAGGGCTTTCTTTCCTCATTACACTTCCTACTACCTATCACAGTTTCGGAGGCCCTGAAATGCCAGGATAGCACCAAACCCCTTCAAATGATCACTTTTTGGAAAGTAGACACACCAAGGAATTGGATCAGAAGCATGATGAGTATTTTGCAGATCTCATTTGTTGCCACACGTTTTTGAAAATTGAAGAAAAAAACAAAAACATATTTTTTCTTTTTTTTTTATATTTCAAAACCTTGTGAGAAAAAATTAGATCTGCAAAATACTCAACATGTCTCTTTTTAAATTCCTTGGGGTGTCTACTTTCCAAAAAGGGGTAATTTGGGGGGGGGGGGGTTGGTGCTATCCTGGCAATTCAAGGCCTCCAAACTGTGATAGGTAGTAGTGAGGAAGTGAAATTAGGAAGTTACGCACCTTCAGGCTTTCAAAGTGGTCATTGGAATTCAGGCTCCTGTATGTGGCTAGGCTCCCAAAAAGTCTCACACATGGTATCCCCATACTCTGTAGAAGTAGCAGAATGTATTTTTGGGTGTAATTCCACATATACCTATGGCTTGTGTGAGAAATATATAATTTAAATGACAACTTTGTGCAAAAAAAAAAACGTTTTTGTCATTTTCCAGAAACTTGTGGAAAAAAAAAAATCTTCCATGGACTCAATATGCATCTCAGCAGATAGCTTAGGGTGTCTACTTTCTGAAAAGGGGTAATTTGGGGGTGTTTGTACAATCCTGGTATTTTAGTACCTCAAGGAATGTGATGGGCAGTCAGAAAGTAAAAGCTGTGTAAATTCCATTATCTATACCATAGTTTGTAGATGCTAGAACTATCACACAAAGCAATCAATATATACTTTTTGGGATTTTTTTAACCAAAAACATGTAGCAGAATACATTTTGGCCTAAATTTATGATGAAATTTTATTTTTTTTGGATATTTTTTATGACAGAAATGAGAAAATATTGTTTTAAAAAAAAAAAAATTCTCAACTTTTTTTTGTCTATAGCACCAAAAATAAAAAGCGCACAGGTGATAAAATACCACCAAAAGAAAGCTCTATTTGTGTGAAAAAAAGGACATATATTTTATTTATGTACCGTATTGCATGACCCTGCATTTGTCAGTTAAACTAGTGCAGTGCTGTCTAGCAAAAAAAATGGCGTAAATTGCGATATCTATGCCATAGTTTGTAGACACTATAACTTTCACACAAATCAATACACACTTATTGGGATTTTTTTACCAAAAACATGTAGCAGAATACATTTTGGCCTAAATTTGTAACTAACTTTGAGTTTACTATATATTTTTTATAGCCGAAAGTAAAAAATATCATTCTTCTTCAAAATGTTCGGTCTTTTTTGTTTATAGCGCGAAAAATAAAAAGCGCACAGGTGATCAAATACCACCAAAAGAAAGCTCTATTTATATGAAAAAAAGAACATAAATTTCGTTTGGGTACAGCATTGCATGACTGCGCAATTATCAGTTGAATTAGCACAGTGCCGAGTAGCAAAAAGAGGCCTGGTCATTAAGGGGGGTAAATTCTCAGGAGGGCAAGTGGTTAATTCTGTAGAAAAAAAAACTAATCACAGATATGCCTCAAAACTATTTTCATTTAACATCCCAACCTTCTGGCTCTAAGAAACACGTAAAAAAAAAAAAGAAAAAAGAAAGAAAACTGTAGTCAGTTACAACTGTTTTTGCAGATCAAGCAGAAGAAAAAAACATGGAATCACTCAGTTCTGAGGAAAATATTATGGAATCATGAAAAAAACACTACAGTACACCACTAGTACTTTGTTGCACCACCTCTGGCTTTTATAACAGCTTGAATTCTCTGAGGCATAGTTTTAACTATCGACAAACAGTATTCTTCATCAATCTGACTAACTTTCTCTTATTGCAGTTGCCAGATCAGCTTTGCAGGTTGGATCCTTGTCATGGACCATTTTATTTAATTTCCACTATAGATTTTCAATTGGATTGAGGTCTGGACTATTTGCATGCCATGCCATTGACATCATCTGCCCAATGGCAAGATGCATTATCATTCTGAAAAATGATGTCATCATCACCAAACATCCTTTCAATTGATGGATTAAGAAAAGTGTCCAAAATCTCAATATAAACTTGTGCATTTATAAAAGATTTAATGATTGTAATCTCCCTCGTACCTTTACCTGACATGCAATGCCATATCATCAATGATTGTGGAAATTTGCATGTTTTTTTCAGGCAGTTATCTTTATACATTTCATTGGACAACCAAACACCAAACAAAAGTTCCAGCATCATCACCTTGCCCAATGCAGTTTGGTGATTCATCACTGAATATCACTTTCATCCACTGTCCATGATTGCTTTCCTTTAGCCCACTGTAACCTTGTTTTTTCTGTTTAGGTGTTAATGATGGTTTTTGTTTGGCTTTTCTGTCTGTAAATTCCATTTCCTTTAGGCGATACCTCACAGTTCCCTCACAGACATTGACTACACTTTCTGCCCATTTGTTCCTCATTTGTTTTGTTGTGCATTTTCTGTTTTCAAGGCATATTGCTTTAAGTTTTCTATCGTGATTCTTTGATGTCTTTCTTGGTCTACCAGTACACTTCCCTTTTACAACCTTCCCATTTCATTTGTACTTGGTCCAGATTTTTGACACAGCTGACTGGGAAAAACCAACATCTTTTGCAATATTCCGTAATGATTTACCTGACTAATTAGCAGATGTAATCTAATGCAGATGTTTGTTTTAGAACTGCAAAGTACATGGTGATTCCATAATATTTCCCTCAGAATTGAGTGATTCCACATTTTTTTTCCTTTACTTGATCTGCAAAAACAGTTGCAATTGACTGCAGTTTTCTTTCTTTTTTTAAGTGTTTCTTAAAGCCAGCTGATTGAAACGTTAAATGAAAATAGTTTTGAGGCATGTCTGTGATTGTTTTTTTTTTCTACACAATTAAACAACTGAATGGACATTTTCCAAGAGTGTTGATTCCATACTTTTTGCTAGGGGTTGTACAAACACAAAGTGATACTGAATTCCTTTAAAGTGAAATTTCAGTTTACACCTAACTTTCCCCTCTCCCCTCCTCCTCCTAACACCCAGAGTAACTAGTCTGTGAAAGAAAGATGTATACACCTACCTAATCTCAGGCTGCTCCAGTCACTTAATTTCTCCTGTGTCAGTTAGCGTTTTCGGCTACAGGGAAGAGGAGATGTGCTCAACAATAGCTGGTAAAGCCTAACATCATCCAGAGGCTTTAAAGTGATTCTAAAGGTTTTTGTTTAAATAACAAACATGTCTATACTTACCTGCTGTATGTAGTGGTTTTGCACAGAGCAACCCGGATCCTCCTCTTCTCAGGTCCCCCACAGGCTCTCCAGGCTTCTCCCTCCTATTAGATGTCCCCACAGCAAGCAGCTTGTTATGGGGGCACCCTCTGCTTTGTCCATTCACACATGGAGTCGTAGCTCAGCCCCGCTCCCTCTCTCTTTTCATTGGCTGTGACTGACAGCAGTGGGAGCCAATGTGAAGTAGTGAGTGTACAGCTTGTACAGATGAAACTCGAAAAATTAGAATTTCAGTAATGCAACTTAAAAGGTGAAACTAATATATGAGATAGACTCATTACATGCAAAGCAAGATAGTTCAAGCCGTGATTTGTCATAATTGTGATGATTATGGCTTACAGCTCATGAAAACCCCAAATCCACAATCTCAGAAAATTAGAATATTACATGCAATCAATAAAACAAGGATTGTACATAGAACAATATTGGACCTCTGAAAAGTATAATCATGCATATGTACTCAGTACTTGGTTTGGGCTCCTTTTGCAGCAATTACTGCCTCACTGCGGCGTGGCATGGAAGCTATCAGCCTGTGGCACTGCTGAGGTGTTATGGAAGACCAGGATGGTTCAATAGCGGCCTTCAGCTCTTCTGCATTGTTCAGTCTCATGTCTCTCATCTTTCTCTTGGAAGCTATCAGCCTGTGGCACTGCTGAGGTGTTATGGAAGACCAGGATGCTTCAATAGCGGCCTTCAGCTCTTCTGCATTGTTCATTCTCATGTCTCTCATCTTTCTCTTGGCACTGCCCCATATATTCTCTATGGGGTTCAGGTCAGGCGAGTTTTATTCTAATTTTTCGAGTTTCACCTGTATAACAGTGTAAATTTGCTGTCCCCTCAAAATAACTCAAAACACAGCCATTAATGTCTAAACCGCTGGCAACAAAAGTGAGTACACCCCTAAGTGAAAATGTCCAAATTGGGCCCAAAGTGTCAATATTTTGTGTGGCCACCATTATTTTCCAGCATTGCCTTAACCCTCTTGGGCATGGAGTTCACCAGAGCTTCACAGGTTGCCACTGGAGTCCTCTTCCACTCCTCCATGATGACATCATGTAGCTGGTGGATGTTAGAGACTTTGCGCTCCTCCACCTTCCATTTGAGGATGCCCCACAGATGCTCAATAGCGTTTAGGTCTGGAGACATGCTTGGCCAGTCCATCACCTTTACCCTCAGCTTCTTTAGCAAGGCAGCGGTCATCTGGGAGGTGTGTTTGGGGTTGTTATCATGTTGGAATACTGCCCTGCGGCACAGCCTCCGAAGGGAGGGGATCATACTCTGCTTCAGTATGTCACAGTACATGTTGGCATTCATGGTTCCCTCAATGAACTGTAGCTCCCCAGTGTCGGCAGCATTCATGCAGGCCTGACCATGACACTCCCACCACAATGCTTGACTGTAGGCAAAACACACTTGTCTTTGTACTCCTCACCTGGTTGCCGCCACACACGCTTGACACCATCTGAACCAAATAAGTTTATCTTGGTGTCATCAGACCACAGGACTTGGTTCCAGTAATCCATATCCTTAGTCTGCTTGTCTTCAGCAAACTGCAGGCTTTCTTGTGCATCATCTATAGAAGAGGCTTCCTTCTGGGATGACAGCCATGCAGACTAATTTGATGCAGTGTGTGGCGTATGGTCTGAGCACTGATATGCTGACCCCCCCACTCCTTCAATCTCTGCAGCAATGCTGGCTGCACTCATACATCTATTTCCCAAAGACAACCTCTGGATATGACGCTGAGCACGTGCACTCAACTTCTTTGGTTCGACCATGGAGAGGCCTGTTCTGAGTGAAGAAGAATAGCTGGGTCAACACCGCGCTGAGTAACAGTCCACAATGGGGAGTGTAGACATCCAATAGGCTGACGCGTTTCGAGGACTTGCCTCTTCCTCAGGGCTCTGAGGAAGAGGCAAGTCCTCAAAACGCGTCAGCCTATTGGATGTCTACACTCCCCATTGCAGACTTTTACTCAGCACGGTGTTGACCCAGCTGTTCTTTTATTATGTGCCTTGACTTTATTCTCGTTTGTGAGTACAACACCTATTTTATTTTCTTATTAAACATTTTTTATGGCAATGCACTAGGCCTGTGCGCCCTCTCTTTGTTCTTTCCTCATTCAGTATATTTGGATTCCCCCGGTCCATTTGAGGGCAGCAAGGTGTGCATGTTCCAGGACATTCTTAATGTGGTTGTAGCCTGCATCGAGTCCATCCCCAAGCGCAGGAGCATTTGTGTTTGCTGGTTTACTGTTCTGAGTGGAACCTGTCCTGTTAAACTGCTGTATGGTCTCGGCCACCGTGCTGCAGCTCAGTTTCAGAGTCTTGGCAATCTTCCTATAGCCTAGGTCATCTTTATGTAGAGCAACAATTCTTTATTTCAGATCTTCAGAGAGTTCTTTGTCATGAGGTGCCATGATGAACTTCCAGTGACCAGTATGAGAGCCAAAACATCAAATTTAACACACCTGCTCCCTATTCACACCTGAGACCTTGTAACACTAACGAGTCACATGACACCAGGGAGGGAAAATGGCTAATTGGGCCCAGTTTGGACATTTTCACTAAGGGGTGTACTCACTTTTGTTGCCAGCAGTTTAGACATTAATGGCTGTGTGTTGAGCTATTTTGAGGGGACAGCAAATTTACACTGTTATACAAGCTGTACACTCACTATGTCACATTGCAGCAAAATGCCATTTCTAACATGAAAAGATAGAATAAAATATTTACAAAAATGTGAGGGGTGTACTCACTTCCGTAAGATACAGTACATCTTTCCTAAACAGGTTAGTCAGTGTAGGTGTTGAGGGGAGTTAAGGCTAGATAGGTTTAGACTGGAATTCCAATTAAAGTGGTAGTAAACTAAGTAACAAAAATAATAAAAAAACTGGACCCCCTGCAGGTTAAGGCTTCTTTCTCACTGGTCCACCTGCAGCATGTGTGCAGTGCACCCACATTTTTTGTGTGGTTTACCCAAGCTTTGCTATAGACTTCCATCAGATCGGGCGGTTTTTGTATGCTTTCTGAATGCGTGCAAAAAGCCTTGCATGCAGGACTTAACCAAGATTGCCAACCATGAGTAAATTGATGGAGTTTGTAAAAACCAGCTGATTTTCAAACTGTCCATAAATGTCCATTACGGACATCGGTAAAAAATATGGCTGCAGGCTGGCTTCAGAACTGCGAGCAACGCAGCTCCAAAGCCGGCCAAGCTCAGGCAGGGTTCGGGTGGGGGGCAGGCAAGTGATGTCATGATGCCTTTTATGAAATACTGGACCGGAGGGTGAGCCAGGAGCACCGGTGGGACTGGAAGACTGATCTAGAGAAGAGGTGAGGATCAAACCAGAGGAGCCACCGAACAGCCTGGAGGACTGTGTCTGCTGAGCTTGAACACGAGCAAGCATTATGGAGGAGGTAAGTTACAGATCCAGCCAGGTCATACAGTCTGTGGAGGGGAGGTCACTGATATAAGGGGGGGGGGTATACACTAAGGTAAAGGGGGACACTGAAGGCCCCCACTTATATCAGTAACCCCCCACTTACCTTAGTGTATTCAATTTGTGGAAAGTGGCCTGGGGTCACCAGAGTTCCCCCCTCCTCACAACAGAGTTTCTGGTGTTCCCCCTTAAATCAGAGTCCTCAGAGTTCCCCTTTACATCAGAGTCTACAGGATTCTCCCTTACAGTGCAAGGGGGAACTCTGTGAATCCTGATGTAAATGGAAATGCCATGGACCATGATGGAGGAGAGGGGTCTCTGGTGGCCAGAAACCACCTTATATCAGAGTTTCCCTTTACACCAGTCTGCAGCATTCCCCCTTGCAGACTCCAGAGTTCTCCTTTACATCAGGGTCCACAGAGTTCCCCCTTGCACTGTAAAGGAGAACCCTGCACACTCTGATGTAAGGGAGAACTTTTGTGTAAGAAGGAAGTCTGTGGACTCTGCTGTAAAGGGGAACTGTGATGTAAGAAGGGATTGCTGGAACCCTGATATATAGAGAAATACTGGGGACTCTGATATAAGGGGGTTCTGATGGGAACACAGGGTTCATCCTGACTGCTGCACTGTATATGTTGTTTTGTATGTTACTTACTCCAGCCATTGTGCACTGAATCCAGAGCACGCTGTGCATGTAAATATCTCCTAAACGGTGCATATTTAGGAGCTAGTCACTGTATCTACAGGTAAAACCTAAAAGCTTACCTGTAGGTACAAATAAAAAAATGCCCCTACCTGCCTGCTCGCTGTCTTCTCCGGCGCTGTAAACTGGGCTGCCCATGTGCAGCTCTACTTACAGTGCTGGGCCAGTTGTAGGGTGTTGGGACGACTAGTAGTGACTTCATCCCCCACCTGCCAAGCAGGAGGCCCGAAAACAATGGCGGCAAAGGACTGTTGAACAGCTAAGTATTCACCCTATAGGTATATTGGCACAGGCGGTTCACCAAGGTGTGAATGGCAGTGGCGGGAATCTAGTCGTGATGCTGCAAGGCGCTAGGCTGGTAACTTCCACCACACACTAGTTGTGGCTCTTCTTACAGCCAGGGATTGCACGATGTGCTCTCCACTGCTGCAAATCTGGGGATTTGCTGATCTGCGTTCCAAATGCAGGAAAACAGCCGTCAATAAGAGAGCCAACAAGTTTGCAGATGAGGAAGCCCGCAGTCCTCTGCATAGTGGATGTGGCTCAGTGACTCCAGCTACTGGGTGTGTAAAGACCCCACCGCCATGTTCCCCCCATAAGAAGTGCATTCCAGTAGACAGACACCCAGCCCGCTTTCTTTTCTCTCTGGCACTTGCGTTTAAAGAAAGCTCCTTCCCGCCCAGCCCGCCGCAGTCTAGGCTGCAATGACGTCCTCGCCCTCCCACGTGACGCTGTCCCCTCCCACAGCGCGCGCCCTAGTATTTGAATCCCGCTTCCGCCATTTTCTCTCGCTGCCTCATACAGAGACGCTTCTGGAAGGTGAGATCTGATCGCGGGAGGCCTTGCTTTACAATCCGTCGTGCATCCCTGCCATCGTTCGCGGCACAGCTCGCCTTCTGCCCGTGTGCCTAGCGCTCTAGCCGTGTAGCAGTATACCGTCGTTCTGGGCGGGAGATAGCCCCCTCGGTGAGTGCAATGGGATCGGGCGGCGGCGCCGAGTCCCCTAACGGGGCGGCGGTTTGGCGCGCTTTTTCCATAACCCGGCTGTGTGGGCACGCGGCTGCCGGTGAGGTTCCGTACGTGGGGGTGGTGTGTGTAGTCCGGCAAGGTTTATTGGAATGATATGCTTCTTGCTCACTGCGCCCGGCTCCAGCCGCCTCCTCTCCGGCCCGTGACTAGGCACTCCGGAGCTCCACCCGCCGCGGCCTGCATTCACCGGAGAGGCCCTGACAGGAGGCGGCGCCCAACTACCTCGCCATGGAGTGTGTCCCCGGCCCGGGGAGTGGAAGGCCAGCACGAACCGGCGTGCCGCCATTCGACTCCTTTCATTTCCTCCATGTGGCTGCCTATGGCGGGAGCGGCGCATGTACAAGGCCTAGCTTGGGGCAGGATGTGTATGGGGCCTATAGACATCTATTACTCTATACCCCGGATGGTCCGGCCCTCCCTGCAGGACAGACGTCCTATTCTCATGAAGATAGCATTGTATTAGTAGTGGTTCGTTTTACACTTGTATGTGATCACGTGGTATGTTTTCGGCAGTCCTTCCTTTATGGTGTCTGAACTTCTAATCCTCCCTGTGATAGGAGGAGAGCTTTCCTCTTAATGGTGGATCACTCCGGGGACCTTTCCTGAGTCTCCTCATTCTATTGTGTCAGTGGAAGGTAGCACGTGTCTGCAGCCTCTTCCCCACCACCACTGGGCTCCCTGATCTCTCCTCCTCTCCCCCACCACCACTGGGCTCCCTGATCTCTCCTCCTCTCCCCCACCACCACTGGGCTCCCTGATCTCTCCTCCTCTCCCCCACCACCACTGGGCTCCCTGATCTCTCCTCCTCTCCCCCACCACCACTGGGCTCCCTGATCTCTCCTCCTCTCCCCCACCACCACTGGGCTCCCTGATCTCTCCTCCTCTCCCCCACCACCACTGGGCTCCCTGATCTCTCCTCCTCTCCCCCACCACCACTGGGCTCCCTGATCTCTCCTCCTCTCCCCCACCACCACTGGGCTCCCTGATCTCTCCTCCTCTCCCCCACCACCACTGGGCTCCCTGATCTCTCCTCCTCTCCCCCACCACCACTGGGCTCCCTGATCTCTCCTCCTCTCCCCCACCACCACTGGGCTCCCTGATCTCTCCTCCTCTCCCCCACCACCACTGGGCTCCCTGATCTCTCCTCCTCTCCCCCACCACCACTGGGCTCCCTGATCTCTCCTCCTCTCCCCCACCACCACTGGGCTCCCTGATCTCTCCTCCTCTCCCCCACCACCACTGGGCTCCCTGATCTCTCCTCCTCTCCCCCACCACCACTGGGCTCCCTGATCTCTCCTCCTCTCCCCCACCACCACTGGGCTCCCTGATCTCTCCTCCTCTCCCCCACCACCACTGGGCTCCCTGATCTCTCCTCCTCTCCCCCACCACCACTGGGCTCCCTGATCTCTCCTCCTCTCCCCCACCACCACTGGGCTCCCTGATCTCTCCTCCTCTCCCCCACCACCACTGGGCTCCCTGATCTCTCCTCCTCTCCCCCACCACCACTGGGCTCCCTGATCTCTCCTCCTCTCCCCCACCACCACTGGGCTCCCTGATCTCTCCTCCTCTCCCCCACCACCACTGGGCTCCCTGATCTCTCCTCCTCTCCCCCACCACCACTGGGCTCCCTGATCTCTCCTCCTCTCCCCCACCACCACTGGGCTCCCTGATCTCTCCTCCTCTCCCCCACCACCACTGGGCTCCCTGATCTCTCCTCCTCTCCCCCACCACCACTGGGCTCCCTGATCTCTCCTCCTCTCCCCCACCACCACTGGGCTCCCTGATCTCTCCTCCTCTCCCCCACCACCACTGGGCTCCCTGATCTCTCCTCCTCTCCCCCACCACCACTGGGCTCCCTGATCTCTCCTCCTCTCCCCCACCACCACTGGGCTCCCTGATCTCTCCTCCTCTCCCCCACCACCACTGGGCTCCCTGATCTCTCCTCCTCTCCCCCACCACCACTGGGCTCCCTGATCTCTCCTCCCATTTATTATACTACTAAAGTGCTCTCAAAATTGAGTGATTTGTCTTTGGTGTTAAAATAAGTTCTATTCATCTGCTCTATAAAATGGCATTGCAGAGAGGTCCATTACCACCTTTCATATTTCCCTTGCCAGCACTGTTGGATCCTTCTTACAAGTGCCCCTTAAGCAAGCCTTGTGCTGAAGAGGCACTCAGCACAGGCCAACTCCTGAGCTGTGCTGTGTGCATCCATAAACACACACAGCCTAGATTGGTCACATTCCCTGCTCCCTCGTCACAGGATTTGACTGCTGCTCAGTCTCCTGTGAGAGCAGAGAGTAAAGAGGAGAAACATGCAGCTGGGAACAGCACTGGATTGGGAGAGGAGGCAGGTAAGTGTTGGGAAAAAGGGGGGAGTTGGGGGCTGCCAAGCGGATAAGCATTTTACTCTAATGCAGGGAATGCATTAAAGTGGTTCTGAAGCCCTAAGGTTTTTAACAGTTCTGCATTAAGATAGATATTGTAATCTCCCCACACCCTTTATATTTACACAAGACTCTCTCCCTCCTGAGGGCTAGCAGCAGCCATTGGTGGAGTCAGGAGTGCTGGTGGGGGGAGCCCAAGGCCTACACACAGGTAAGTATTACGTGTAATTTTTTTTTTTTTTATTTTAGTACATGCCCCCACTTTAGGTTTTCTCGTCTAGGTGACCATAGAAAACGTTTAGCTCCACTTCCCAACCCACAACCTCCTGGGGCACATCATGTCTCAGGAGGCTGCAGGACCAATCTGGAAGTGCTTTTCAAGCATGCTTAGTGGGATGCTGGCTGTGAAACAGCCTGGGCAGCATTGGTAACACAGAATCCACCTGTATCCTTTGTAGCTGCTGACTTTTAATTTTTCACAATGACTGTAGTTGCTCTTGAAAGTGAAGTTTCAGGCCACAAATAATTCTAGGTCTATGTCACTATGGCTGATATGGCAACAGAAATGGTCGGTGTTTTGTATTGCTCCTGTGTGCTACTGTCTTGCCGCTAGGTGAGAATGAAGTACCCTGCTCCTACAGTTTCCTTTGATGTCCCAATCACACATCCCAAGAGGCTTATGGAGCACATTCAGACAGCTGGCAGTAGAGCCCAACTACATCATCTAAGCCTGGGCTTCCAGAATACGAAAAAGGCAGCTGGCGTGGGACACAGGCTGTGATACCTAACAATGGATCTGCTGCACAGGTCTTCTGAAGAGAACCCATCATAAAAGATGTGGAAGGGAAGAGGAAAGGCATATGTAGTTAAAGCAGAACTAAACATAATAATTCTTTAATGGTCCAGGTCCCTCAACAGCTTCTTCCTGGGTTCCAGCCTGCGGACAACTTGGCTGGCACCAGGTGACTTATCTCTTGCTCAGGCACAAGAGTCAGTCATCCCAGCACATGTGACCATGCCAGTATTGTAATGTTCCATTTGTCAGGGAAGAGTGCAGGTAGGTGTATTTTCTCACAGAAGAGACAGTGTTTGTCTCTTTTGTAGTAATTGTCTGCTTGCTTGCAGTCTGTTCTAAGAAGCCTTTAGTTCCACTTTTTTTTTTTTTTTCCTAACTTAAAGTGGAGCTCCACCTAAAAGGGGAGTTCTGCTTTAAGGACTGCTCCCCATTAAGTATTGGCACCTGTGGGGGGAGCGGGTACCTGTATTTGACAGGTACCCGCTCCCACTGCCTAGGCGATTGGAAACAGAAGGTGTCCTCCCTTTCTGTAGTCTCTTGGGACACGTGACAGGTCCCAGAAGACTACAGGACCATTCATGAAGCGCAGTGCTACTTGCACAGTGGGTACCCGAATGTGAAGTCACAAACAGTCACAGCTGGGTGCCCACACTGAAGATGCCGGCCTCCTGGAATACAGGACTGCAGGGGACACATCGTGGGACAGGTAAGTGGCTGTTTTTTAAATGTTAGCTAGTTTTTGTAGTTGACCTTTATTTTTTTGACAGGGTGGGTGGTACTCCGCTTTAAGGCAAAACCCATTGTGTTATCACTCAAGCACGTGCAATGAAATGTAAAATTCTGCGTTTTTGTGCATATGTTCCGTCAATAGGTGTTTTTATGTGTATATGGGGCTGGGCTGTAAGTGCTTGGATGTAACTGACACTTTTCATCTAAATCTATGGCTTATCAGATCAAAAGTCCTCCAAGTGATTGACTTCTTGGGTCCCATTCACACTTTGCATAGTGGTTCACGCTTGTGTTTTGTGCACATGGCAGCCCATTCACTTGAATGCGCTGCTGTGTAACAAACATGCCAAAGCTGCTGCACTTTTGGGTGATGAGCTTAGGATTTTGCTTGCTGTTTTATCTGCAGTTTCCATGCTGCAAAATTGCACCATGTTTGGGGTGCTATTAAGATTGCACTAAAACCATGGCAAAATGCTGGTTTGGCTACCATTGTTTGAAATCACAGGAAGAATCATGCAATTCTGCCTGCTATTCAGAGTTGCTTTGATGTAACTGGGACCTAAGTGATAGCCTACTTGCCATCCATTGAAGATAACTGAGTGTAGGTTGTGCACAATAATTGGATTCTTCCCTGGCCACTGACTGGGAAAAATGACAGCAGAAACTGGTAGTGATTTTTTTTTTGTCACTTTTGGGTCCTTTGCAGTTAGAGGACAGCATGGTAGTGGGGGGGGGGGGGGGGGGGGGGGTCCTTTTTCTGGAGGTCTGTAAAAGTGATCAGGTGGCTTTGGTTATGTTTGCAATCCCTTGGAATGATCATTCTTTTGCAACATTTAAATGCAATGGTAATTGCCTGTTGATCCTATCAGTTTGTTTGCTATTTTGTAGTAGGGTGACATCTCGAAGGCTCGGTTCACAGCAGGTGCGGTAATCGGTGAATCCCCCACTCAATGAGAATGCGCGGGGCTGCTATTCATGTGAAAACGCATTTTTGTGGGTGTCGAACTGCAGGGAAATCGCATGGTCAAAATGACCATGCGATTTCCCTTAGGTCCACGGTTTGAAAGAGGTGCTTTTTTTTTTTTTTTGTTTTTTTTTTTCCTGTGGGAAATGCAGGCACTGTGCAGCCTATTGAAATGAATGGCTGCTGTGATGAGCAAACGCGTCAGTGTGAACCGAGCGTAAATACCAGGTTGATCATGATGTGGTAGCATTGTCTGTACTGTGCCTCTGTGTGTAATTTCCTTCTAACAAGCCTGTTGTCCGGATCCAATGTGGTTGTTGGATGCTGCCATCCTGGAAGCCTATGGCATTGATGCCAGAGGTGATGAGTTCCTTTAATGCAGACCTGCAGAAATGAGGGGTACATTAATGATCACAGGACTACAGGAAAGGGGATTTAAAAGCATAATTTTGAAAGTTAGTGATTGCATGCAGTTGTTCTTTGGATATGTTACAAGTGTTCATATGTTTAACCTGTTACTTAATAGGACATTAGGAGGTGGTGTGACTAACACTCTGTTAACTGTCTGAATGAGGCCTGGAGCTGTCTGCCTTGGGGGATGAGTGGCCTATTATATAGCATTCAATGCAGCTGCTCATGTTGCTGACACTATCAAAATCTAAATGTTTTACATTTTTCTCCTAGCCACACACAAACCATGGCAG
Organism: Staurois parvus; assembly: GCF_062004578.1. Lineage (NCBI taxonomy): Eukaryota > Metazoa > Chordata > Amphibia > Anura > Ranidae > Staurois > Staurois parvus. Next base: position 11,519,434 of record NW_028318515.1, read on the forward strand.
CCCAAGGAGAACCTCAAGTTCAGTTCAAGGTAAAACTTATTGGTAGTGTTTTTTTGCTTAATTTTTAAAATGTTTAATACTTATTAAAATGTCACTTTTTTTTTCCAGCTTGTTCTGGTTGGTGATGGTGGTACTGGTAAAACAACATTTGTAAAACGTCATTTGACTGGTGAATTCGAGAAAAAATATGTAGGTATGTGAACTGTAATTCTTTGCTGCCGGGCAATTTTTGCAATTATACACACGTTAAGAGGCACATATTAGGCCTGACAAGAATTTAAAACCCTAAAACCTGTTTTTTGATGGCAGAGATGCTGGAGAATTAAGTGGTGCCAATTTTGTTTGGTAGTGAGCATGTATATCATTTTCAGTAAACTATGCTTCAAGTTAATACCATTTTTATAGACTGGTAAAAGCCCAATGGCTCATCAGTTTAGAGTGAAGGGTTGACCAGTTAGAATGAGGTGTTAAAGTGGCTGTAGTGCATTTTAATGCAGTAAGGTAGAAAACCTGTGTGCAGCTTCTGCTACGCTGATTTCAATTAAAAAGACAAACCAAGAAACAAGTTGTCCAGAGGGAAACATGTGGACACTCCTGTTGGAATAAATTTTAAAGTAGATTTTACCTTGTAAGCTAAAATTCGAGATAACATTCCTGACCCATCGGGAGCCTTGCAGGTATAAGCTTTCATGCTCATTAGCTGAGGGATTAGGTTTTGGTGGGCTAAACTGTGCCTGCCTATTTCATATTTCTTCTTGGAACAGTCAGTCTTTGGATTGTAAACATGCATTGTTGCGGGTTTTTTTTTTTTCCTTTCAATGCATGTGAAAGGTCAAAATGTACTTTGACAAACTGTGGACTAAGGGTTGTTTTATACTATGGCACCAAACAGTTTGTGAACCCTGTATGTCAGGTGTTCCCAACTGCTGGCCCGAAGAGCCCTCTGGTGTGGCTCGTGACAACCTACTCTGGGATGCCGTACTAAGATTCCTGAATGCAGGCAAGCGCACTACACCTGCAAGATATAATAGAAGTCTATGGCTCAGTTCAGCTAACATGCAGGAAAGCCACAGATACACTAGACCTGCGGTGTGGGTAAACCGCAGCAGTGTGAAAGCAGCCTTAGGCCCCCTTTCACATCGGTCTGATTGGGTCTTCCTGTCAGCTTTTTAGGTCCACCCAATCAGACTCGCATGTCACTTCTATGGTGGACTTGTCTGTTTACACCTACCTACCTCAATCCGATCTGCTAAAAAGGAATACTTCCCCTTCCTTCTGGGCAGATTGAAGAGAGCGTAGCGCCGGATGTGTTCGTTCCTGCTCTGCATATGCAGAGCAATCTGCCTGCTCTGCTTATGGAAGCCTGTGGTCTGTTACAAAGTCGCTTAAGTTGCCTTTGCTTTTTAGAAGCCCCTGCTGTATGGTAACATCTTATGAACTATATCAAGTCACAAGCCATTTAATTGCCAATGATGGGTGATGTCCCTTTTTTATCCTAAAATTAGCTTTTGAATCAGTAAAGGCTGGTCAGTGTGCAGTGACATTTGTCAGGGTACCTGGCTGCTTGTCAGAATTCTTGATCCTTTGTCTGTATTGCTTGTGCAGTCCAGAACTGTCTTAAAGGCAGACTGGAACATTTAACCCATTCATGACATGTCATACCCAAATTCAGGGTGTAACATGTTATGGCACTGGCCCCTGCACTCTGGTTCCCTCCTTTTTGGTCCTGCTCAGCATGCTGCGGTATCCTTTCCTCGAACGCTAGGTCATGACATCCAACATTCCCACTCCATGCTGGCTTTGCCACGTGTCGAGATTGGTGAAGGGGCAGTATTAACCCTTTTTCTTTGCAGGTTCGTTGCATGCTGTGTATTGTGTTCACCTGATTTTTGCCTTATTTGTTAACTTGTTTTTCTGCAGCCACACTTGGTGTTGAAGTCCACCCTTTGGTTTTCCATACCAATAGAGGTCCTATTAAATTCAATGTATGGGATACTGCTGGTCAAGAAAAGTTTGGTGGTTTGCGAGATGGATATTACATCCAGGGTGAGCAATGCAGTGACTTTTTAATTTAATCTTAATTGTTATCCTATCCTGTCAGCATCTTAAGAACACTGCAGGCAAAAGCATAGTTGGTCTTTGTTTTTCCTTGCTGCATTTTTCCTTTTTACATAAACTTTTTAAAATGTATTTATTTTATATATACAGTTGAGTGTTTATTAAATGCATGTCAATAGCTACTAAAACTGCTCACACCACCCTATGGCCAAGGCACTTTCAAGTCTGTTAAAACTAACACAAGGTGCTTCCGTCTAGGTATAGAGACTTGTTCAAAAGAATAAAAATGAATTTGCTAATTTTTAAAAGTAGGTCAAGGCTTGTAATAAACAGTCTAGACCTCCATAGGATCACCAGGTGGGTACAGAGCTCAGCAAGCAAGTGGCTGGCTAAAGCAGGGTTCAGAGTTATTGGTTTTCTGGATGAACTCTGCTTCACCCAGCTGCTTGCTTGCCGATCTCTGCAGCCTCCCGGAGATTCTATGTAGGTCTATATGGGTTTGAGAAGCTTTGATCCACTTTGTTAGGCTGTGCATTCTCTCTCTCTCTCTCTCTCTCTCTCTCTCTCCTCCCCCCCCCCCCTCTCCCCCCCCCCCCCCCCTCCTCCCTCTCTCCCTCTCCCTCTCCCTCTCCCTCTCCCTCTCCCTCTCCCTCTCCCTCTCCCTCTCCCTCTCCCTCTCCCTCCTCCCCCATGGGCAGAGAGAAATAAAGCAGCTGCTCAAAACAAATCTCTAATGCTTTTTGGCTTCAATTAGCCTGGATCAAGATGGCTTTTTGGCACTATGCAAATTCTGCTTTGCACCAAATAGTGTTTCTAAAGGCACCAGTGGTGTGGTTTTTGTTTTTTTTTTTTTTTTTTTTTTAATGCATGAAGGTAAAAAAAAACCTGTGTAGCAGCTTTCCCTAAGGGCTCGTTCACACTTGACTGTTTTTCCAACTCTTGCCAAATGCCCCTATAGCGTTTGCGGAGCATATTTAACGCTCCGCAAACGCCGCATGCGCGGTTTAGCGGAGGTTGCTAGGCGTTTGCCAAACGTTAAATGCCTGTAATGACGTTTGAATGATAACGTTCTGCAACCGCACCGGGCGTTTGCGGAGTGGCACCATAGACTTGAATAGGAGGCTGTAACTCCTCCTGACCCTACCAGAGGCGTCAGTTTTGCTGCGATGCTAACGTTCCCATGTGCTGCAATGTGCAGAATTTTTCCAGGCGTTTGGGAAAACACTTCCCACATGCCTGTCTGCCACTTGCTAACAAGGCTAGTGTGAACGTAGCCTTACACTGACCTAAGCCCCATCCTGATCCAGTGATATCCATAAGAACCTTGGTTCTCCAGGAACACTCATTCCTGATTGGCTGAGGCAGCAGTGGGAGTCAGTCAGGGAGTCAATTGTGAGGGGGTGGGGCCATGGCACAGCTCTGAATTAACATGCAGAGCCTTGTCTTGTGAGTGTGCTATAGCAAGCTGCTTGCTTGGAGGGGGAGGGGCCAGGAGCATCGACAGGGAATCCAATAAGAGTATAGGGCTGTGCAAGAATTGACCGTTCCTGAATAATTTTAAATTTGCTAGCATGTTTTAGGATTACATCACAAGTGAATTGGTTCGAATACAAATTTGTAGTAGTGCCCATCCCCAAATTTGTAGACTTGAGTGGAAAATGTTGCTTATTGGTATGCCCCATTTTGATCTAAGGGGCATTTGTATGTGGGTATCACAACTTTTAGATATTGAACCATATGCAGATCATTAAAGAAGCTGGTGGGGGGGATGGCTCAACTTGGGTACTTTATTTATTCACTCTTGATGCAGTGGTCAGATTAATTCAAATGACACTGGGCATATTGATATAAATAATGGCTTTCTCTGGTTTGAGTTCAGGTTATTGGGGTAATTGGCCATTTCACAACTTAACCTTGCTTTCCTACACTGCTCTAAAAAAAATTAAATGAACACTTTTTTTTTTTTTTTTTTATCTGAGTGTAGCATCAAGTTAAACTCCTGGGATATTGATCTGGTCAGTTAAGTAGCAAAGGGGTTGTTAATCAGCTGCTTTGGTGTTAATGAAATTAACAGGTGCACTAGATGTGCAACAATGAGCTGACCCCCAAAACTGTAAAGGCCTTACAGGTGGAGGCCACGGACATTTTTCCCCTACTCCATCTTTTCTGTTTTTCACTAGTTTTGCATTTGGTTAGTCAGTGTCACTACTGGTAACATGAAGCGATACCTGGACCCTAGAGGTTGTGCAGGTAGTCCAACTCCAGGATGACACATCAATATGTGCCATTGCCAGAAGGTTTGCTGTGTCTCTCAGCAGTTTCAAGAGAATAGAGGAGATTCCAGGAGATGGGCAGTTAATTGTAGAAGAGCTGGACAGGGCCGTAGAAGGTCCTTAACCCATCAGCAGGACTGGTATCTGCTCCTCTGTGCAAGGAGGAACAGGACGAGCACTGCCAGAGCCCTACAAAATGACCTGCAGCAGGCCACTGGTGTGAATGTCTGACCAAATCAGATTTCATGTGGGTGGACTGAGGGCCCAACATCCCTTTTTAATTCCTCACTGCCCTGTTGACTGTAGTACTAAAGTATTCACTAGGAGCAATCCCCCCCCCCCCCCTTTTTTTTTTTCTCCTTTTTTTTTTTTTTTTTCCATTATGTTTAAAGTGGAGAGTGATTAGAACACCTGTTAGGTTTTTACTGTGGTTTGTGTCCCCATCGAAGATTTGCAGTGGTCACCAGAACAGGAAGAGTGATGTAATCCTCCAATGGGGACAAGTGAGAATTTCCCACACTTCAGACAATTTTCCTCACACTTGCTGTTGTGGCTTAGAGACAGAAGGTAGAGGGAATTGGTTGTTATAACCCTCCCTTATCAAAAATGGGTGGTTGGCTGCTTTGGTTTTAACTTAATTGTTAGTGGTGTCACCCTGCTTAGCTGTAAGGCAGTATGCAGTACATTTTTAAGAATGGATATATACTAATCTGCAGTTTAAAATACATAATGGATTGTTTGCTTAACTTTTAACTTTATTGATATGTTTTTGGTTTAAATGGTTATGCTAATTTTAGCACAACTGACAATATTTTTCTAACTTTGCAGCTCAGTGTGCCATTATCATGTTTGACGTAACATCAAGAGTCACATACAAGAATGTACCCAATTGGCATAGAGATCTTGTAAGAGTATGTGAAAATATCCCCATAGTCTTGTGTGGCAACAAAGTGGACATTAAGGACAGAAAAGTCAAAGCAAAATCAATCGTATTTCATAGGAAGAAGAATCTTCAGGTTGGCTGGCTTCTTGGCATGAAACATTATTTTCCTTTTTTAAATAGTACATTAATACTTTATCTCCTTGGTCCTGGCAGTAGCATGCAATGTTTGGGGAAGTGTGAAGTAAAATTCTACTTGGTGGGCATGTGTACTAAACTTTTTTTTTTTTTTTTTTTTTTCCTCTTGAAAGGGGTGGTGATGGGATGAGTTACCACTTCTCTCCTGGAGAATTAAAATCTAACGCCGCCTTTATGTTGCTGGTTCTCATTCACATTGCATAACCTTAAAAGAAAAAAAAAAGCTTTTAAATGTTGTTGGAACTCCAGCGCTGTAAATACTACCCGTTCTTTGAAGCAGCTGGACAGATGTTTGTGCTCAGTACAGAAAGGGATAGCTATGGCAGTCTTCATTAACCAGTTAACAGGGGAGCTATTGTGTTCTCGGGCTGGCGGGGATTTGGGGAGCACTAGTGGCTATAGTCACTGGCTATCGTGTTAAAAATACCACATGCTGGTTGATTCAATCTCCCTGCCCATATATGGATTGAATTTTGGCTGATCCCTGCTGAACTGAGATTCAATCTTGGCTGATCCCTGCTGAACTGAGATTCAATCCAATGCCATTTATGGCTGCTTAAGGGTTAATGCTTTTGGAAGCTGGGCTTCTTGCATTGTATGTTAATAATGAACTCAACCTGCTCTTAGAACAGTCTCCTGACATTGTTTAGAAATCCATGCAATCGGGTAATTCCCATCCCCCTCCCCATGTAGGCATGCTGTGTAAAGGGGAAATGCCAAATAGTGGGGTTTTCTCATTCTGACTGCAAATGTAGAAAACACATCAACCTTGGGTTTCTGCATTTTTAGGTACGGAGTGCTTCTCTAGGGCAGTGGTGGGCAACCTTTTTTTTTCAACTGAGCCAAATCTCGCCAAAACCACGATTGAAATTTATTTTGAGAGCCACATTTTTAAAACTGAAAATACATAGGATGGTACACTGTTTTTAGTTTCAATAAGTTTTTATAGTAATTCATCCCCCATATAGCAATTCATCCCTCATATAGTAGTAGTAAGTAGCAAGTAGTAAGCAAAGTCCCCCCTGTGTCAATTCACTTACCTTTGCTCCGCAAGTTCCTCTCGCCGTGTTCCCCGCGCCGTTCCGGTCTTAAGGGCGGACTGTGAGAGGAGCCTAGCTCCCCTCGCGTTCGTCACGCTGCCCCGCCTACACACATCCTGACAGCCAATCACTAGCTATCAGGATGTGAGTGGCAGCGAGACTGGCCAATCATTGCTGGGCTAGCTGCAGAGTCCTCGGCCGCTCGAGAGGAGGGAGGGGAGCGGGCGCTCGGCACACAGAAGAGCCGCATTAAAATGTGCAAAGAGCCGCATGTGGCTCGCGAGCCGCGGCTTGCCGACCACTGCTCTAGGGCGTAGTGCTGAATGTGACTTGTATATACAAGGGCTCTTAGCTTGTAAGGAAAGAAATTGTTAGATATATAGATTTTTAAAAAAAAAAAAAATGCTTTTTGAGTAGTATTGTGGTCTAATGTTTAGCACTTTTTTTTTTTTTTCTTCCCCCCTTCAGTACTATGATATCTCTGCGAAGAGTAACTACAACTTTGAAAAGCCCTTCCTTTGGCTTGCCAGAAAACTGATAGGGGATCCCAATCTTGAGTTTGTAGCCATGCCTGCTCTTGCACCACCTGAAGTGGTTATGGATCCCACATTGGCTGCACAATATGAGGTTGATCTACAGGTAAGAAATCTTCCCTTTTTTTGGTTTTTTTTTTTTTAAATCCTAAGCAGTTTGGGTTTGCCAATTTGTTGCTTTTAAACAAACTTTCAGTGGTTAATTCATTTATTTTCCCCTGCTAGGTTGCCCAGACCACAGCACTGCCAGATGAAGATGATGATCTGTGAGGTGAATGAAGCTCAAGCCCAGAGTCAGAAGTCTAGTTTTATAGGCAACTGTCCTGTGATGTCAGTGGTGCAGCGTGTTTGCCACTTTATTTAGCTGAGCAGAACATGTGCTTAACCTTTTTGGGATGCTGAAGGAGATGAATGGGCTTTGGAGTGAATGTGGCAGTTGAGAAAAATTAAATCCTTCATATTTTGGACCTGCGTATCTAGCTGTTTGGGACTGCAAATAATATTCCCTTTAAAAGTTTCAAATCTAAGTTAAGACTGCTACAGTCACATCACAATGTTCAGTGGTGATCTTGTTTGTTACTGTCATTCCCATACATTTTTCGTTTAGATCATAATAAAGTTGTATTTCAAATACCCCAGTTCCTGATAATGGCAGATTGCTCTGTTCTGAACTAAATTATTTTTGTGCCCACTGATGCTTTTAATTGCAGGATGTAAATTATCTAACTTTTTTAGTTTGTGCACTTCGAGGATTCAGCAGACTGTTTGTTTTTCTTAGGACATGCTTCAGTCTGTCTTGTGTTGCATGTGAAATCAGCCTTTATAATGCATCTAAATGCACACAGATCACCTGTCAATACGGTTTACTGCTCTAGTGGATGAGGTGCCTCCAGTGTATATAAAACATGGTCTGCTCCTGGTTAGCTCATTGTGTATGGAATCTTTCAGACTAGCTGTGAACACACCTAAGGGTGGACTGCATTTGGATGTGTTGCTCAATACAAGTTGAATGCAGTAAGCTGGATTCCATTTTCACCCAGCACATAAATGCAACATAAAGCTGAACCTATTGAAAATAAAACATGCTGAAACAGAGGGAAATTCACTGAAACTGGTGCTGCTCTGTATAGTAACCAATTGGCTTCTATCTTAAGCTTTGTACAATTGAACTTTGACAATAAAAATCATCCCTAAAGTATTTGACTCCCACTTGGGCACAAAACCCACACATCAATGCAATGTGTTAAAAATATGCATCAACACAACTCAGTCTATGCTAAATGCAATCAAAGCAAATTGAATACAGCCTAAACTTGAATGACCATTGTAAATGCCTTTTTTTTTTTTTTTTTTTTTGTATGTTTTTTTTTTTTATATATATGCAGACTGTTGTCTGGATGTTGGAACACAGAACACTGGGAAACTGCTAGCTCTAGTACCATTGGTAAAGGAATAAATGACCATTGAAATAACCTCCTGGCAGCATTTGCTCCAATTGTTGTCACTGGACTATTTGGTCTGCATGGAAATGTGAAAAATATGAAACCGTGAAAGAGGGGTGCTTATGTGGTTAATGTCGCTACATTTAGCTACAAAATATTGCCTGACTATGTTGAGCTTGCATTTTTTTAAGAGTATTGAGTAAATACCTGGCGATCCTTCCTGTTTGAGTTTCAACACTGTTGGCCAGTCTTCAGTGTTGTCTGCACATTCTGCTTTTTTAGTCTTGGTAAGGCTTTCCCCAGCTAGCTACCCATGTCTTGAGCATGTTATAGGAATGGCTTGAGCGATGCAACACTGCTTTCCTTTTCTCCCTTTCTAGCCTCCGTATATAACACCAGAGTTTGCATTGCTGATTGATCTCCAGTACTCTTGATTAAATAAATGTAAGTTAAAGATCCATATTAAAAGCCCATTGAAACATTGTTTAAAGTGGAATTCCAGGCTTGTTCTAACAAAGCTTAAAAGGGCTCCCCTAAACCCCAACTCCTAGTTTCTAAGATGTTTGTTCTTGCCTATTCTGGTTCCTAGTGGCCAGCTTCAGGGCAGAGAGGGTAGTGTCACCTCATGCATTCTATCAGTTTTTGGCACTCTATCTTCTCCCCTGAAGCTAGCTGCTGACTTCACCAGAACACTGACTATGAAATGAGCATCTTTTTTTCTTGATTTATATTTAGATGGAAGCCCTTTCTGCGTGACGGTGCACTGCTGGAGGGCTTCCTTTTTAAGGAAAGTCTTGAAATGTGTTGGTATGTGAAGCATACTAGCACAACATGCCCTTTAGCTTGCAGGTGTGTGTATATATAATTTTTTTAATGGTTTATTACCATTTTAAGTCTAATGCTGGTGGCAGCTCTGATATCCATCAATTGTAGGCAAGTGGAAAGAGGAGGCAGTTTCTTTTCTGCTATCACACGTTTGTAGACCTTTCATTGGTGGGTGTGTGCAGCAAAGCTAATTTGTGCCTACAGGTTGCTACAACAGCAGGCTAGTCATGGCTAGAAGGGTGATCATTCAAGTCCTGGCACGTTAAGAGTGCAGGTTGACAAGGGTGTCACATGGGACAAACTTCAGCGTTGAGCAAACTCGAACATCCTAAGTGCTCTATGGAAACTTCTACTTTAAGCTATGCAGTAAAGGGACTGCCAGAGCAACACTTGGGGTTTATTTACTAAAGCTGGTTCACTTAATCTGGTGCAGTTGTGCATGATAGCCAATCTGCTTCTAACCTCAGCTTGTTCAATTAACCACCTCCCATCCGGCCGTTGTATATAAACAGCTGGACGGTGGCAGTGCAGGGGCGGGTGGCTGTTTATAAACTACCTCCCTGCTTGTGCGTGCTCCCTGGGAGTGTGCATCACCGCAATCCGGTGTCCTCTAGACACTGGAACATCGATCGTCGTACGGGACCTATGTGCGAGGTCCCGATCATGATCACTGATTGGCCAATCAGTGATCACATGCAGAGTAGTAAGATGTCACTTCTGACATTTCTTACTACGTGTGAAATCTGTGAATGATAAAAGGTCACATGGTACAAGGCTATTCACAACAGCCTTGTAATGTGACAAGCTGTGACCAATCACAGCTCACAGTATTTCTCAATGACTGCAAGAATGTAGCCTGAGGAGAAATGATTGCTTTTACAGCCTTTATGGGTGTAAAAGCAATCTGAACCCCCATCCCCCCAAGTAGTGTCACCATGGTGACACTACTGCTAGGGTGACAGTATGTAAAAAAATTGTTTAAAAATAATTGATTATAAATTTGGGGGTTTTTTTAACTAAAAAGATAACATCACATTTTGGCCAAGATTTATGATGGAATAGTATTTATTTGCAAGATTTTATAAGATACTTTTTAAAAAATTTTTAGTTTTTTTTTCATTTTATATAGTAAAAATAAAAATCCCAGTGGCGAATAAATACCACCAAAATAAAGCTTTCTGTCTCAAAAAATTGCTAAATTCATATGGGTACGGTGTTGCATGACTGTGCAATTGCCTTTCAAAATGTGATGGTGCTGAAAATTGGCCTGGACAGGAAGGGGGTGAAAGTGTCCAGACTTGAAGTGGTTAAGCTTTGACAATAAAACATAGATGCTGATTGCAGTTCTGCATAGAAACCAAGATTGAGTGAACCAGCTTTAGTAAGTAAACCCCAGTGAGTTTGTGACCCAGAATAAGATATGCAGGTCTCATTACACTCTAGCAGTTGGCTCCACTGAGCTGTGGTATGTACAAGGGTAGTCCTTTTTTCTTTTTTTTTTTTTTTTTCCCCCCCTTACACAGTATTACTATAGCTGATGTACTAATGGCGCATGATAGGAATAAAGTCATAATCCATACACAAGTGTGTGCAAACAGGTTTATGGCACTTCAGTTAATTGTAAACTACAGTATTATAGTGATCTTGGAGGCTTTGCACATAGTGTGAATTGTGATCTGTTTGGCGGTTTCTTTCTTTAGCATACACTACCAGCCACCTTATTTTTTTACGTACACCTTTCTATTAATGGGTTGGACCCTCTTGCCTTCAGAACTGCCTTAATTCTTCATGGTATAGATTCAACAAGGTGTTGGTCAATATTGACAGGAGTTAGTATTGCCTAAGTCTGAGGAATGTTTTAATCATCTCGAACCTGTCTGTCCATTCTCCTTTGAGAATGTGTTTTTTATCTGCGCAACTGCCACTCGCTGTATTTTTCTTTCAGACCATTCCCTGTAAACCCTAGTGATGGTTGTGCATGAAAATCCCAGTAAATAAGCAGTTTCTGAAATACTCAGACCAGCCTGTCTGGCACCAACAACCAGGCCATGGTCAGTCATTTAAATCCCCATTCTGATGCTTGGTTTGCAAAAGTTGTCGTCACCACATCTAGATACCTAAGTGTGTTGCGTTGCTACCATGTGATTGGCTGATTAGCAATTTGTTTCCAAATTGAACAGGTGTACCTAATGTGGCTGATGAGGGCAGCCCAGGACACAGTGTATATTGATATCTATTGTGATAGGGTTACTTTGCCACCTTCAGGTGATTGGACACTAGCAAAAGACAGGAAATCCCCTCCTGGGCCTACAAGGTGGTGACATGGAATGGTGAGTGCCCATGGATTGGTCCTGTTTGGTACCCTTTTAATCCTTTCAGCAAGGACACACAGTAATGGCTGAAAATATTGACACCCCTGCGTTTCTGTCAGACATTCACCACTTTGTAATTGCAACAATTTTCTGCACAATCAAAAGAAAATCATGAGAATGGTTGAACCTTTTTAGTATGACACAAAATATATACACAACATTAAATCTGACACATTTCATGCAAAAATGGACTGGACAAAATTATTGGCACCCTCCAATTTTTAATATTTGGTAGCACACTCCTTGGAAAATACCTTAAGTCAATCGCTTCCCATAACCATCGAGTTATTTCTCTACTGTAATTTTGGGCCATTCTTTTGCCAATGGCTCTAGGTCTTGGATTGGAAGTGTTCTCTTTCCCAACTGCTGGTTTGAGATCTCTCCACAGGTGCTGTGTGGGTTTGAGATCTGGACTTCTTGCTGGCCAGTTCAGTTCTCTCTAGCGCTTTGTCTTATACCATTTCTGGGTGCTTTTTGCTGTGTGCTTTGGGTCATTGTCAGATGTCAAGGATCTTGCAGCAGGACAAAGACCCAGCTTTCAGACCCTAGGCCTTACGTTGCACCCCAGAATTCTTCGGTAGTCTTCAGATTTTATAATTCCATGCACACGGTCAAGACATCCAGTGCCTGAAGCGGCAAAGCAACCCCAAGACATCAGTGAACATCCACCATGTTTTACTGTGCGGGCTATATTCTTTTCTTTAAAGGCCTCATTGCTTTTTCCTAAAACAATAGAATGATGGGCTTTACCAGACATCTGTAATTTGTTTTGGCTGTTCACAGCACATTCTCCCAAAAGGATTTTGGCTTACTAAGGTAAGTTTTGGCAGAGTCCACTTTGGCTTTTTTACGGTTTTGTCAGCAGTGGGGTTCTTCTGGGTCTCCTACCATAGCGTCCCTTGTTATTCAGATGGCAATGTATTGTGTAAGCTAATGCTGTTCTACCCTGTCCCTGAAGGTCAGCCTGAATTTGTCTGGAAGTTGATCAAGGTTCTTTAGCCACCATTCAAACAATCCTTTTGTTGTAATCTTTGATCAAGTTTTTCTGTTTTGTCTGTGTCCAGGGAGGTTAGCTACAGTACCATGGGCTGTGAACATTTTGACAATGTGAACACAGGAACATTTTAGATCTGTTAATTGATACAGGTGAGTTTAATTACAAATTGCAAGACCATCACAAACTTGGAATGCAATTATCTCCTACAATTTTGAGAAGATGCCAATCATTTTTGTCCAATCTGTTTTATTGGGGTTTTTGTGTGGAATGTGTCATACTTTGGTTTTTATTTCTCCACTTTTTTGTGTTGTCTTTAACTATACTGGCCTCCTGTGCTGCCTAACTAGTGGAGTATGGGGGTGGTCAGAGTGCCAAATTGCAGGCGGTAGCGAGTTGCTCCTTTTGCCCCCTGCCTTCACTCTATTCTGGCCATGTGCAGTATGGCCTGCTGCTGGCACGAGTAGGTCAGAGTGCAGTGCTGGTGGCCATCTTGCATCCATGTGCACTGGTGATGCAGCCTCTATGTGGGGCTAAGGTGCAGCAAAATATCTTAGGGTCACAGAACTGACATTAAACATATTGGGGGAGGACTCTTTCAGATAAATTGTCCTGACCTTCTGTCCTAAGATCTGATCTACTATCTTTACAGTCACTGGCTTTTAATGACATGGCTGTTACAGCTAGAGTCTTGGGAGACTGATTCCATCATAGGCTTCAACAATGTTTTATTTCAAGCCTTGGAAATCTTGTTTTGCTTGGTGTGAGGTTATGGGATTGCACTATTGCAAGTTTTTATTGGGTGCACCCTGGTTCTTCTCCAATCTAGACATTTTAATCTGGGACTGTTCTTTTGAGTACAAGCATGGTTCAGATTTTGGCCTTGCTGATGCTTCTTTCAGAGACCTATTGCTTCACATTTCTTGGTGCATGCCACTGTGCAAGGTGTTGCTCCTATTTGTTCCACTGGTTGACTCCTTTTAACTCAGTGGGAGTCCCACTGACATTCTGTATTGCAGAAATCTGTTGTGAACCCATCTGTGATATTTCTTTTTAGTACTTTCCTCAGGATGCATTTTCCTATTGACCATACTTTGACTTGTTCTGGAATTAGCTGGAAATGTGGTTCTGTGGTCTCAGCTGTTCACTTAAGGTGGTTTCTTTGTTCCATCTCTGCTAGGCTCTCGTGTTTTTTTTGTTTTCTTTTTACCTAAGCTTTAGATGCAGGGTGACAATCTATTCACACCCGGGATATGGTTTTGCTATCGGGTTACATGAAGTTGATTTTTGCAATTTGTCATTCCCCATGCTTCATTAGGCTTTCTGTGGGTTCAAGGAAGGATAATGCAGCTTCCATAGTGATTTCTTGATGTATCTAACAGTGATACTGATTTGTAAACCTGCTACCTGGACTTAAGATGTTGTACCACATGGATATTTGAGCCACTGAAGTAGATTGATTAGGTGAGTTTTTTTTTTTTTTAGCAGACTGCAGCTTTGGGTTCTAACCTGCTCTGGTTTAGTGGTTGTGGGGCTGGTTGCCCTCCCCTAATTCAGTGCTTTGGGACATCCCTGTCATGGACCCCACAGGACAAGGCATCTTCTGCTCCAATATTATAGGATTATGCCTTCGGGTGATTAAAAACTGGCAGAAGGGAGGGAAAGAGACTGGTAATCTCCTCCTAGGCTTCAGTATTTGTAGCTAGCCATTAACCACAAAGACAAAGGAGCAGTGGGATCCCTGTGTCCCGCAATTTAGTCCAAGAAAAAGTGATTTCTGGTTTACGTGTGAAGTGATTCCACTCCCCCATCCCCCCCCCCCACCCCCCTTCTTATTGGCCAGGACACCATCCCATACCCTAGCCTGGATAGCGGTGAGGAATGTGGGTAAAAACTGCTCCATTTCTGGTTGTATCTCCTTTTGCATGTGTTTTTTTTAGAGTAAGGACAAACCTATATACAGAAATCTTTTCATCATGCAAGTTTTGTTCTAGCAGCACTCTAATCTGAAATAGTTAGTGTTACTAAACCCCCAACAGTAAAATCAGTTTGAATATGCAGTAAAGCATGCTTGGTATACTTGCTGTGGAATCTAAGGGGTTACTCTGCATTATGTAAAATGGATGTTTGATCCTGCCTTCTCTGATCCTCCCCTTCTACAGTTCCCAATCCATTTGCTGATGGAACAGAGCTTTGTGGTCAACCTGCACATGGTCAGTTTGTGTATTGCTAGAGTGCTCAGCACAGGACCAATCAGTGCTGTCCAGACATACAGTGCCTCGAAAGTATTCATACCCCTTGAAATTTTCCACATTGTCATGTTACAACCAAAAATGTAAATTTTATTTTATTGGGATTTGATGTGATAGACCAACAAAGTGGCACATAATTTTGACGTGAAAGTAAAATGATAAACTGTTTTCAGTATTTTTTACAAATACGTGACAAGTGTGGTGTAAATTTGTGTTCAGCTCCCCGGAGTCTATACTTTTTACAACCACCTTTCACTGCAATTCCTGCAGCAAGTCTTTTTGGGTATGTCTCTACCAGCTTTGCATAGCTAGAGTGAATTTTTGCCCATTCCTTGCTAAATTGCTCAAGCTGTCAGATTGGATGGACAGTCTGTGAACAGCAATTTTCAAGTCTTGGCACAGATTCTCAATTGCATTTTTAGGTCTGGACTTTGCCTGGGCCATTTTAATACATGAATATGCTTTGAGCTAAAACATTCCATTGTAGCTCTGGCTGTATGTTTAGGAGGGTTGTCTTGCTGGAAGGTGAATCTCTGTCCCAGTCTCAAGTCTTTTGCAGACTCTAATGGGTTTTCTTCTAAGATTGCTCTGTGTTTGGCTCCATCCATCTTGCTATCAACTCTGACCAGCTTTCCTGTCCTGCTTAAGAAAAGCATCCCCACAGCATGATGCTGCCACCATGTTTCAAAGTGGGGATGATGTGTTCAGGGTGCTGGGCAATATTAGTTTTCCACCACACATAGTGTTTTGCTTTTAGGCCAAGAAGTTCAGTTTTGGGCTTATCTGACCAGAGCACCTTCTTCCACGTTTGCTGTGTCTTCCACATGGCTTCTTGCAAATGGGACTTATGGCTTTCTTCTTGCCACTCTTCCATACAGGCCAGATTTGAGGAGTGCACAACTAATAGTTATCCTGTGGCCAGATTCTCCCACCTGAGCTGTAGGCATATCAGTTTAGGTGGATGGCTATGTCTTGGTAGGTTTGTGGTAGTGATATATTCTTTCCATTTTTCAGATAATGGATTTAACAGTACTCTGTGAGATGGTCAAAGCTTGGGAGAGAGATGGATATATTTCTATCTCTGCTTTAAATGTCTCCAAGTTTATCCCTGACCTATCTTGTGTGGTCCTTTTGGCCTTCATGATGCTGTTTGTTCCCTAATGTTCTCCAACAAACCTCTGATGGCTTCACAGAACAGCTGTATTTATACTGAGATTAAATTATACTCAGGTGGATTCTGTTTACTCTGATACCCCCAACTAAAATCTAGCGGAACCAATTGCCTTCAGAAGTCACATAATTAGTAAAGTGGACTGAATACAAATGCATGTCACACTTTTCAGAAATTAAAAAAAAAATGAAAACCACTTATTTTTCCTTCTACTTCACAATGATGTGCCACTTTGTGTTAATCTATGACATAAAATACATTTTATGTTTTTGGTTGTAAAATGGCAACATATGGAAAATTTTCAAGGGGTATGAATACTCTTTCAAGGCACTGTAGGGTCTAGGTTTATGCAGCCTCATAGTACAATTAGGGTAGTATGAGAAATCCTCCTACAAACTTTAACCAAGGTTCTTCTGGACATCAATAGAAGTTACAAAACTGCTCTAACTATATAAATCCTATAGAAAAATGAGAAAAGGTATTTAGCATTATATATTTACTAACTTGATTGTATTTCCATGTTCTGTTGGAGACTAGATACAGTGAATGCAGGGTCATGGGTTTTGTAACATTTTAATACATTTTGTGAATTTCTGTACCTGTCAAGCTATTCTATTCAGCCAGTTGTTCAGAAACCAGACTCCTGTGTGATAGCCCACCCCTATCCTTCAAGTACCAGGTAACTTATGTCCTCAGCTCTGTTTACATGAGCTGCTGTAGGGGGGCAGTATCCCTTTACTCCAGTAAACGCTCAGATTACACTCTGCTGCTCTAGCAGTGCATCATGTGCTGTCATCCCTCCCTTTCTGCTGCTGAGAAAAATCCTTTGTTCTGTGAGCTGTAGAAGGCAATGCAGGACCGATGGTTGCAGCTAAACAGGTACAACCTGAAGTGGAACCACACTGCATCTGAGCACCACAAAGCAAAAATGGTGTGTAATCCACTTTTAATTTTAAAAGCAAACTTGTCCATCCATGTTTCCATGCTTTATTTTGTTGAGAAATTACTTTGAAAAATATGCCCTAGCATTTCTGGATGTGGCCATCTTGAATAAGGACAGCTGTAGCATTGACTTCCTGGAATTCATCTGCTCTTGGTTCAGGCAGGTGTGCTTAGCTGAGAAATCCCCTCCAGAAGACTCCTGGGATGTATGATATAATTTGCCTAAGCAAGAAACCAGGAAGTAACTAAAGAAACGTAATACAAAATAGTTTATAGGAATAGCTTGCCTTTACCAAAGAATTGTCTATGCAGGTAAGGGCTGTCTAGATAAAAATAAACTGTCTCTGACTAAAGTTGAATAATGTCCTTGCTATAAGTGTAGGCCATTTATGTACCTCATGAAGCCTCGGCTGGAATACTCCCAGGATGTTGCTAAGTGAGGCCTATTCATTACTGCTCACCCCCACCATCACAGGAGTGAGCTCTGTCTCTCCCCTGCTACAGTAGCTCTGAACTGAGCATCTGAGAGCTCATTCCTGTGATGGAGGAGGTAAGCAGTAACATGTAGGCCTCACTTGGCAACATCCTGAGAGTATTCCAGTCAGGCTTCTTGAGGTACTTAAATGGCCTAAACCTGTAGCAAGAGCATTATTCAGAGCTCCACAGTTTGTTTTTTATCTACAGCTCTCCCTTCCTGCATAGGCAGTTCTATGAAGATGAACTATCCCTTTTAAAACAAATAGGAATGAATGAATATATATATATATATATATATATATATTCCTATCTATTTATATATATTCCTATCTATTTGCTAATGTTAGCAACATCAGGATTAAAAATAGTCAATGATGACTGATCGTGAAGTTCCACTTGAAGTAGGGGGATTTGTTTAATCTCTATCACCTAGGGCTAGTCACTTCACTGCGTATACGGCAGTGCTTCTCAATTATTTTCTGTCATGCCGCCCCCCCCCCCCCCCTAGGAAGAAGAAAACATTTTGCGCCCCCTGCGCAACTGTAAATAGTATCATTTGTCTATAAAATTGTTATAAGTAGGAATAGTGCCCCATCGTTGGTGTCTGTGGGAGGAATAATGCCCCATCGTTGGTGTCTGTGGGAGGAATAATGCCCCATCGTTGGTGTCAGTGGGAGGAATAGTGCCCCATCGTTGGTGTCTGTGGGAGGAATAATGCCCCATCGTTGGTGTCAGTGGGAGGAATAGTGCCCCATCGTTGGTGTCAGTGGGAGGAATAGTGCCCCATCGTTGGTGTCAGTGGGAGGAATAGTGCCCCATCGTTGGTGTCAGTGGGAGGAATAGTGCCCCAACGTTGGTATCAGTGACACCAATGATGCGGCACTATTCCTCCCACTGACACCAATGACACTTGCTGAGCCCTGTTGCAGTATGGTGCTGCTGCAGCCAGCATATGTGGTTGCAGCAGCACCTCTGCACTGCACACTTACCGGCTTTTCCCTCACTCGATTTTTGCGGGTCTGTTCGGGTCCGCTTCCTCGCCCGTGATTGGTTGCCTGTGTACCTTTCCTGAGCTACAGTTCTGGCGGCCAATCACCGGTGAGGAGGTGGAGCCGAGCGGCAGGAGTGAGGGAGTGGTCGGAGTGACGGAAGGAGCAGCGCTTCCTGGATGGATCATCGTGGGAGCCAGGTAAGAGACTGCAGCCCTGTGCCCACCCCTGTACTTAGTGTCCCTTCTGTCGGAAGGGGGGGGGGGGAAAGAAATGCGGCGGCACCGCGCCCCCTTGACGGAGCCTCGTGCCCCACTATTTGAGAAGCACTGGTATACGGTAAGTGTTTACAGCCATTAATGTCTGGCACAGCCTGAAACTGGCAATAGATGGATTGAAATTAAACTGGTGCAGCAGGTACCACAGCATTTTTCTGTTTGATCAGCATATGTAGCCAATCGTCTCTAGCACTGATCCGTGTGTTCTGGCAACAGAGGAGTCCAGCTGTCAGAATACAATAATGCAGTAGGGTGGTTTCCCAATCCACCTCAAATGTGTGGATAGGGTAACCCATTCAGTTTTGTCTTGACCCGCCTGCTGCTGGAATAATGTATGGCCAGCTTAACAGGTGATTCCAGTTTCAGTCAGCCTTGCCGCTTCTGCTACCTCTCCACTTGTTGGATTCTGACTTGCCAGTACAATTGACTATTGTAAAGTAACTCATTTTAGCCTAAACATCGGCTCCCTTCAAGTGCAGGAACTAAATACTTAAAGTGGTATTAAAACAAAAAATTAATATATTGCAGCTTATCAACCATTAGATGTGGTGGCTACATTTTTCTTTTTTAGACACTACCAGCCTCCTGTATTAGAGTGCCCTCATTCTGGATGAAGGCATACAGGGGGAACCTTTGTACAGCAGCTTTGTCAGTCTGGGGGAGAGGAGTGTTCGTTGCACTAGCAGCTTTAGATACATGCCAAACTCCAGCTGACACTGCAGTTACAGCAAGTCTTTTGTGATCAGGGTTTTACATTAGTAAATAAAAGCTGATCAGCGTAAGTACCCCAGTTAGTGGTATATGGCTCAGAAAAAACAAAGACTTCTTTGTTAATACTAGTGACAGACTGCATGATCTATGTAATTTTTTATTTTGCTTTTAGTTTCACTTTAGTGCCTTACAAGAAAGAAAAACATTTTCAATAAGGGACAGTTACTCTTATTTACAGTTTCCAAGCCAAACTGAGACATCTGTCCTATTTTGGATCTCCAAAGGTCTCAAGTTCCTGAAAATCTAAAAATGCAAGAGCGAGCCAACTACGTTGGTAATTGCATTGCTCCATAATGGGGACTTCTTGGCATCAGTGGTTATCAAGTATTCCTACCTATACATCTTGGTTTTCTGGCCTTACTAATAGTTTCTGTGATTTGTAGTGGAGGCTCTCCACTATCATTCTGTAACATTACCTTTTGGCCTATTCATCTCCCACCCTCTACAATCCTGAGAGTTTACCAAGATTTTGGTTCTGGGATTGCAGAGGGGCTGGGGTATTTCCATTGTGGAGGACCTGGTTTATCTGTTGGTAACGGTGCAATCGGTTTAGAAACTGACATTGTCTAACAGCTGTCACAAGTTTTGGCTGGGTACTGAATCTTCTGTCCTAACATCTACATCGGGATGTCCAACATTTTGACTTTCCTGGGTCACATTGGAAGAAGAGGAATTGTCTTGGGCCACACATAAAATATGGTAACAATAAGCATAGCTGATTAGCGGGAAATGTTGTGCAGAAGTTAATGATCACTGATATAGATAATGCACCTATCTGTGTAATAAAACTTATTTTTTTTGTAATTTTTTAAAATGATAAAAGTAAAAAAGGACAACATAGAACTAATGTGATATTTGAGACTGTTTTTGATGAACTTACACTTCAATATCTTCTTGGATGGATGTAGTAGCAATTCTCAATGAGTTCCCAAGGTGTTCATTAGATAGTTTGGTTCTAATTTTGTCCTTTTATGTGCTTCGTCCTTGAAAATAGTTGCTCACAAATATAGGTATAAAAAAATGTCAGTCAGTACCTATGGAAAATAAAGTAAGAAAGGCAGCTTGTGGCCAAGCCAATATGCAACACATCCTCCAAAATGAACCAAAAAATATAAAGTGCAACACCTATAGTAATAATATAACTGCAAAAAGTGCAAAACAATGCAGTAAAACAAAGTGCATCTCTTCAAATAAATCAATGCAGTTCATCTCCCAATAGTCCAATTCCATAATGTGACAGGTCCTTTATTTCATATGCTGTATATAGATAGTTACATAGTCTGGCTAAAAAAAGACAAAGGTCCATCCAGTTCAATCATTAAAAAAACAAAAAAAAAAAAACCTATACCCACAGTTGATCCAGAGGAAGGCAAACAAACCCCCAGCAAAAGCATGATCAAATTTGCTCCTGCAGGGAAAAGTTTCCTTCCTGATCCCCTGAGAGGCAATTGAATATTCCCTGGATCAACTTTACCTATAAATGTTAGTATCCAGTTATATTCTGTGTATCTAGGAAAGAATCCAGGCCTTTTTTAAAGCAATCCACGGAGTTGACCAGAACCAACTCTTGAGGGCGTCTATACCACATTTTCACAGCTCCCATGTTTGAAGATACTACTGGTAAGTATAAATAAACTAACCAATTCATATACAGTCATGGCCAAAATATTGGCACCCCTTCTGCATCACTTCGCCAGAAAATTGGTGCAATTACAAATGTTTAGGCATTCTCATGTTTTTTTTCATTTGTTTGTATTGGTAGGACACAAAACTAAAGAAACAAAAAGCCAAATCTGACACATTCCATGCAAAACTACAAAAATGGACTGGAAAAAATTATTGACACCTTCTCAAAAGTGTAAGAAATAATTGCATTCCAAGTTTTTGATTCTCTTGTAATTTGTAATTAAACTCACCTGTATCAATTAACAGGTGATGACAATATATAAATCACCCCAACAACCTGTTAAAATGGTGAAAAATTGACTCAACCTTTCCATTTTGTGTCTGTGTGCCACATGGAGAAGAAAAGAACAGCAAAGTCTGAGGATTTGAGAGCAAAAATTGTGGAAAAGCATGGACAATTTCAAGGTTACAAGTCCACATCCAGAGATCTCAATGTTCCTGTGTCCACTGTGCGCAACATTGTCAAGACGTTTACAGCCCATCGCACTGTAACTAATGTCCCTGGTTGTGGACGAAAGAAAAATTTATCAAAGATTGCAACAAAGGATTGTTTGGTGGATAAAGAAGCTCAATCAATGTCTGGACAAATTCAAACTGATCTTCAGTCACGGTACTACTGTATCAGCTTGCATCATATGTCTCCATCTGAATGAAAAGGGATGCTATGGTAGGAGACCCAGGAGGACCCCACTGTTAACACAAATAAAAAAGCCAGAATGCCAAAACTTACAAGACGAAGCCAAAATCCCTTTGGGAGAATGCTGTGAACAGACTAAACAAAATTACAGCCCATCATTCTATTATCTTCAGAAAAACAAATTAGGCCTTTAAAGAAGAGTTCCCACAGTCAAACATTTGGAGGTTCACTGATGTTTTGGGGTTGTTTAGTTGCTTCAGGCACTGGATGTATTGACCATGTGCACGGCATCATGAAATCTGAATTCTACCAAATAATTCTGGGGTGCAATATAGGGCTCAGTGTCAGAAAGTTGGGTCTACGTCAGAGGTCATGGGTCTTAGAGTAGGACAATGACTCAAAGCACGCATCAAAAAGCACCCATAAATTGTTTAAGACAAAGCTTTGGAGAGTACTGAACTGTTCAGCAATGAGTCCACATCTCAATCCAATAAAGCACCTGTGGAGAGATCTCAAAACAGGAAGGGTTCCTTTTCCCATCTGCTATCTGAGAGACCTGGAGCAGTTGGTGAAAGAAGAGTGGTCCAAAATTCCAGTAGAGAGGTTTAAGAAATTCATTGATGGTTACAAGAAGCGACTGATTTCAGTTATTTTTTTTCCAAGGGGCGTGCTACCAAATATTAAATTGAGGGTGCCAGTAATTTTGTCCAGGTAATTTTTGAGGTTTTGAGTGGAATGTATCAGAATTCGCTTTTTGTTTCTCCACTTTTTTGTGGCCAACCAATACAAACAAAAGCAATAAACCCGAGAGTGGCTAAACATTTGTAATTGCAACAGGTTTCTGGGAGAAGTGGTACATTATCTGACAGAAATGCAGGGGTGCCAATATTTATGTCCATGACTGTAAAGTGCAGACAGACAATCTCCACCACTAATATGTGGGCCAATGAACAACACTGAATATCAACCTTGCAGGTTACCACCATCGGCACTCCGCACTCACCTGGTCCTCCAGTATCTCACTGCCAAACCCATCTCCCTCCTTCCTCTGGCACTAGCCGCAATCCACTCAGTTTAATCTCGATCTCCTTGCTTTCAAAAACCACCCCCCTTCTCATGTGCCCTCTGGAATACCCGCTCTGTCTGTAACAAGCTCACCTCTATCCATGACCTTTTTACCTTCCCTTAACATACTTGCAATTACTGAAACCTGGCTTCAAGCATCTGATTCTGCCTCTCCCACTGCCCTCTCTCATAGAGGCCCCCACTGGACTCACCTAGACCCAGTGGACAGAAAGGAAGTGGAGTGGGTTTGCTTGTATCTCCACTCAGCACTTTTCAAGTCCTTCCTATCCCTCCCTTACTATCCTGTTTTTTTTTAGACTCACTGTATTCACCAGTTTCTATAAGGACTGCAGTGATCTATTGGCCTCCTGGATCGGTGTCACGCTTCCTTGATTTCTTCCGTCTGGCTACCCTACTTTCTCTTCTCTGAAATACCCACTGTCATTTTTCGTGATTTTAACATCCCCATTAAAGCTAACAGCCCGGCTGCAGCTCAACTTCTCAACTTAACCTCATTTTCTGAATTAACACAATGGACACAAGGCTCTGCTCACTCTGATGGTAAAACCCTCAAGCTTGTTTTCTCTCATCTTTGCACTCCTGGCAACCTCACCAACACCCCCTTTCCTCTCTCTGATGACAACCTCATCACTCTCCGTGTCCCTATCTTCAATCAAAAACAAAATGGCAGTTGACTAGTGCAAAGTCTGCCAAGGAGTGGTTTATAATCAATCCTATGCGGAGAAATTTATCACTATTTGGATGAATGCATAATTGTGTTTATTTGATCTCATGGATCATGAAAAGGTAGACATGGACATGGTAAACATACTACAATCATAAAGGTAAAATCAAAGAGTTAAAAACAAAAAAACGTTTGGCGTATTCCATTAAGCTGCATAAATGATATAGTTTGCGATAAATTGGAGAAAATGGTAATTCTTCTGTATTCATTAAATGAAAATTCCATACAAAGAATCCAGCTCAAATTGTGTATTCTTCCTTATCTGTTCCTTATGATGAGCAGCGGGGTATATGTGGAAAAGTTCCTGGAAGTGAATGGTGAAATACAATGAATTCAAAAGAATCATGAAGCTATGTCATCATCGTTCAACCTTGTTGGATGCAAAAATAAGGATCTAAGCAATGACAAAATTGTATCTCATTACCTTCTTAGTGGATGTACCACATCTTGTGGATGGTGGATATAATTTCCAGTGTATGACCAAAAGTAGTGGACTAGTATCCAAAAAATTATGTTTATAATAGTGAGGTTTCTATAATAAATGAAAAGGATTAGTGAAATAATGTGGATTATAACAGTGTTTCAAATAAACTAATAATGTGAAATTACCATATTGGAAACCAGGACAATTTCCACTGATGGGGTGGTAAGCATACACATGCAGATAATGATGATAAAGTCCAAAAATGTAATGTGAGAGTCTCTTATAGTGCATTCAAACATTCATGTTTCCTTAACCACATGCCGCCCAGCCACTGTATAAATACGGCGGCAGGGCGGCACAGCTGGGCAAAAGCACGTTTTAAAACGTGTTTTTTTGTAAACGAGGCGTGCCGCCGCCCTATCTGTCCCACCGATCACAGCCGCGGATGTCAGTCTCTGGGTCACAGCCGGTCGTTACCAGCTATGTCCTGGCGATCGGCAGCAATCGCTGACAGAGAGCACCGCTGCAGTAGCTGTGCTTTCTGTCAGGTCCCTGACAGCTCCAGGACATGCTGATCGGGACAGAAGAGTTTCTCTCTCCCAATCAGCAGTGTTCCCTGCAGTACACACCCCCGCCCCCTAGTAAAACACTCCCCTCACACAGTTAACTCTTTCCCTGAATAATAAACTTAACCCCTTCCTCCCCAGTGCCATTAGTACAGTGTCAGTGTTTTTTTTTTTTGCGCATTGATCACTATTGGTGTCACTGGGGATGTCAGTGACCCCAAGTCAGTACCCCCCAATGTCAGAATGTCCGTCGCAGTCCCGCCATAAGTCGCTGATCGCAGCCATAAGTTGCTGATCGCCGCCATTAGTAGTATAAAAAAAACTAAAAATCCCAGTATCTTTCCCGCCATTTGTAAATGCTATAACTTTCACGTAAACCAATTAATTTACACGTGTTGGTTTTTTTTTTAGTAAAGACATGTCGCAGAATGCATTTTGGCAGAAATTTATGACTAAATTTGATTTTTAAATTTTTTTTTACTGGACATGTTTTATAGCAAAAAGTCCAAAATATAGTTTTTTTTCCTCAAAATTGTCAGCCTTTTTTTTTATAGCGCAAAAAATAAAAACCACACAGGCGATCAAATACCACCAAAAGAAAGCTCAATTTGTGGGAAAAAAAGGATGTAAATTTCATTTATGTACCATATTGCATGACCGCGCAATTGTCCGTTAAACTAGCACAGCGCTGTATAGCAAAAAAAATGGCGTAAATTGCAGTATCTATACCATAGTTTGTAGACGCTATAACTTTCACACAAAGCAATCAATATACACTTATTGGGAATTTTTTTAACAAAAACATGTAGCAGAATACATTTTGGCCTAAATTTATAACCAACTTTGAGTTTACTATATATTTTTTATAGCTGAAAGTAAAAAATATTGTTTTTCTTCAACATTTTTGGCCTTTTTTTGTTTATAGCGTGAAAAATAAAAAGTGCACAGGTGATCAAATACCACCGAAAGAAAACTATTTGTGTGAAAAAAAGGATGTAAATTTCGTTTGGGTGCAGCATTGCATGACCACGCAATTATCAGTTGAATTAGTGCAGCGCCGAGTAGCAAAAAGAGGCCTGGTCATTAAGGGGGGTAAATCCTCTGGAGGTCAAGTGGTTAAAATATGCCCAAATATGGGTTCCAAAAATTCAAGTGCAAATTCGAAAAAGCAAGTGCGGTTCCTTTAGGGATGCGTGGGGCATATGTCCCATATATAAAAATTGTATTTCAGATGGTATTCAGTTGTCGCGGTATGGGAGCCTGCCAATTATTAATCCCCTTATTAATGCCTTGTATCACATGCCCTCAGAGTCCTGCTCTGTATTGTTCCAATTGTCCCCTGTGTCACTAGGCCAAATGGCCTAATTAAATTACTCTGGACCCCTCCTCCCTTCCCCCTCATGCCAAATTCCTGAAAATTCTGGACAGGACCCATTGCCATGGTAACCCGACAGGAAGTATCAGGTTACCAGCTCAATACTTAAGAGAGAGCAAGGAAACCCCCCTGTGTGTTCTCCTGGCTGTGTGTGTGAGGGACGGCTGTGCTGAGCGCCAGCTCCTCTCATCCCCCGTCCTCCTCCTCATCTCCTGGACTGTCTGTGTTGCCTGCAATCCCTGCACTGTGGAGGAATCTTCTGCTGTCCCCGTGAATCTGCCTGGATCTATCCCCTGCCTGGACTGAACCCCTTGTTCTCTGTGAGTACCTGCTTCCCCACTGTTACCTGAACTGTTACGGTGGTGACTCCTCGCACCCCTCTCCTGTGTCGGACTACCCCTGTTACAGGGACACCCCCTTGGCTCTCCTAGTGGACTATAAGTGGGTGGGGACCCTCATTACCATTGAGTGGCAAATCCACCCTCTCTGCCACCCAACGTATTGAAGGACTGCCGTCTGTTTGTCTCAATAAAGCTTTGTGCATCTGTCATCCTCTCTGTGTGTTCTGTCCTGCCTTTCCTCCGTCACATACTGGTTGGCAGCGGTGGGATCAGGACACTGAGGAGATGACAGACAGTGAAAGCCAGCGGATGCAGGAACAGACCCGGCCCAGCGAATACAGGAAGTGGACTGTGGCATGTCTGCAGGAGAGGGCTGAGGAGCTGGCCCTTTCCTGGAGGGGCCTAGCCAAAGAGGATCTGATCACTGCCATTGAGGAGGCGGACCCCCAGGACGCCCCAGGAAAAAGCAGATCAACCCCAGCCTCCCCAGCACGCAAGGATCCAGGGCCCAAGAGCCCCTGGCTTACTCGGGTGGAGGAAGAGATGGCCCTCCTGGGGTCAGATGCCATAGCAGAGGACAAGCGAGAGGCTATCCGGAGGGCGCATGAAAGAGAGAGCCAAGGGAGCCACCGTGACCCAAGCTGCCCATCCAGCCCCAGGGCCGCGGGATACCCCCCTCCCCGGGTCAGCCGCAAAGACTTTAAACCCTTCAACGAAGCCACCGGAGATGTGGAGGGGTTCTTTCAGGACTTTGAGCAGCAGTGCCAGCTCATGGAGGTGCCAAGCACGGATTGGATACGGCACCTCGTGGGTCTGTTAGAAGGGGGTGCAGCTGCGGCCTACCGCACTCTGGACTATGTGGATGGCCGGGATTATGCCCGGGTCAAACAGACTGTGTTGGAATATTATGCGGTGACCCCAGAAGTGCACCGGGCGCGCTTCCGTGACTTTCCCTGCCATGCGGAACCGTCCTATAGGATGTATGCGCACAAGATGTCGCAGTCCTGTCGGAGGTGGCTAGAGGGGGAACAGGCCCGCACCGCAGAAGAAATCATTCAAGCATTTTTAAAGGAGCAATTCTACAACCAATGCCCGGCGGAAGTGCGCGGATGGGTAAGAGAGAAAGCCCCTACCACCCTTGCAAACGCCGCTGCCCTGGCTGATGAGATTCTGGCCATCAAGCCACACTGGAAACGGCAGGCCCCTGAGCCATCAAGGGCCCCGCCCCCCGCCACCTCTGCCAAAACGGGCCCCCCACCTACCACTGCCAATCCCGCAGGGCCACCCCCCAGAGCCCGGTTCACGGGGCCCCCCATGGAGCGCCGCTGCTATGGATGCAACCAGCCAGGGCACCTCCAAGCTAACTGCCCCACCTCTCGAAGCCGGCGTTCTACCCGTCCGGTTCACTACCTGGAACTTCATCCCGCAGAAGAACCACTGCCCCCGCCTCCCAGCGAATGGATGGGCCCCCCAGACGCCAACCAACCCTGGGGGGATTACAGTGTCCACCCCCCGGGGGCTACATACTCCACCCAGAAACAACGCCACCTGCAGGCCGTGCGGGTAGATGGACATCCCGCCACCGGTTTTCGGGATACGGGGGCCTTCCTGACCATCGCTGATCCCCGAGTGATCCGGCCGGAAGCCATCCAACCCGGCCCTGGATTCGCCATCAAGCTGGCGGGAGGAGCCAGACATCACATCCCCAGGGCATCCGTGCGCCTCGATGGGTTCGGGGAGCAACAGTGCCAGATCGGCGTCATGGGCGGCCTCCCGGCGGATGTCCTACTCGGCAATGACTTAGGGGAGCTACGATGCCAGTACGTCGTGGCGGTGACCCGGCGCCAAGCAGGTCGAGGTCCTCCTACAGACGAAGCCACCACAGGACCTTTCCCCAGCATGGACTTGGTGAGTGAACCCCTACCTGACTCAGACCTTCCCCTGACCTGGGATCGGGAGACCTTTAAGCGGGAGGTAGCCACAGACCCCACCTTGGCTAAGTTTAGGACCCAGGCCGCCGCAGGGTGGCAGGAGGGGGATGGGGGCCAGCTTTGGTGGGAGCAGGGGTTGTTGTACCGCACAGCAGGCCCAAGCCGCCCGGGTCAACCCTCTGCTAGCCCCACACAACTGATAGTGCCCAGACGGTTCCGGTTCCCACTACTCCAGATAGCCCACGACATTCCAGTGGCTGGCCACCTGGGTAAGAGGAAAACGGGGCTGCGGCTGACCCAAGCCTTCTACTGGCCAGGTATCACCCAGGACGTAGCCCACTTCTGTCAGACCTGTGACATCTGTCAGAGGAGGGGATGCCCAGGGGACCACCCCAAGGCACCGCTCCGCCCCTTACCCATCATTGATGAGCCCTTTCAGCGGGTAGCTGTAGACATCCTGGGGCCCCTGGCCCGGCCCAGTAAGGCCGGCAAGCGGTACATCCTCACGGTAGTGGATTACGCTACCCCAAGGCTGTCCCCCTGTCCAGCATCTCCGCCCCCAAAGTAGCCGAGGCCCTAGTCACCGTTTTCTCCCGGGTGGGTTTCCCCAGCGAGATCCTGACGGACCAGGGTACCCAGTTCATGTCCGAGGTGGTCCAATCCCTCTGGCGCACGTGCGGGGTAAGGGCGATCCGGACCACTCTCTATCACCCCCAAACCAATGGCCTCTGCGAGCGCTTCAATGGCACACTGAAGAGCATGCTGAGGTCCTTCGTTGATGGGGAGGCGGACTGGGAGAAGCTCCTTCCTCACCTGCTGTTTGCATATCGGGAGGTACCGCAAGAGTCAACGGGGTTCTCCCCCTTCGAACTCCTGTACGGGCGGAAGGTCCGCGGTCCCCTATCCCTGCTCCGGGAACATTGGGAAGGGCATATAGAGGACACGGGTACCCCCGTCGTTCCCTACGTTCTCGAGCTACGGGAAAGGCTGACCCGCCTGGCCACCATGGCCCACGGCCACCTCCAGGCAGCCCAGACACGTCAGAAGGTCTGGTACGACCGCAAGGCACGCGGCCGCGAGTTCACTGAAGGGCAGCAGGTGCTCAAGATCGTCCCCAACCCCCAGAATAAGCTCCAGCACATCTGGGAAGGACCCTACAAGGTCCTCCGCAAGATAGACGAGACTAGTTACGTCATTGGTCTCGACGCCCGCAACCGCCAACAGCGCACGGTCCACATCAACATGTTGAAGGAGTACCATGACCGGGCTCTGCCCGTGCTCGCTGTCTGCCCCGCCTCCACGGGCGGAGCAGACGAGGGAGCCCTGCCCGATCTCCTGCAAGCCACCAAAGTCACCACTCCCCTAGATCAGATTCCAACGGGGGCTCGGCTGAACCCCCGCCAGACGGCCCAGATGCGGGCCGTGATAGCGGAGCGGGCCGTCGCCTTCTCGGCCACCCCAGGTCGCACCGGGTTAGCCCTCCACCACGTGGAGACCCACAGTCAGAAACTCATCCAGCAGGCCCCATACAGAGTCCCCGAATCTGTGAAGGCGGCCATCCGAGTAGAACTCTCCGAGATGCTCCAGCTGGGTATCATCCGACCCTCCCGCAGTCCTTGGGCCTCCCCGGTGGTGCTCGTGCCAAAGAACGATGGGACCACCCGCTTTTGCGTGGATTACTGGAGGTTGAATGACTACACTGTCAGTGTCGCCTACCCCATGCCCCGCATAGACGACCTGCTGGACCGTCTTGCCGGGGCCCGCTACGTGAGCACCCTAGACCTCAGCAAGGGCTACTGGCAAATCACCCTCACAAAAGAGGGTGTTGAGCGCTCCGCCTTCATTACCCCGTTCGGCCTGTATGAATTCCTCGTCATGCCCTTCGGCATGAAAAACGCCCCCGCCACCTTTCAGCGGGTCGTGGACCAGCTACTGGAGGGATGCCAAGAGTTCGCGTTCGCTTACCTAGATGACATAGCGATCTTTAACGACTCGTGGGAGGAGCACCTGGCCCACGTGGGGGCCATCCTAGACCGCATCTGTAGGGCCGGGCTGACACTGAAACCAGACAAGTGCCAGTTGGGAATGGCGGAGGTACAGTACCTCGGGCACCGAGTAGGGGGGGGGGGCACTGAAACCTGAGCCAGCCAAGGTTCAGGCCATTTATGACTGGCCCACTCCCCAGACCAAGAAGCAAGTGATAGCATTCCTCGGCACTGCCGGCTATTACCGTAAATTTGTACCTAATTTCAGCTCCATGGCCCAGCCCCTGACCGACCTGACCCGTAAGAACAGTCCCCGGATGGTGACCTGGACCTCGGCCTGTGAATCCGCCTTCTGTGACCTCAAATCCGCCCTGGCAAGAAACCCCGTCCTGGCCGCCCCTGACCACAACAGACGCTTCCTCGTACAGACAGATGCCTCCACCTACGGCCTAGGGGCTGTCCTCAGCCAAGTCAACGAGGCTGGGGAGGAACACCCCGTTGCCTTCCTCAGCCGCAAACTACTAGACCGGGAAGTTGCCTATGCTACAGTGGAGGAGTGTCTGGCCATAGTCTGGGCCCTAAAGAAACTACAGCCCTACCTGTACGGCCGGGAGTTCACCATCGTCACCGACCACAACCCCCTCACATGGCTGAACCGGGTGTCCGGGGATAATGGGCGCCTCCTTAGGTGGAGCCTAGCCCTCCAGCCCTACAACTTTACCATTCGATACAGGCGGGGAAGCCAGCACCAAAATGCTGATGGCCTTTCCCGCCAACAAGACCCACAGTAGCTAGGCCCCACAAGTGCCTTCCAGGGAACCCGGTTGGGTCCCCCTTATTGGCACTTGTGAAAAGGAGGGGGGAGGAGTGTCGCGGTATGGGAGCCTGCCAATTATTAATCCCCTTGTATCACATGCCCTCAGAGTCCTGCTCTGTATTGTTCCAATTGTCCCCTGTGTCACTAGGCCAAATGGCCTAATTAAATTACTCTGGACCCCTCCTCCCTTCCCCCTCATGCCAAATTCCTGAACTCTCTGGACAGGACCCATTGCCATGGTAACCCGACAGGAAGTATCAGGTTACCAGCTCAATACTTAAGAGAGAGCAAGGAAACCCCCCTGTGTGTTCTCCTGGCTGTGTGTGTGAGGGACGGCTGTGCTGAGCGCCAGCTCCTCTCATCCCCCCGTCCTCCTCCTCATCTCCTGGACTGTCTGTGTTGCCTGCAATCCCTGCACTGTGGAGGAATCTTCTGCTGTCCCCGTGAATCTGCCTGGATCTATCCCCTGCCTGGACTGAACCCCTTGTTCTCCGTGAGTACCTGCTTCCCCACTGTTACCTGAACTGTTACGGTGGTGACTCCTCGCACCCCTCTCCTGTGTCGGACTACCCCTGTTACAGGGACACCCCCTTGGCTCTCCTAGTGGACTATAAGTGGGTGGGGACCCTCGTTACCATTGAGTGGCAAATCCACCCTCTCTGCCACCCAACGTATTGAAGGACTGCCGTCTGTTTGTCTCAATAAAGCTTTGTGCATCTGTCATCCTCTCTGTGTGTTCTGTCCTGCCTTTCCTCCGTCACTTCAGTATATCTATTAGGTCCAAAAATTTCTCTCAAATAGAGAACTAGTTACCCTATTGCGACATGATTAGATAGTCCCGTATCAAAAAATTTCAGTATATAGTGACTCAGCTTAATTCAAATGTACTTGCCTCCAGTGGAAGGGAACTGAGTCATTTAGAATTGCCCAAGAACTCCTTAGAGTAATTGCATTACCGTCTTGCCTCGTGTTTATTCAAGATGGAGACGCATTACTTGCTTCTTTCCCCTCGTGGATACCGCAGCATGTGAAGACACCGAGCGTGATGATGTCATTACGTTGATGCGTTTTGTCCGCCAATCATCGCAGACTTTGTCAGAACTGGGAGGGGACTTCTTTTCCATTGCTTTATATAGTGCATTAATTGCATCTTTTTAAAGTTATGTCGCCTTCTTGTGTTGAAATGTCATCACTACATTGTTAATCCAAAATGCCATGAAAAAACATATGATTGAAAAAGAACATCAGATAAATGGCCAAATACAATCCAATATATTTCAGATAGTGTTCTTTTTTTATATACTTTTCATTCATAATTATCAGATAATGTCATGGATATAATAAATTATATTTATAATTATCTAGATTTCCAAAATTCTTATTATTTATCAGATCTTTATTTATAATAGGTAATTTTAGTTCAAAAATACTTTAAAGTTTAGTTCAGTGTTTAATCCGTGTGGTAATAAGGTACCTAATGTATATATCCAAAATTTCTCTTTTTGTAAAAGTATTTTATCAAAGTCTCCTCTTCTTGACGAAATATTTAAAAAGAAAATTCCCTTTACTTTTAATCCTTCTGTTAGGGTATGACCAGAGATGTGTGGACTGACACAGGGAAGTAGCAGGCTTCAGGAACACAGGCGTAGTCAGGCTGGAGAGGTGGAATGGTCAGGCAGGCCATAAGGTACTCTCAGGCACTGCCCGGTGGGATCTCTAGTGACCCACAGAACAGGTTTCTCCAGGGCGTGGAGTCTAAGCCCCAGTCTGCCTTTTCACCAGAGCCCCTAATGGTGGGGATGGACTTGGCGCAGGACTGAGACCAGGTTGCGGCCCCTGAGTGCACCCAACTGTGGTAGAGGGGTCCGCTGAGGGTATGTACCGGGGGGAAAGCCTGATGTGAAGGGGCTGGCAGGTTTGGACAGTAGTGACTGGATCCGTGCGGGATGGATCTTCTGGGTAGCATCAGGCGTAGTCAGGCAGGCCAGGTCAGCAATGTGCGGGCAGTGAGGTACCGGAGGAGCAGGCAGAGAATAGTCAGGGTCACAAGCTGGGTTCAGTAACTCACAGGCAGCACGGTACAGAGGATCAGGCAGAAGGATGGTCAGGCAAGCCAGGGGTTCAACAGGAGACGGTCAGCAGAGGTCAGGATCAAAGCAGGGTCAGCAACTAGGCAGGAACACAGGATACCAGGTACAGGGGCTCATGGGAAACATACATCAAGGCCCTGATCACAGGCCTGGTCATTCCTTAAATACACCTCCTGCAATCAGCCCCAGGTGTTGGCTGACTGCAGGAGTGAGCTTCTGGCTGCTGAGAGCACCCACTGGTCAGCCCTGGTACTGCAGCCCACACGGCAGGTGAGTCCCACCACCAGTGCTGAATCCATTCCTGACACCTTCCTTTTTCCTATATATATCTTTAAAATTCTGAGCCAATGGATTCTCTTTTTCCTTTTTATTGTTATTTTCATTTCTAATGTCTCTCAGATGTTCTCCAATTTGTACTTTTAATGGTCATTTAGTTTTCCCTATATAGATTTTATTACATGGGCATTCTATCATATAGATCACTTTACTACTGGAACAAATGATGAAATTTCTGATTTTAAAAGTTTGGGATTTATCTATGTTATAGCATTGATCTAGGGGACAAACTTGGCAATGGCCACAGGGATACATTCCTGTAACTTTGTTCATTTTTGTTAGCCAATTTTCTCTAGGGACCTTTTTAAATTCAGATTGAACCAATATATAATTTAAGTTAGAAGTTCTTTTTGCAACCATCTGTGGTTTATCTCCCACTATTTGTGCTATCCCTGGATTAATAGTCAGCAGATGCCAATGTGAATTTAAGATTTTTTTAACATCATTCCTTTGCTGTCCAAATTTAGTTATGAACCTCACTGGTTGATTCTGTGATTTATTATCAATTTTATTTAAATTAACATTGGTAA
Organism: Staurois parvus; assembly: GCF_062004578.1. NCBI lineage: Eukaryota > Metazoa > Chordata > Amphibia > Anura > Ranidae > Staurois > Staurois parvus. The sequence goes on from NW_028318515.1 coordinate 11,553,457, forward strand.
TCAGATCTTTTCTAGTCTTGTATGAGGCCTTACGTTTTGCTCTTCTCAGAGTTCTATGAGAATATCCTCTTTCTCTAAATCTTTGATAAAGTTGAATTGCTTCTATTTTATATTGATCTTCATTCGAACAGTTTCTTTTAATCCTCTGAAATTGTCCAATTCGTATACCTTGTATCAAACTTTCAGGGTGGTGACTAGTAGCATGTAAAAGTGTGTTTGCTGCTGTTTCTTTTCTAAAGGTTTTAGTTGTTAAAATATTTTCATGTATAGAAATGGATAAATCTAAAAATGAAATTTCTTTATTATCGAAGGTATACGTTAATTTTATGTTTCTATTATTTTGATTCAGATTAATCAAGAAACTTTTTAATTGTTCTATTCCTCCATCCCAGATGACCAAAACGTCATCAATGTATCTTAACCATTTCACTACATGTTTTTTTGAAGAAAGGTGATGTATAAACTAAATCATTCTCTCAAAGTCCTTGATGGAGACAGGCATATGCTGGAGACCATGGTGCTCCCATTGATGTACCACAGATTTGCTAGTGAAAAGTACCTAAAAATTGGAAACAGTTATGTGTTAGTATCAACTCCAGGAGATCAAGGATTAATTCATTTTGTGCTCCAATTTCTGGAAATTGTGCTTCTAGAAAGTATGCTATAGTTCTTAATCCCCATATGTGGCGGATTGAAGTATAAAGAGATTCAACATCTATGCCTACTAATAATGCTCCATCAGGAACTCTAAAATATTCAATTTTTGAAAGAACATATCATGTATCTTTAACATATGATTTTAATCCAATTACTAAGTCCTTGATAAGATCATCAATAAACTTACCAATTGTTTCTAATGGGCCTTTTATAGCTGACACAATAGGGCGTCCTGGTGGTTGGGATAGATTTTTATGTACTTTTGGAATCACATAAAAGGTAGGAATATTATAGGTATCAACCTTAAGCATCTCATACTCTGCTAGGAGATTTGCTTCATGGGCCCAGTTTATTTTTCTATTTACAGCACTCACTATTTTAGGGAATGGGTTTTCATGTAAGCGGTGATATGTATTTGGGTCTTTAAGTTGTCTCATTATTTCTTTTTCATATTCATCACTTTGCATGAGAACCACATTTCCACCTTTATCACTTCTCTTAATCACTACCTCTTTTGTTATTTTCAATTCATTTAATGTTTTCCTCTCTTCTTTAATTAAGTTATCTAAGTTTTTCTTAGACAAATCTATTTTACGTAAGTCATCATGGACCAGATCTAAAAAAAGACTAAGCCATTTATTTTCACTGATATTGTGCATTCTTTTTGAGGGAACTTTCAGCCTAGAGTGTCTTTTCCACTTACTAGGGATTGCTTTCTCTTTTACCTCTTCCGCAATTATCTCTTCATCCAAAAGACTTAGGAGGTCCTTAATAGCTTGTTTTTCAATCTTGGAATTGAATCCAAAATGATTGAGTTCATTATCTGTAATAAAAGGGATTCTTAATAATATTTTTCTCAAAAATAAATTGAAGTCCTTAAATACTTCAAAGAGTTCCATTTTATTAGAAGGGGAAAACATTAACCCTTTTTGTAGTAAAGCATAATGTCTTTCTTCAAGTTTAAAATTGGATACATTTTTTACTTTTAGATCTTTCTCATTATTTATTGCTTACAATTTTATTTCTTGTGGCTCCTTGTGCGATTTTGATTGGTATTTTTGGGAATAATTGAAGTGGTTCTTCCGTCTTCTGCTGGGTTCATTTGTTTGTTTCCTTGTTTTATAGTATTTAGGTTTTCCACTGTAGTTTTTTCTTCTTCTAAAAAACTTACTGTTTTCTTATTATTTTTGTCATCATCTTCACTCATAGAGGAGTTTGGTCTATTATTTCTAGATGGATATCTTTTACGTTTAGATCTACTCCTTCCTCTAATATTGGATAGATCAAAGATTTCACCTCTTTCCCAATCTTCTATATCTCTTTTAAATTTTTGTTGTTTAGTTATTTTCAAGTTTTTTTGAATTTTTTCTATCTCCTTTTTAAGGAAGTCATTGTATTTTTCAAATTCTGGATTATCTTTTAGAGGATCAAGGGATTTTACACTACTATCTATTTGTTCAGAAAGTTCACTTAGTTGAATTTTTTCTTCTTCAACTATTAGGCGCATGACTTCTATGCCATGTTTAATACATTTATCTTTCCATTTTTCCAAGAATCTTGGAGTATGGAGATGTTCCGCTGGAATAACTCTTTCCCTTAATCCTCTAGGGATAATTCCATTTTCAATATAAGATTCTAATGAGGTGATATCCCATTTTCTATTAAGGTATTTAATTGTTAATTTCTTATGATTTTTAAATTTATTTTTAATATCCATATCATTATCATTTGATATCTGATTAAAGTTTTTTGAGAATGCAGATTTAATTTCTGCATTTATCTCCTCATCTATCTGATAGGCCATCTCTGATCAGATTTATGTTCGCCATGTAAATGTCATATATGGTATACACAAAGAGTTTACTGTGTATTATACCTTATAAAGATGGCAGGTTTTATTAATCTTTAAGATATTGCTAAATATATAAAGAGAAAGTTGCCATCATACTGTGATATACAGTGGGGATAGAAAGTTTGGGCACCCCAGCTAAAAATTTGTATTAATGTGCATAAAGAAGCCAAGGAAAGATGGAAAAATCTCCAAAAGGCATCAAATTACAGATTAGACATTCTTATAATATGTCAACAAAAGTTAGATTTTATTTCCATCATTTACACTTTCAAAATAACAGAAAACAAAAAAATGGCATCTGCAAAAGTTTGGGCACCCTGCAGAGTTAATATCTTGTACTGCCCCCTTTGGCAAGTATCACAGCTTGTAAATGCTTTTTGTAGCCAGCCAAGAGTCTTTCAAATCTTGTTTGAGGTATCTTTGCCCATTCTTCCTTACAAAAGTCTTCCAGTTCTTTGAGATTTCTGGGCTGTCTGTCACGCACTGCTCTTTTAAGGTCTATCCATAGATTTTCAATTATGTTGAGGTCAGGAGATTGTGAAGGCCATGGCAGAACCTTCAGTTTACGCCTCTTGATGTAATCTCCCGTGGATTTCGGGTGTGTTTAGGATTATTATCCATTTGTAGAAGCCATCCTCTCTTTAACTTCAGCTTTTTCACAGATGGCATCAAGTTACCATCCAAAATTTGCTGAATTTGTATTGAATCCATTTTTCCTTCTACTCGTGAGATGTTCCCTGTGCCACTGGCTGCAACACAATCCCAAAGCATGATTGATCCAACTCCATGCTTAACAGTTGGACAGAGGTTCTTTTCATTAAATTCTGTGCCCCTTCTTCTCCAAATGTACCTTTGCTCATTCCGGCCAAAAAGTTCAATTTTAACCTCATCGGTCCACAGAACTTGTTTCCAAAATGCATCAGGCTTGTCTATATGTTCATTTGCAAAGTTCAAACGATGCTTTTTGTGGTGAGGACGTAGAAGAGGTTTTCTTCTGATGACTCTTCCATGAAGACCATATTTGTACAAGTATCTCTTTATAGTGGAATAGTGTACCACAACTCCTGTGTCTGCCAGATCTTTCTGGAGGGATCGTGCAGTCAAACGTGGGTTTTGAATTGTTTTTCTCACAATCCTGCGAGCTGTTCTGTCTGATATTTTTCTTGGTCTTCCAGATCTTGCTTTAACTTCCACTGTTCCTGATGACTGCCATTTCTTAATTACATTCCGAACAGAGGATATTGACATCTGAAAACGCTTTGCTATCTTCTTATAGCCTTCTCCAGCTTTGTGAGCGTCAACTATTTTCAGTTTCAGTTTTCTAGACAACTGCTTAGAAGAACCCATGGTGCTGATTGTTGGGGCAAGGTCAGATGAGTCTGGGCATTTAAAACCTTTGAGATTGACATCGCCTGGTCTTCCCAGATGATGATTGAGAACAATCCATGACACTGGCAGGTCTCAGCTTGGCAAAGGGGGCAGTGCATGCTATAAATTCTGCAGGGTGCCCAAACTTTTGCAGATGCCATTTTTTTGTTTTCTGTTATTTTGAAAGTGTAAATGATGGAAATAAAATCCAACTTTTGTTGACATATTATAAGAATGTCTAATCTGTAATTTGATGCCTTTTGGAGATTTTTCCATCTTTCCTTGGCTTCTTTATGCACATTAATACAAATTTTTAGCTGGGGTGCCCAAACTTTCCCCACTGTAGACGGAGATATCACAAGGTCATTAGACTATATCATAGTATGATGGCAACTTTCTCTTTATATATTATCCTTATCTTCAATCACCTATCTCTCCAAGCATCAAACAATTACTTCTGTTACAAAATCTCATCGCTATCCAGCCCTGACCACTTCTGTCTACAACATTTCACTCTCATCCTCACTGGACTCACTTGCTCCTCTCACTACTTAAAGTATTAGGACCCAACCATTACAACCTTAGCAGACTGATGACACCAGAAATCTTAAAGGATAAATTCACCTTTTGCTAAAAAATAATAAATGCATATTTTTTGCAGGTAAAAAAAAAATGTGCATTTATTATTTTTTGTTGCAGGAGCCTGTAAACCATTGAGCAGGGATCAGCAGATCGCTGGTGCCATGCAGGTCTCCTGCAGACCTGTCAGTATATCTGTTATCAAGCAGATATACTGGTAGGAAGAATCAATGAACTACCACAGCGCTCCATAGTGCTGTGGTAGTTCAATGAGAACTACAAGCCAGTAGCCACTAAGGATGTCGGTACTTGTAGTTTCTCATCCACAGAGGACTGTGAATCAGTAAATCATTATTTTTTTAAATTTTGACACCCAGGGGGAGGAGAACATCCCCCACTAGCTGTCAAAGCAGGAGAACGGAGGCTGGTCTATTCATAACATGTTACACCCTAAATATGGGTGTAACATGTAACATATTATGAAAGGTGAACTTATCCTTTAAGAGACATAGCCGCGCACTGGAACGATTATGGCGTAAAACCAAATCCCAGCAGGCATTCACCTTGAATAAATCTAATTTCTTAAAACACCATTCCTCCCTCCATACTGCCAAACAAGCATACTTTTTCACTCTCTCTAATACTCTGTCATCCAGTCCTCATCATCTTGTCTCTTCTTTTAACTCTCTACTTCCTCTACTTCCACCCAGTAACTCACTTGTTACGTACGAGATTGCCAATTATTTAAAAAAACAATTGATGCAATTCGTGGGGGCATCTCCACTGCACAGATATCTATCCCACTTAACATACCCTGTACAAAACCAACATCAACACTTTCCACTTTTGACCTTGCTACTATTGAAGAGGTTGCTAAATTTTTATCAGAGGCCCACCTAACCCCTTGTCTGCCGAACCCTGTTCCCTCACAACTACTATGATCACCCTCTTCCTCTATCCTATGCTCTCTCACTCACATCTTAAATCTCTCCCTCTCTACTGGAACCTTCCTTTCCCCTCACAAACACTCGGTGATCACCCCCCCATACTTAAAAAACCCTCTATGGACCCCACCAGCCTGAACAACTTAAGACCCATCTTCTTTCTCCCAGCTTCCAGGTCTCAATCACCGGTGTCATTGGCTGGGATGGGATGACCTCACTCCCACGCATGCGTGGGAGTTCAGTCAGATTTGGCACTGCAGAATTTGTACAGTGAGTTGTGCATGCATGGCTCACTATACAAGGGCAGACAGGCAGGCAAGTAACGTTAACCACTTGTGCTCCAGAGGATTTACCCCCCTTCCTGACCAGGCCATTTTTTGCGATACAGTGCTGCTTTACTTTAACTGACAATTGCGTGGTCATGCAATGCTGCACCCAAATGAAATTTATGTCCTTTAGCTTTCTTTTGGTGGTATTTGATTGCCTATGCGCTTTTTTATTTTTTGACCTATAAGTAGAAAAAGAACAATAATTTTGAAATAGAAAAAAAAAACAATATTTTTTACTTTTTGCTATAAAACATAGCCAGTAAAAAACAATTAAAAATCAAATGTCATCATAAAAAATGTATTCTGCTACATGTCTTTGCTAAAAGAAATGAAAGTTATAGCGTCTACAAATGGTGGTATATATACTGGGATTTTTTTTCATATATTAGTAATGGCGGTGATCAGCGACTTATTGCGGGACTGTTGCAGGCATTCTGACACTAACTGACACTGACTAACTGCCACTGACATCCCCAGTGACACTAATACAGTGATCAATGCTAATAAAAAGCACTGACACTGTACTAATGAAACTGGCCAGGAAGGGGTTAACACCTGGGGTGATCAAAGGGTTAACTGTGTGCTGTTTCACTATGTGTGCTGTGTGTGGTTTACTGTGTAAGCATGCTGCTGTGTATTGCTCTGCTATGCATGCTGGAGCTGACAGGCGAGAGAGCTATATTGTTTACATACAAACCTCTCCTCTGTCAATGTTCTTCGGTGTTCGCCGGGTGCCGGCAGGGAATCCCTGGCCTGGACCTGGTGATTGACAGCCGTAGTTGCCAATGGCGGTACGGGTAGGGCGTTGCGCATGCGCCCTCTACCTGGAAATGCAAAATCACGTATATATATATATACAGTGGGGCAAAAAAGTATTTAGTCAGCCACCAATTGTGCAAGTTCTCCCACTTAAAAAGATGAGAGAGGCCTGTAATTGGCATCATAGGTAGACCTCAACTATGAGAGACAAAATGAGAAAAAAAATCCAGACAATCACATTGGCTGATTTGGAAAGAATTTATTTGCAAATTATGGTGGAAAACAAGTATTTGGTCAATATGAAAATTTCATGTCAATACTTTGTTAAATATCGTTTGTTGGCAATGACAGAGGTCAAACGTTTCCTGTAAGTCTTCACAAGGTTGGCACACACTGTTGCTGGTATGTTGGCCCATTCTTCCATGCAGATCTCCTCTAGAGCAGTGATGTTTTGGGGCTGTCGCTGGGCAACACGGACTTTCAACTTCCTCCAAAGGTTTTCTATGGGGTTGAGATCTGAAGACTGGCTAGGCCACTCCAGGACCTTGAAATGCTTCTTACGAAGCCACTCCTTTGTTGACCGGGCAGTATGTTTGGGATCATTGTCATGTTGGAAGACCCAGCCACATTTCATCTTCAATGCCCTTGCTGATGGAAGGAGGTTTGCACTCAAAATCTCACGATACATGGCCCCATTCATTCTGTCCTGTACATGGATCAGTCGTCCTGGTCCCTGTGTGGAGAAACAGCCCCAAAGCATGATGTTGCCACCCCCATGCTTCACAGTAGGTATGGTGTTCTTTGGATGCAACTCAGCATTCTCTCTCCTCCAAACACGACGAGTTGTGTTTCTGCCAAACAGTTCTATTTTGGTTTCATCGGACCATATGACATTCTCCCAATCCTCTTCTGGATCATCCAAATGCTCTCTAGCAAACTTCAGATGGGCTCGGACATGGCTTAAGCTGGGGGACACGTCTGGCACTGCAGGATCTGAGTCCCTGGCGGCGTAGTGTGTTACTGATGGTAGCCTTTGTTACGTTGGTCCCAGCTCTCTGCAGGTCATTCACTAGGTCCCCCCGTGTGGTCCTGGGATTTTTGCTCACCGTTCTTCTGATCATTTTGACCCCATGGGGTGAGATCTTGCGTGGAGCCCCAGATCGAGGGAGATTATCAGTGGTCTTGTATGTCTTCCATTTTCTAATTATTGCTCCCACAGTTGATTTGTTCACGCCAAGCTGCTTGCCTATTGCAGATTCAGTCTTCCCAGCCTAGGGCAGGTCTACAATTTTGTTTCTGGAGTCCTTCGACAGCTCTTTGGTCTTCACCATAGTGGAGTTTGGAGTGTGACTGTTTGAGGTTGTGGACAGGTGTCTTTTATACTGATAACAAGTTCAAACAGGTGCCATTGATACAGGTAATGAGTGCAGGACAGAGGAGCCTCTTAAAGAAGAAGGTACAGGTCTGTGAGAGCCAGAAATCTTGCTTGTTTGTAGGTGACCAAATACTTATTTTCCACCATAATTTGCAAATAAATTCTTTCCAAATCAGCCAATGTGATTGTCTGGATTTGTTTTCTCATTTTGTCTCTCATAGTTGAGGTCTACCTATGATGCCAATGACAGGCCTCTGTCATCTTCTTAAGTGGGAGAACTTGCACAATTGGTGGCTGACTAAATACTTTTTTGCCCCACTGTATCTATACACATAGATATATATATATATATATATATATATCTATGTGATTTTGCGCAGTCTTGCCACCCTGTAGCAGTATTTGTGCTATAGGGCAGCAGGGAAGCAGTAAATTCATTAAACTTCTGTGTGAAAATTCCTGCCTGTTTGGCTATCTTTAATTCTGGTCTCAAGTTCCACTTAAAGCGGGGAACCAGACAGCAATAAAAATACCCAACTGAGCATTCAACTTAGACTATCAGCCAAAAAGTCTTGGCTGGAGTTATGCTTTAAAAGAAGCATATAGCACAGTGTTTTTTAATTTGAGGTAATTGTAGGCATTTTGTGTGTTTGCTTATAGACAGGACTGTTACTTTTAGTCCTCATTCACACCATAAGTGCAGAAAAACTTTTTTTGAAACTGACGTGCAGATTTCACTTCACAGAGACATCAGTTTTCATGCAGAAGAAGTTTTATACACGTTGCAGTTTCCTGTGCAGAAAAAATCTACACATGATGTCAGTGTGGTGGTGTGAACAGAGCACATAGAGAACATTTTTTTTTGTGCCCTTGCAGAACACATGCAGAAAAACTGGCGTCTCTGCACAAGTGTGAACGACGCCTTGTTTAATTGTTTAAAATCGCTGATGGCGAACCTCTTACTCTACTGTTTACAAGCTATGGTTAAACATTCTCTATTTGTTCAGGACTTAACTCTATGCCACTAGAACTGGCAGGTTAACCTTTGTTGCCATCTTGTGGATTTCTGAGGTAACACCGGCACTAATTAAATTGAGGAGTACAATAATGTAAGCCATCTTTTGGACAGCACTAGATATAGAGATGATTGGTATTCTTGAACAAGGGGTATTGTATGAGTCCCTAAAGCTAGAGATGAGCTGAATGTAGCTGGGTTCAGTTGGAGATGGGTTCAGCAAACTTTACTGAAATTCAGGTGCTGTGTCCAAATCCCAGTAAAATCAATTGGAATTGAATGTTAAAAACAGCTCTGGCCATTTTCTAGTCTAAGTAAACAATTGCCAAACAAATGACAAGGGGGGAATTTGTAGTAAAACCAATAAATTCAGTTTAGAAAAGTTTTAGAGTATAATACAAAACAAGCAACTAATACAGTTCACAAGCACACAATTCCAACAACAAGCACTGTTTGTGCTCCACACCTTGAATACAGTTAAATCAGGAGTTTGTCATCAATGGGGATATTATAATGATAATGTAAATACCTCAGGTCAGAGGAGATTATGAAAAAAAAAATTAAACTCATGACTGCCCTTCAGACAATGTAGACTGAGTTGAAAGTATTCATGCTCCAACACAACAGCATAGGATGAATCTATACAAGGGAAGAGCAGAATTTATAAGTGGTTACCATCTATCAAGAGTCAGTGGGGCAGGGGATTTCTATAGAAGCACAATTGTCTTTCTAGCATACAGTAACCGAGCAATAGCCCAAGTAACATTCTAGTCACATTTCTGGGAGTCAGAGGGTTCACTGGGCCCAGCAAACAAACACTGAGCTCCTGGGGTTCCTTAATATGAGTTATAGCAGTAATGGATTGTAAAACCTGGGACCAATAAGTGTTTATTTCCATACATCCAAAAATATGAATGAAATCAGCATTCAAAGAGGTGCACCTCCAATATACAGTGCAGTGGTCAGCTGAAAACTTTCCCACTTGTACTGGTGTGCGGTAGTAGCAATGAACAATTTTAATTAGCACAAGTCTATCTCTGGCTGAGATCAGTTGTTGAAACATGAAGTTCCAAACAGGGGTGGACTGACAACTCATGGGGCCCCTGGGCAATAGGGGATCATGGGGCCCCTGTTTCCTTGCCCAAACTCAAAAAGGCCTATGAAAAAGGTACCAGGGGCATCTCATGGGGCCCCCTACTGACCCCGGGCCCTTGGGCAGTGCCCGAGTTTCCAAATGGTCAGTCCGCCCCTGGTTCCAAATATTGTTGCAATCATCATTGTCCAGACTAGGGAGGTGCAATGTCCATTTGTCCCTGCACTTACGGTGTATAACCCTGTGACATGGGCTGTTGTAGGGCCCTATATAAAGTTGAGTGAGCCTTGGGCAAAGAAGGGACTCCATGCTTTTAGTGGATAACCTGATAAAGGCTAAATCAAACTGAGAAGTACAGACATGAGGGAGTTGAATATAACAAAACAAGTGGAGAGAGTACTTAGATTATATTTCTGGAAAGGGTGGAAGTTTACCATCAATAAACAAGTCACCCAAAACTTTAACACCTCCAATGCCTAAATGACCAGCTCTGGGATCTGAAAAAAGATGGTGGGGATTAATTTAAGATTGTTCCACAAGGCAGTATGTTGGGACCATGGATCAGAGGTATACAAAACCAGAGTCCTATTCTATGCTTTAATAGTAGTTCTCATGGTACAGGTGAGGTGGTATGCGGCATGGCAACTCCTAGTAAGAAGTGACTACAGCTCCACCTAGGTACCCAAGACTGCAGCCTCCACAAATCGCACAAATGTGAATCTAGCCTTAGAGTTGTAATATAAACTTGCTGCAACAATTTACAGCAAGTACTGCAGTGCAAACATAATACATTACATAAAATGTCCTAAACATCTGCAGCAACATAGACTATTGCACCATCTATGTAAGATGTCATAAAGCATAACAACACTGTGGTACAAGGCATCATTTGTCACCATTGCCCAGGCATGTGCAATTACATGTTTGGTGTCTATTTACTCGGTGTATCATCTTTTATATTTTACAAAAAAATTGGGTTATGCATTTTGTTTTTTTGCATTAAAATGAAAAAAAAAATATTTTTTCCCAAGAAAAAGTGCTAAGGAAATACCATGCGACATAAAAAAAAAGTAGCAAAACCCACCAATTTATTCTCTAGGGCCTCTGCTTTAAAAAAAATATAATGTTTGGGGGTTCTAAGTAATTTTCTAGCAAAAAACCCATGGTTGTTACATGTGAACAAAAAGTGCCAGAAAAGCCTGGTCCTTAAGTGGGTAGGGGGGGGGGGGAGACAATGAGGGCAGTGGAGTGGGGGGGGGGGGGTTGCATGCAGATGTCAGAGCTGAACTCTGCACTCTGTGTAGCACACCCCTGAACTTTGCACTCTGTATGCAGCACACTCCTGACCTCTGCACTCTGTGTGTAACCCCCCCTCCTCGAACTCTGCACTCTGTACGTAATGCACTGGTATTTAATGTCCCTTCAAGACCCTTTCATTGTTAGTAAAATTTGGTCACACCCATGGTCTTGATGCAGTGTGGAGGGTGTATGTGTGGGGAATGGGGATTTAGGGGGTCATAGTTGAGTTCCCTGTGTACAGCAATAGACAAATCTCTTTTGTAGTGTAGGTGTATGATAAGAATTTCAGCATGTAACTCTCTGTGTAGCGCAACACTGAACTCTGCACTCTGTATGCAGCACACCCCTGACCTATGCACTTTGTATGTAACCCCCCCTCCTCGAACTCTGCACTCTGTACGTAATGCACTGGTATTTAACCACTTGCCGCCCTGCCACTGTAGAAATACAGTGGCAGGGTGGCACGGGCAGGCAAAACCACGTTTTAAAACGTGTGTTTTGGAAGCAGGTAGGGGGCGTGCGCGAGGCGCGCCGCCGCCCTACCTGTCCCGCCGATCACAGCTGCGGATGTCAGTCGCCGGGTCACAGCCGGTCCTTACCGGCTATCTCTCGGCGATCGGCGGCAATCAGTGACAGAGAGCACAGCTGCAGTAGCTGTGCTTTCTGTCACTTCCCTGACAGCTCGAGGACAAGCTGATCGGGACAGAAGAGTTTCACTCTCCCGATCAGCCGTGTCCCCTGCAGTACACACCCCCGCCCCCTAGTAAAACACTACCCCTCACACAGATAACCCTTCCCTGCAAAATAAACTAACCCCCTTTATCCCCAGTGCCATTAGTACAGTGTCAGTGTTTTTTTTTTTGCACTGATCACGGTATTGGTGTCACTGGGGATGTCAGTGACCCCAAGTCAGTACCCCCCCAGTATCAGAATGTCCGCCGCAGTCCCACCATAAGTCGCTGATCGCCGCCATAAGCCTCTGAACGCCGCCATAAGTCGCTGATCGCCGCCATTATTAGTATAAAAAAAACCCTAAAAATCCCAGTATCTTTCCCGCCATTTGTAAACGCTATAACTTTCACGTAAACCAATTAATTTACACGTATTGGGGTTTTTTGTTTAGCAAAGACATGTCACAGAATGCATTTTGGCAGAAATGTATGACTAAATTTGACTTTTAAATTTTTTTTTACTGGGCATGTTTTATAGCAAAAAGTCCAAAATATAGTTTTTTTCCCTCAAAATTCTCAGCCTTTTTTTTTATAGCGCCAAAAATAAAAACCTCACAGGTGATCAAATACCACTGAAAGAAAGCTCAATTTGTGGGAAAAAAAAGGATGTAAATTTCATTTATGTATCGTATTGCATGACCGCGCAATTGTCCGTTAAACTAGCGCAGCGCTGTATAGCAAACAAATGGCTTAAATTGCAGTATCTATACCATAGTTTGTAGACGCTATAACTTTCACAAAAAGCAATCAATATACACTTATTGGGATTTTTTTTACCAAAAACATGTAGCAGAATACATTTTGGCCTAAATTTATAACCAACTTTGAGTTTACTATATATTTTTTATAGCTGAAAGTAAAAAATATTGTTTTTCTTCAAAATTTTTGGCCTTTTTTTGTTTATAGCGTGAAAAATAAAAGGCGCACAGGTGATCAAATACCACTGAAAGAAAGCTCTATTTGTGTGAAAAAAAGGACGTAAATTTCGTTTGGGTGCAGCATTGCATGACCGCGCAATTATCAGTTGAATTAGTGCAGCGCCGAGTAGCAAAAAGAGGCCTGGTCATTAAGGAGGGTAAATCCTCTGGAGGTCAAGTGGTTAATATCCCTTCAAAACCCTTTCACTGTTGGTGAAATTTGGTCACACCCATTTCTTGATCAGTGTGGACGGTGTATGTGTGGGGAATGGGGGTTTAGGGGGTTGTAGTTGAGTTCCCTGTGTACAGCAATGGACAAATCTCTTTTGTAGTGTAGGTGTATGATAAGAATTTCTGCATGTAACCTAACTCTAAAGCTCTGGTAAACATAGGCACTTACTCCTGAATATCAGGTGCCAAATTAATACCTCTTAAAAGTTGTCCACAAAGATTTAGAATCCTTATCCTTATTGCCAGGACATTAGCATCATTATGGTTACAGAAACAATGATCATCATCCTTCTCCCCTACTACTACACACCTTAAAGTAGAGTAGGTTTCCTTCTGCTGGACATCCTCACTAGTAGAACCTGACTGGGAAGCTGAGGGGTCACTGACATTACCCATAAGATCCACCTTCTGAGAAACCCCTTCAGCTGACAGCAAAGGGGTAGGGGATCTGGGCTCAGAACCAGTTGGGCAGGGTGTCTGCAATTTGACAAGAGAGACCTTAAAAAAATTAGCAGGTGGAATCCAACTCCACTTTCTCGAAAAAGAGGAGATTTCTACAGGCACTGGCAGATTCTTCCTTACCAACCTTACTATGCAATACTGACACTGAGGCCTCACTCAGGAGCTTCCCAAATTAAGAGTCATATACAGCAGATTTCTTTTAGGAACGGCCCTCTCAGGGGTTTGTATTAATAATACAAGTCAGCTGACAGAGGGAACCAGACAGTACTCATAAACTCCCTGAATCCCCGAGAGAGGGAAAACCTAATAGTTCTCTGCCACAAAAAGCCCAACAACAAGAGGTACCAGGTGACAGGTTGCAAGCTAGGTGGAGACCTAGAAACAAACACAGCAAGTAGGTACAGCAACCTCCAGCTTACCTGTATCTAACTGATGCCAAGGGCAAATATGCTGCAGTCTGCATATTGCAGTATTAGCTGGAGTCGCTCCAATTAGAATGGTTCCATTGTCAATCATAGGGTGCAGCTTGTCATGTGATCAACCAGTTCAAATCACATGACAAGTCCCATCGGTGTGAATGGGGGCTAATGTTTTTTTTAATGCAAAACAGTGCATCCTGCTGGGCTGGAAGAAACCTACCCTATGACATTACCCTTCTGGATCTCCCAATAAACTGTATAAACTGATATCTGAAAGTAGGATATAGCTAAAAATAATTAAAAACATATCTGGAGGGTAGATTTCCACTCCACACACACTGACCTCCTCAACAATGAACACCAGAAACAACAACTATCAACAAATAACACCAAACTTTGGCAATGCTTATACAGTGCTTTTATTGCTTTCTTGCTAATGTAATGATGAAAAACACAATAAAAATGTATTTGAATAAAATTTCTTTCTTTCTTGTCTATTGGAGGAAACGGGAAGTCTTACACTGTTGGGTTCAGGGGCGGACTGACCATTAGAGCACTCGGGCACTGCCTGAGGGCCCAGGGTCAGTAGGGGTTTTTTTTGGGTGTGCTTTGAGTGTGGGCAAGGACACAGGGGCCCCATGATCCCCTATTGCCCGGGGGCCCCATGAGTTGTCACTCCTCCCCTGGTTGGGTTATATTGCTTCCTACAGGAAGATTGGACACTGTGAAACAAAAAATCTGTAGGTCAGCCTAGGATAGCCCCTCCAGTTTTCCAGCATGCTTCAGCTTTTTTGTAGTGCCCTAGAAGAGTGGACATCTTTGTTTTCAACTCTGCTGGGAAAGTTTAACTATTTTTTGCTAGCATTTGTATCCCTTCAAATGTTTCTTCAGTCAAGATTTTATGCCAGATTGCTGCTTGATCTGGTCTTCAATGGCAGCTATCCAGACTGGCCTTTTCCTCAGCTTAGGTTTGGAGTGCTCAGGGACAGTAAGTTTTTTAGGGGGTCTTTTCATCATCAGGCACCTGGGTCTCACCTTTATAAAGGTTGTTACCTGGTCTTCTGTACACAAATTCTCTAAATTTTACAAATCTGAAATAATTGCAGATGCTGGTTTTGGTAGAAAGGTTCTGTAAGTGGCTATTTAAAGAGACATTGAAGCTTAATTTTTTTAAATTAAAAAAACAAACATGTTATACTTACCTGCTTTGTGCAATGGTTTTGCACAGAGCAGCCCTGATCCTTTTTCGTGCTGGCACTCCAGGCTCCTCCTCTTTAGTAAGTCGCTTTTTTTGAGGGCACCCATGTGTGTATTGACACATAATGGGCAGCTCAGCTCACCACAGCTTTTGATTGACAATGGAGGGAGCCAATGGCTCACACTGCTTTAAATCTGCCCAGGTAGGAGGGAGACAGTAGCAAAAGTCGCTGCTCTTGTGCACATAGCTGGAACGGATCGGCCTCAGGTAAGTATAAGGGGGCCTTGGGGGAATTTTGCAGCATAGAAGGTTTTTCACCTTACTACATAGAATGGATTAAGGTGAAAATCCTTAAGGCTTTAGAACTATTGTAATGCCTAATGTAATAATATTTTGCTAATGACCCCTGAGTTATTACTAACCTCTAAAGTCTGTGCCATTACTGACAAGTTAACACATGATGCACACACACTGCTTCAGTGCGGTCTACTACATTACCCCTTGAATGTGCCACTGGGTGCAGATCCAGTTCGCAGACATCAGATCATGCACAAATATAGAAGGGTTTACCACACTCCAATTGGAAAAATCCAGCAAAATGTAATGTTTATTTGAATCCACAACATAAAACATCATAACTCAACAGGTAGGGAACACGATGTTAACACGTTTCACGCTTCAAGAGTTTCATCATAAACATTGTGATTCCTACCTGTTGAGTTGTGATGTTTTGCATCGTGGATTTAAAAAAACATTTTGCTGGATTTTTCCAAATGGGGTGCGGTCAACCCTTGTACACTTACTACTGACCCCTGATTCATTACTGAACTCTGCATCACTTACTACTGAATCCTGAACTCTGCATCACTTACTACTAACCACTGAACTCTCCATCACTTACTACTGACCCCTGAACTCTCCATCACTACTGACCTCTGAACTTTGCATCACTTACTACTGAACCCTGAACTCTCCATCACTTACTACTGACCTCTGAACGCTGCATCAATTACTGCTGACCTCTGAACTCTGCATCACTTACTACTGACCACTGAACTCTCCATCACTTACTACTGACCCCTGAACTCTCCATCACTACTGACCTCTGAACTTTGCATCACTTACTACTGAACCCTGAACTCTCCATCACTTACTACTGACCTCTGAACGCTGCATCAATTACTGCTGACCTCTGAACTCTGCATCACTTACTACTGACCTCTGAGTCATTACTGAACTCTGAATCACTTACTATTGACCCTGGAACTCTGTGTCATTTACTACTTATCCCTTAACTCTGTGTCACTTATTATTGACCTCTGAACACTGCATCACTTACTCCTGACACCTGGACTCTGCATCACTTACTCCTCTGAGTCACTTACTACTGACTCCTGACATCTGCATCAATTACTACTGCCCCCCCCCCCATTTGATGTCCTGCATTTTTATTCATCAAGGTAGTGAAGAAGCAAACTTTTAATGCACAGGGATCTTTACAAGCAATTCCATAACATGAAACAAACAAAACATCTGCTTGTCTGAACCACTAGCACAGGTCAGTTCCTGATTCACATGGTGTCCCCCAATAAGTTCCCCAGCAGAAACAAGCTGCACTTACTCATTTTTAGTATTATGTCAGCGCTCAGCTGCTCCATCCAGCTGTATGCTCCCATAACAGAGAGAGTGAGAGAGCCTGGAGAATCAGTCAGTTCACATATAAAGGCCTGTGGGCAGCTGAGACAAATAATGAAATCTGCCCACTAGCTAACACTGATGTACAAAGCTGTCCATAACACTGCCCCAAACTACATCACCGACCTGATATCCAAATACCACCCTAAACGTACTCTCCGCTCCTCACAAGACCTCCTACTCCCTAGTTTCCTAGTCTCCTCCTCCCATGCCCATCTCCTGCACTTCTCCAGGGCTTCTCCCATCCTCTGGAACTCCCTACCCCAATCCATCAGACTATCACCTACTCTCCTCTCCTTTAGGCGCACCCTGAAAACCCACCTCTTCAGGGAAGCCTACCCCGCCCTCTGCTAATTGCCGATCTCCTCCACTCTTCTTACCACTCTATCCCCCACAGCTATTCCTCCAGTACCACTATCCCCTCCCTCCTAGATTGTAAGCTCCAAGGGGCAGGGCCCTCGAACCCCTCGTGTATCGCATTGTATTGTTATTGTACTGTCTCGTGTATTGTCTCCCATTGTAATGTACAGCGCTGAGCAAACTGTTGGCGCTATATAAACACTGTATAATAATAATAATAATAGGTAAGTTGTGGACCTAGGAATGGAGGTTTCTTCTCACATAAGCCTACAAAAGACCCAGAACAAAAGTTATTAAGATTCTGAAAAAAATTTCAGTTTTATACACATCCAGCCTGAAGCCCCTTACCATGTGTAGGTGAGACATATCCACAATCCTACCAGCCAATGCCTCACAATATATGTATATACTGTATGTATGTATATATATATCTATCTATATATATCAGAGGTTAAATTAAACAATACCTATGTAAGCTAAATAAACTGTAAATCATTTTTATACAATTTGTAAGTAAATGTTGTAATCTTTCTAATATCCGTCCCTTATAAATACGTCTTTTGTGTTCATGTAACTAAAACACATAATAAATATAAAGATGGTAATTTGCAAGGCAGAAAAAGTAGATCCCTCCCAAGAAACAATAGATGCCCCAGCTACAATAGTTCCCCTAGCAGCCAGCAACAATAGACCCTCCAGCACACCCCATCACTCCTTGCCATTAACTAGTTGCCGACCGCAGATAGCCGAATGACGGCTGCACTGCGGCCGGCCAGTTCTGGGTGGACGTTATATGACGTCCTCCCAGAACGCGCTCTCCCGCGCTCTCCTACGGACACAGCTGATCACGTGATGTAGTAAAAGGCCAATCACAGCGGCCTTTTACCACGTGATCAGCCGTGTCCAATGACACGCTGATCACAGGGAAATGCAATTGCCGGTTCTCGGCTGCACTTTCCTCACGCTGTCAGATCGTGAGGAAAGTACTGCCGAGAACCGGCAGTTGCCAGAGCGAGGATCGGCACCGATCATCAGGGCACTGATGATCAGTGCCCTGATGATCGGTGCCCAGCAGTGCCACCCACAAGTTCCGCCCACCTGTGCCCAGCAGTGCGCCCACTAGCTCCGCCCACCTGTGCCCAGCAGATCACCCACCTGTGCCCAGCAGTGCACCCACCTGTGCCCAGCAATGCACCCACCTGTGCCACTCTGCAGTGTCACACACCTGTGCCCAGAAGTGCCACCTACCTGGGCCCAGCAGTGCCACCCACCTGTGCCCACCCACCTGTGCCCACCAGTGCCACCCACCTGTGCCCACCCACCAGTGCTGCCCACCAGTGCCACCCACCAGTGCAGCCCAGCAGTGCTGCCAGTCAGTGCCACCAGTCAGTGCCCAGCGGTTGTGCCAGTCAGTGCCGTCAGTCAGTGCCCAGCAGTGATGCCAGTCAGTGCCGTCTATCAGTACCCATCATCAGTGTCACCTATCAGTGCCGCCTATCAGTGCTGCATATTAGTGCCGCCTATCCGTGACACCTCATTAGTGCTGCCTATCAGTGCCGCCTTTCCGTGCCACCTCATTAGTACTGCCTATCAGTGCCCTTTAGTGCTGCCTATCAGTGCCCATCAGTGCCGCCTATCAGTGCCCATCAGTGCTGCCTCATCAACGCACATCAGTGAAGGAGAAAAATTACCTGTTTGAAAATTTTTATAATAGAAACAAAGAAACTTTTTTTTTTCTTTCAAATTTTTTGCACTTTTTTTGTTTATAGCGCAAAAAGTAAAGCGCCCAGTGGTGATTAAATACCACCAAAAGAAATCTCTATTTGTGAGAAAAAAATTATCAAAATTTTATATGGGTACAATGTTGCATGGCCGCGCAATTGTCAATCAAAATGCGGCAGCGCTGAAAGCTGAAAATTGGCCTGGTAAATAAGGGGGTATAAGTGCCTGGTAGGCAAGTGGTTAAATACATTCAATGTTTGGGGTGCCGGAATTGCATTCCCCATGTTTCCGCTGAAAAAAAGCCTTAATACTTTGTATTTTGTTGAGTGAGAATTTTTGTCACCTAATAATAAGCACTGTCAGATAGCAAATACTGACTGTAATTGCAGCTGCTAAAAATGGACTGCTAGTAATATTACCTATTGCTTTTCTTCCTGCACGTGCTGGAGCTATTTACCTCTCAGCTTACAGTAATGGTGGTCTGCTTACTGGCCATTGCTGTTTCTGTTTCCAACTGCTATATGAATAGAGTATGAGAAACCACCACAGTTCTTGTTCACAACCTCACTGTCTCCTGCCTTAACTACTTCAATATTCTCCCATTTGGTATTTTATTAACAAGACTCACCTTCTCATGTATGCTGCAGCAAGATTGATCTTTCCCGACCACCGCTTCTCTTCGCTGTCAATCAGCTTCCATCCAACCTGAGAAAAAAATTCTAATGATTATGCTTCACCTTTGAAAGCACATCTACAATTTTGATCTCATGCACAAATATTATTATTATTATTATACAGTATTCATATAGCGCCAGAAAGGTTTGCTCAGCGCTGCACATTATAGTGGGGGACAGAACATGAGACAATACAGTAACAAAACAATACACGAGGGATTCGAGGGCCCTTCTCTTTCGAGCTTACAATCTAGGAGGGAGGGGAAGTGGTACAGGAGGAAGTGGCTGTGGGGGATGGAGTGGTAGGAGGAGTGGAGGAGATCGGCTGTTAGGTGAGGGTGGGGTAGACTTCCCTGAAGAGATGGGTTTTCAGGGTTCACCTAAAGGTGAGGAGGGTAGGTGACAGTCTGATGGATTGGGGTAGTGAGTTCCAGAGGATGGGGGAAGTACTGGAGAAGTCCTGCAATCGGGCGTGGGAGGTGGAGACCAGAGAGCTAAAAAGTAGGAGGTCTTGTGAGGAGCGAAGATTACGGGTTGGGTGGTATTTGGGTATCAGCTCGGTGAGGTAGTTTGGGGTAGCATTGTGAATGGCTTTGTATGTCAGTGTTAGTAGTTTGAATTTAATGCTTTGGGCAATCGGGAGCCAGTGGAGGGAATGACAGAGGGGGGTGGCAGAAGAGGAGCGGTTGGTAAGATGAATGAGTCTGGCCGCTGAGTTCAGGATTGACTGAAGCGGGGATAGTTTGTGATGAGGTAGGCCGGTGAGAAGGGAGTTGCAGTACTCCAGACGTGAAATAATGAGGTAGTGAACGAGTTGTTAAGTAGTGTCTGGGGTTAGGAACGTACGTATTTTGGAGATGTTGCAGAGGTGGAGCCTGCATGAGTTTGCCAATGATTGGACATGGGGTTGGAAGGACAGGTTTGAGTCTAGAGTGGCACCAAGGACTTTGGCTTGCGGGGTGAGACTGATGGTGGCGTTGTTGGTCGTGATGGAGATGGTGGGGGGGGGGGGCGCGGGCTGGGGGGAAGATTAGGAGCTCGGTTTTGGAAAGGTTCAGTTTGAGGAAATGGAGCGACATCCAGTCTGATATGTCGTTCAGCAGGTGGGTGATACGGGCGAAGACTGAAGGGGTGAAGTGAGGGGTGGAGAGGTAAATTTGCTTGTCATCGGCGTAGAGGTGATAGTTGAAGCTGTGGGTGTGTATCAGTTTGCCAAGGGAGGAGGTGTAGATGGAGAAGAGAAGTGGCCTGAGGACAGAGCCTTGGGGGACCCCAACAGAGAGGGGGAGAGAGGGGGAGGTGGTAGCGTTATAGGTAACGCTGAAGGAGCGTCGGGATAGGTAGGAGGAGATCCAGGAGAAAGCAGAGTCTCTGATGCCAAGGGAGTGTAGTTTATTAAGGAAGAGGGGGTGGTCAACTGTGTTGAAGGCCGCAGAGAGGTCAAGGAGTAAAAGGACTGAGTAGTGGCCATTAGCTTTGGCGGTTAGCAGGTCATTAGTGATTTTGAGTAGAAAAGTTTTCAAGTCATCATCTAGTCCTCCCTGACCTACTAATGTATCTGATTTCTTTTCACCTCATCTCCTGCAAGACTGCTGGATTTCTGTAGAGCAGCCTTATTCTCTTAGAACCTGTTAGCCAGTCAGCACCCTTAATATCTTTTCAAAAGTATCTAAGAACCCAAATCTTTAATACTGCATACCCATTTCCCTTTCTACTTTAACCATTTATCACTATGTAACCCATGCCAATTACATGCAGCCTGCATGCTCTCTCTTTTACCTATTTTGTATAACATGAAAAAAAATGTAATAAGTTTTACAAACAAGCCAGCTTAAAATATTTCAAGCCAAAGAACAAAGTTTATATGAGGCTTAGAAAACAGAGTTATGGAGTTATGTATAGAGATTAAAAGATAATGAATACTGTGCATCAAAGAATAGATGAAGCAGTAGAGAGGAGTGAAGAAAAGAAGATGTAGAGAATGGGAATTTCCCCTCCTCTGCTCAGGATCCGGCTGGTTGCCCTGGTCACCCAGATGGTTACATAGTTACATAGTTAGTCTGGCTGAAAAAAGACAAAAGTCCATCCAGTTCAACCATAGAAAAAAAAAAAAGTTATAATCCTATACCCACAGTTGATCCAGAGGAAAGCAAAAAAACCCCCAGAAAAGCATGATCCAATTTGCACCTGCTGGGAAGAGAAATTCCTTCCTAATCCCCCTAGAGGCAATCGGATATTCCCTGGTTGCTGGTAGCATAGCTAGGGATAGCAGGTCTTTTCGAACTTTGTGTGTTTGTTTTTATGAAGGCTAATTTATTTTTCAGTATGGCTAGGTAAACAGGTAACAGCGTTCTTCCATGCCCTCACAGCAGTCATTTTAGCCACTAAAAAAAGTGGAATATAAAGAACTGTGTGTTTCTGGGGGCTCCCTCCGGGGGCTCATTCAAAAGTGCAGTTTTGGCTTTTTTAGGGATCTTTATGTTCCTAACTGTATGGATCAAGGTGAAGACCCTAACCCAAAATTATCTAACTTTGGAGGTTCACCAGACATGATACATAGTGCTCTCTTACCTGTAGCACCTGCAGCATGTAGAGATGCGTCAGGATAAATCTTGGCTATACTGGAGGGAACCTGGTACTATTGAGATAATATCTTACAAATTGCCTCCACTAGAGTGGTATTGAGAATTCCAAAGTGTATTCTGGCTTTCCAATTAGGCCGGTTCTCAGTGGGGATCTCCTCCTCCAAATCCATTTCCCTTGCCCATTGCTTAGACAATTTGGTAAGGCAGAGAAGAACAAGTATAGCACTGAGATTCCTCCTTGTGGGCTGGAGTCTCAGATACATCTGGTTTGGTAAAACATCGTGGTAGTTATGTCCTCCGTAGTTACCTTGGGGGGGGCTCAAAAATTGGAGGATCTGAGGGAAGAAATCCGCTGGGGGCATTTAAAGGGTCTGGTGGAAATACTATGGAGGGTGAGTTCCCCTGTGGTTTAGGAAGTGTCCTAAGCAGTATAGGCTTCTATTTAGCCACCAGGAGAATTGGTGCAGGGTCAACCAAGGGGATTGTGAAAGAGAGGTGCCACTTGTGTGTGCGCAGACTTTAGGGTGAATTGTTTGCAAGGCATATCTCAAACTTTCAATAAGTGGTAAAGGGTGTGACACAAAATGGCTTTATGTTTCTTAAAGGGTCGAAAATATACATTCTAATATTATTAATTCTCTGCTTTTGATGACGTCAAAGGGTAAAGTAGCACAATAGTAGCAGGGAAGTAGAAATCTGGCCCTGGCACAAATATTTATTTTCCTATTAAAGAAAAAACTGAGATATCCAAACTGTACATCAATTTTTTGGTATGCCAAAAGGAATACATTAGTTAAAAATAAATTATTTTCTTATATGTAACTGTTGCTTTTGGTCTACATTTGCTACACTTTCTGAACCTATTTGCTAACACATGGGGGCACTGTGTGTCTACATGTTCATGATTTATACATTTCTTTAGTAAGAGCTTGACTTGAATTTATAACCATTAATTGTCTAGTAAGATAATACATTATAGCATGCCATAGTGTAATTCGTTGGTAATATTTTAGTGGTATGAATAAATAAGTACTCACCTTACTCAAGTAATTTACCTGGATTGAAAACTGACTTGACTTGAATTGAGGTGAATCTGATGTGCAAATGTCCATCCAGTAAACCTATTTGGCTGTGTATGTGCTTGCGTTTGATTCTCTAAGAATTCCTATACACTTGTATATTACACTCATTGAGGAAGACATCTAAAGTTATTTTATCGGCACTCTCAGCTAATTCCACTACCTGGGGAAAGAAGACTGCTCTAACAGTAAAGAACTGTTTACACAATTTTGGATTAAAGCTTGTTTTGTTCAATCACATGGCAGTGTGTCTTCTTCAGGGACCTTCATATAAACAGCATTATACAGTTTCTACAATCACCTTTTATATATTTGTGCATTGTGATCATATCTCCTCTTAATCTCCTCTTCTCCAGAGTCACTCAGTGTATGCTTTGTGATCATTCCTCATAGCAGAGGTCATCCAACGCCCTCATTAATTTTGTAGCCCTTCAATGAACTCTTTCTAATTCAAGGACATCCTTTCTGTGGATTAGTGACCAAACTGAGCTTCATATTCAACATGAGGCTGTGTTGAAGCAATGTTTTTTAAAGGGGGACGAATTACTGATTTATCTCCTAAAAATGAATTTTTTTTAATATGTAAGAGTACTGTAAGATTTGTGAGCTACAGCTTGGAATTTTATGCAATAAAATGTATAAGTCTTTATAAGTCTGTGACCTACAAGGACCCTAAAACCTTTCTCCATCACCAATTCCCCCAGAAAAGCCACTCCTAATGAATATTTTCCATGCGTGTTTCTGGAACCCAAGTGCATAACGTTTACATTTTTTAATGTTGAACCTCATCTGCAATGTTGCTGCCCATCCTCCTATTTTTTCAAAGGTCTTTCTGCAACGTTGCTATATCGTATGCTGAATCTTTTTTCCTTGTGTAGTTTGGTATCATCAGCAAATGTGAAACTGAGCTCTTAATTCCAACCTCAATATCATTAATAAGCAAGTTAAACAGCACTGGTCTGAAAAGAGAACTCTGGGGCATACCACTCACAACCTTAGTCCATTTAGATAATGAGTCATTTATAGATATTTTTATTTAAATGATATGCACTGTCGAATGCTTTAGCAAAATCCACGTATAGTACTGTAGCGATTAACCCCAAGCCGCTAGTGTATGAGTCTCTTGATTCGGGATGACAATGGTCTTTCTAGCAGTGCCATACCCTGTGATACACCAAGGCTGGAAAATGAGGATTTATTTGGGCTACACACCCAAAAGACCAACAATAAGATAAAGGCAAAAGCTATAAACATTTACAGATTAAACAAATCTGTACAATGCAACAAAAAATGTGAGGACTATTTACTTGGAGAGTCTTAACTAAATGTGATATTAGAAGCTAAAAGGTCAATGATTCTCTCCTAAACCGCCCTTACTGCCCAGTGTGGTAATAAACATTGGGGCACAGAGTCATGCATTGGAGTGCTCAGATCCATTTGTATCCCGCAGTGAAGGAAGTTAGTGCCCAAACTATGTCCCAAGCTAGGGTGGTGCTGTATCTTTAAGAGGAGATTAGGAAAATTGTGGCCAGCAGCCTCTCGCCATGATGCAGTCTGTTAAGAAGCCTCCTCCTGCTCTCTGATGAGTGGAACCTCTTGCGTTGGCGGCAACTCTGGACTCTCTAGCAGCAATATCTCACAAAACAAGTGACATCCTTCTCCTGCAACTCTCTCTGACAGCTGTGACCTCTGTGCAAATGCATTAGCAAAGTCTCACTTTGACACTATGGCGAGCTCTGGCAACAGCAGCAACTCTGACTCAGTGGTACCCTCACACTTACTCCCCATGTGAGATTGCCCAGAGCCCTGCCTTCTCCATCCTTTTCCTCCTTTCTGCTGCACATCCTCCTGGGACAGCTAGTCCTATACAGTTCCCCACTTAAAAGAAGCTATCTCCAGGGAACTACATCCCACACAGTTCCAAGAGGCTCCCAGTAGTATTTTACAATTCCCAGGCTGCCCTGCAGCCAATCACAGTTTCTTCTGTATACTGAGTAGTGGGTGAGGCTTTCCTCTGATGGCTGTATTACAGTGCCTGTGTAACTCGGTTCATAAGAATATCCTTGTACCAGGCTGAAATCTACCTCTTATCTCTCCAGTCTTCTTAAATAGCCACTCCTCTCTTCACTTGCAGCCCAGGAGAGGTGTCAGCTGCTGTGTGAAGTATGTCAGTCCAGTTTGGGGGGCTATTGCTGGAGAATGCCATGGAATAGTGCAATGTTATGTTCACTGACCTTCCACTATCTAAATTTCCACTCACTTCCTCATAGATGGTTAACAAGTTAGTCGGACTAAAATGGTCATGCATTCAGGTTGTTGCTTTTACTTTTACTATAGACAATTTTTTGAATAGCATCCTTTACCATACCCTCAGATACTTTATATACTATTTTTATGAGAATGTTAGTTCCCTGGTATACATCTCATCCTTTTTTGAATATTCATATCATATTTTTTCTCTACTTCAATCAGTTGGTAACATTCCAGTGAGTAAGGTGTCTTTACAAATTAGAAATAAAAGCCTGGCTTTAACTGAGTTATGTTCTCTGTGGATTCACGGGTGCAAGTCATCTGTACATAGCAATATGTTAACATTAAGTTTTTCTAGTCAGTTTTGAACCCAGTTTTCTGTGAGCCACAGATGTACATTCAGTACAAATTTATTAGCATTACTACTAAAAACACCCTTAAAACACTCCCACTTGTTCTCCATTTCGTGTAGTGCTACTCCCGTAGGAGCCGCAGGAATATTGTCCAGGTCTTTCCCAAAAGCTTTGCCCCATATCCAAGCACATAGGCTCATTCACACATTTCTTTAATAACCAGTCTAGGGGTGCTGTCTTTATTTTTGGAGAACTTTGATAGGATTGAAGGAATTAGGTGGGATACTCCAAAAACAAGAACTATGTGTAGTTGAGGACTTTAGATAGTCTTTTGAATAAGCTATAACAAAGTCTGTGCTTGAACAGTAGACTTCAGCATTAAGGCAACAGCAGTAGTATTAGTAGTAGTAAATAAAGCAGAATCCTTTTAGGTAGAAGATTAAGTGGACAATGCTCTTTGGAACACCAGCCAGTGACCTTTTTGCTAGACCTGCAGTTGACCCCCTAACACCAGAGGGGTTAAAGTAGCATACAGTCTCTAAGATCCTTTAGGGGTGTCTGTACTCACAAGGCCCAAGAATAGCTGGTTGCCTTCCTCCACGATACCAGCTCAGATCTTAAGTAGATGGCGCCTCAGTCAGCTTTAGGAGAACCCCGGTCTCAGCATTCAGGCCCTTAGGTCACCCACCTGAGGCCTACCGCAGCATTGTCTGGGAGGACAACATGCCCTCTCCAAGCTGGACCAATCCTATACAGGAAAGACCCAGAACTCAGTATGCTCACTGAATATATATCAATACCTAGCATGCCATCTGAGCCAGTCTCTCTGGGATAGGCTGGGGCTGTAGCAATATTCATGCTGCCACCTGAATAACTCCATGCCTATTATCCAGAAACTCCTCAAGCTTTCTGGATACAGAGGAAGCTATTAGGCTAGCAACACCTGAGCAAACTGAACAAACCTAACTAGCAGAACACAGCAACACTGATTACAGTATGCAAGTTATGATTTTACCTAACAACAATTACAACCACACTGTCTACAGTGTGACAACTAAATTTACATATCAAAATCCAAACTAAACCTATCTAGCAGGATGCTACATTTGTTAAGACTATTTGGACCTATTGAGCATCATTCAGTAAGGATTACAGCTTGTCCTACCAATAAGCCTCTCTTTCCTGTAATTTATGATAAATGTTTTACACTATGATCACTACTATCTAATTTGTCTCTAATTTGTACATCTGTAATGAGCTCTGTGTTGTGGGAAATTAACAGAACCAGCAAAACATGTTTTTCATTTTGGGGATTTCACTATCTGACTTATGAAACTGTCCTGCAGTAAGTTTTAGAAATTACATCCCTCTGTTGAGTGTGTGGTTATATTTGCCCAATCAATTGCCCATAATAATACAATTTCTTTGTTTCCCATGGTACACATAAATATATGTTGCTGCTTACCAGTCCTTACACGTGGTTGTTGCAGTAGTTTTTTTAAACTTTATATTTATCTGATAATTCTGCCACTAACACACTTCCTGTCCTATTGTATTTAAAACTGGAAGCGCTCAAAGCCTCCTCTTGTCGGCTCTCAATCTGCTCTAGTTGGTGGCTCCTCAAGGAACATGTCTTACTTTGTTCATCCAGGAACAAGCAAAACTTGGGCCGCACTCTATATGGATCAACCATATCTCAAAGTGAAACTATTGGCTTCAGCTGCAGGTCCCGCCTATTGACCACATCCCTCTGTGAAGGGCGTGGTTGACAGGCAGGGAGTGTAGGTGAAACTCGTACTTTCACTTGATGTGGTTGACCCATGTAGAGTGCGGTCAGCACTTCCTATTGTATCTGTGGATAAGCAGACTTCTCACCATAGACTGCATTTCAAACTTGGACTACAAACACCCCCTTTCTTCCTATAACATAGGGATGAGGTGTTTTATAGTCTACATAGGAGAACCGGGAAGGTTGATATCATTGTTTGAGATTTCAGTTCAATGACATTGGATTTCTGAGAGGATCATCAGGTTTTTTTTCTGATCTTCAATGTGTTCGTATATTATCTACTGTCAACTAAGTCTTATAGCTAGTATAAAGCTGTCCATAGACAGGATGATAGTTTTTGCCAGATGAGGCTGCAGTCTCATGTTTTGCCCACCAACAGTTTTGACGTGAACATCAACTGGAAAGATTTTTTCTATCTCTGTTATTTCCTCTCCATTAACCTCTCTCTTAATAGGAATCAACATGAAAGCTCTTCTGGTTTTACATTTCCTCACACAATTGCTGAATAGCTCAAAAATCATCTTGTGCCTTTATCGTGGTTAGAGTTTTGTCAGTTGCTAAATCTAACATGTTAAATCACTTTTTAAATATTCAAAATGTTTTAATACAGTTCTAATTGGTGTTTTAATCCCCAAAGTGATGCAGTGTTTTTTAAATTTGGTAAATGTATTCTTCATCTGAACTAATGTGAAGCTTTTGCAAGGTTATTCCCCACAATTATGCACAGTTTCAGCTGAGTTTGACATGTCTGTCTTACAGCAATTACTCAGTAATCTTGCTCATTTTGTTCACATATGCACTCCACAAAATTACTTTCACATAATGGAACACCTCCCCGGTATCACAGTTCAGCATTTATGAATATCTTTACCACTTTTTCTGTCAGTAATGTAATAGGTACATCATGCTGCAAATGCTGCCCGGGAAACAGCTGTCTTAAAGTAGAGCTATAGGCAAATTATGAAATCACATGTGATGTAGACTACGCAGTAGTTCAGACCAGGCAATCAAATTTTTCTAGAGACTTCCTGGAACATTTTGTAAATACCTGTCAATCATACCAGTAGAGCCAATGGACAGGCACTGTTCTTAATACGATGACAACACTGTTCATTCTGCAGTAAAATGTCTGCAGCATTGTCATCCTTACTGCCACTGTAAATGCTTAGACGCTGACACAGTGACTAGCCACATCAGCTCTACCCATAGCCCTAGAATGGTGGCATATTGCTCTTTCTGCAGTAGCTTAAAGTGATTGTAAACCCTCACCTTGTAAAACAGCCCTTGTAAAAAACATGTGTCCGCTCTCCTCTTACCCTCTGGTACCCGCCATGTTGGCCCTGGGCAAGCGGAGCCCGTATTACATGGCGGAGGTGCATGCAGGGGAGGGGCACTGGTACTGGGGGTGGTGGGGTGGTGCTGGAATCAATCTGGACAAAGCCCGACTGCTTCCAACTGACAGGCAGGGGTCTGCCTGTCAGTTTTAGACACAATCCCAGTGGTTGCAGAGCCACCGGATTGTGTGTAAAACCCCCCTCTCTCTGTCAGGTTCGTACAACATGCAGACCTGGCAGCAAAAGGGTTAAAGCAGTATTAAACCCAAAAGCATACATTTATTCTATATAGCAGCTACCAATTCTTACATGTGGTGGCTGCATTAGTTTCCTTTTGTGAGGGAACTTTTTTCCTTTATCTTCACCTGGAGATCTGGTCTGTTCTGCAGATGTAGCAGTCACAGGGTTGAGACAAACCATTTACTGCTGACAGGAGTAGTTGCAATGATCAGTGTTTATTTATTTATGTAAAACCTTTAATCCACAAGGCAAAAAAGTTAGTGTATCTAAATCTGTTAGTGCATCTAACACTCCACTCCATTCATATTAACAATGTTGCCTTCCAAATGTGCCCCTGTGCTCATTCATACAGTGTGGAGGTACCTTAATACAGGAGGTGTGTTACTGGCTAGATCACCAGGTGAAAACAGAGAGAAAAAAGTTACCACATCTAATGACTGGTAAGCTGCTATGGCTGGTGGCTTTATTACCACCATAAGGAAATTATGTAAAAGTCTTGTTCCATCTCTCCCACCTTACTCAGCATTGTCTAGCAGGGTGCATGTGAAATTCAGCTTCCCGGTTGCATTTACTGTTACAAAATTAATTATTTATTTATACTTTTTTTTAATTTAGCATGCCAGCTTGCGTACTTTTTTTTATCAAATTAAAGAACTAGTGGGTTTAGATGGGCTTTACATGAGGGACATTAAGTGACTCTGGTAGGGAAGCATAAACTAATTTTTTGGATAAGGCTTTCAATTTACTGATCAGTCTATATCCCTGTCCTTGCCTAAAGCTGACCATACATCATATAATCTTCTTGTACAATTTTCCTTTAGATTTACAAAATTATATAATATGAGGCCGGCCAAACCTAAACACTTTCAATTTGTATGCAATCAGGGTGACCCTTGCATTACATAGTTGATGGAAAATATAAAGGAAACTGAATAAGAAAATTATATAATGTATGGCCAGCTTAACACCATGAGTTATGGGTAATGACTGAAAGAATGAGTTTATGAGTGCAATCAGCTTTATTACTGCTAGGTGGGAAAGGCCAGAATGTACAGTAGGCTCTACCACCAAGCTGCTTGACTATCAAGAATAGCAGAAGTTGGGTTTAGTAGGGTTGCCCAACTCAGCCTGAATTATGAAGGTGAACCTCCGGCCTAGTCTCAAGTCTTTTGCAGACTCTAACAGGTTTTCTTTTAAGACTTCCATATATTTGGCACCATTGATCTTCCCATAAACTCTGACCAGCTTCCCCGTCCCTGCTGAAGAAAAGCATTCCCACAACATGATGCTGCCACCACCATGTTTCAAGGCGGGGATGATGTGTTCAGGATGATGTGCAGCATTAATTTTCTGCCACACATACCATTTTTAGGCCAAAAAGATCAATTTGGTCTCATCTGACCAGAGCACCTTCTTCCATATGTTTGCTGTGTCCCCCACATGGCTTCTCGCAAACTGCATATCGAACTTCTTATGGCTTTCTTTCAACAATGTCTTTCTTCTTGCCACTCTTCTAAAAAGGCCAGATTTGTGGAGTGCATGACTAATAGTTGTCCCCTGGACAGACTCTCCCACCTGAGCTGTGGATCTCTGTAGCTCCTCCAGAGTTACCATGGGCCTCTTTGCTGCTTCTCTGATTAATGCTCTCCTTGCCCAGCCTATCAGTCTAGGTGGACGGCCATGTCTTGGTAGGTTTGCAGTTATGCCATACTCTTTCCATTTTGATGGATGATGGATTGAACAGTGCTCCGTGAGATGTTCGAAGCTTGGGAATTTTTCTAATAACCTAACCCTGTGTTAAACTTCTCCACAACTTTATCCCTGACTTGTCTGCTGTGTTCCTTGGCCTTCATGATGCTGTTTGTTCAATAATGTTCTCTAACAAACCTCTAAGGGTTTCACATAGCTGTATTTATCCTGAAATTAAATTACACACAGGTGGACTCTATTTACTAATTAGGTGACTTCTGAAGGCAATTTGTTCCACTTGATTTTAGCTAGGGGTGTCAGAGTAAAGGGGGGCTGAATACAAGTGCACGCCACATTTTTCAGATACTTATTCATAAAAAATTTCAGAAATAATTTATCATTTTCCTTCCACTTCACAATTATGTGCCACTTTGTGTTGGTCTATCATACAGTCAGGTCCATAAATATTGGGACCTGACTGTATAATAATGAAGGGAAGATGCCCCCAGAACAAGCAGGAACTGAAGACAGTTGCAGTAGAGGCCTGGCAGAGCATCACCAGGGATGAAACCCAGCGTCTGGTGATGTCTATGCGTTCCAGACTTCAGGCTGTAATTGACTGCAAAGGATTTGCAACCAAGTATTAAAAAGTGAAAGTTTGATTTATGATTATTATTCTGTCCCATTACTTTTGGTCCCTTAACAAGTGGGAGGCACATATGCAAACTGTTGTAATTCCTACACCGTTCACCTGATTTGGATGTAAATACTCTCAAATTAAAGCTGACAGTCTGCAGTTAAAGCACATCTTGTTTGTTTCATTTCAAATCCATTGTGGTGGTGTATAGAGTCAAAAATGTTAGAATTGTGTCGATGTCCCAATAGTTATGGACCTGACTGTATATAATCCCAATAAAATACATTTACGCTTTTGGTTGTAACATGACAAAATGTGGAAAATTTCAAGGGGTATGAATACTTTTTCAAGGCACTATACACTACGCCATGCGGTGTATTTACTAAAGTTGGAGAGTGCAAAACCAGGCTCACTTCTGCATTAGCCTATCAGCTTCCAGGTTTTATTGCCAAAGCTTAATTGGACAAGCTGAGGTTAGAGGCTGATTGGTTTATATGCTGAAGTGAGCCTGATTTTGCACTTGCCAGCTTTAGTGAATGTAGCACTACCCCCTTGAGGGCCGCTGAGTATTTTTCGGGTTCCATGTCTTTCCTGAGCCTGCTTTGGAAGCCCAACCTTTGCTGACACCACCTGAAACCTTTGGCCAGAAGAGCTCTCTGGCTGCAACCATAAAATAGACTCACACACAGTTTAGAGTGAACTGATATTTTGGTTATACTGAGGTCAAAATGCAAGCACAATAACATGACAAGAATGTGCATCGAATAACAGCTAATACTCTTAGAAGATTCAAGTAAAGTTGAAATACAGCACAACTTCAATCAGCTGTTAGATGTCCTGCAGTTCAGAATTTAAACGGTAGCTCCAGTTCTGAGATGTTTCTTCCCAAGTGAGCTGAAGGGAAACTAGTCAATTGACAGACTAGCTCACATTTGGGCTCTCAGTTATTTGTGGCTGGGTTTAACTCTGAGTAAGAAAAAGAGCTCTTTACTGAGATATGTCAATAGCCATTTAAATTGAATTGTCCAATCTTCTGCGTGCTTAATGGGGCCCTAGTTGGTGCACATGAAGATTTAAGTCTTCCTTGATGTAAAGGTAGGATTTCCTTAAGAGAGGATAAACACAAAGAAAAAGGAATGTCTCCTTTAAGTTATGTTGAATTTGAATGGTATCTCTTTAGCACACACAGTGTGAAATCTAAAATTAGGCTGAGATTACGGAAAGGGCGGTAACAAACTTCTGCAGGGGTTAGTTCCTCTTTAAAAAGGGTGGCAAACTAAAGTGATAAAGAAGTTCCTTCTTAAAGTGGCCCAGCTTGGACCTCCAGCATCCCGCACAGCCTTCTCCTCATACCTGCTCTCCAGCTCTCAATGTCCACTTCCTATCCTCAGGTTTCTGGGCTTTTGTATTTATTCACTTCTGCCCATGAACCAGCTCCTCTTGGAAATGTAGTTTGTTAGCTCGTTATGAAGTCCTGCCATCAGCCTACAAGTCCAACAAAGTTTATCTGCAACAGAGCCCGTATAACTGAGCTGCAGAACACTGCCATCTTGTGTCCATTTAACATCCTGCAACTAGTATTACTGCAGGCAGGGCCGAATTAACATAGGGGCTACACTGCCCAAAAAGAACAGCTATGGCCAATTTGTGCCTCTAGCGCCCTGTCTCACTTCTCTCTCTCACTATAGCTGACAGACCCCAACCACCTCCTCTAGAGCTGGAGCACTGCCCCTAGAACTGAATATGAGCGGAGATTCTTTGCCGCTTCCTGATTTGCTAAAAGTCCTTTGGGGTTGTGCGCTAGTTCTAGTTGTGGTGAGCAGGGTTTGTCAGGTTACAGTGGGGGAAGCTGCACAGATTCCTGTAGAGAAAAAGTAGGCACTAATGGGGTGCAGGGTGAACAAAAGTTAGGCACTAATGGGGCGCAGGGTTCAGAGTAGTCAGAAGTTAGATGCTAATGGGGCTCGAGACATGCTTTATTTGCTCAATTAATTCATGCTTGTCTCCCCAACCCCCCGCTCTGCCTCTCCCACTTTCATTGTAGCTGGAAAACCCCCCCCACCACCCTTAGTAGCTGAACGCTGCACCTGGGAGAGAATATGGGTGGGAATTTTACTTTGCAGCCTCCTGATATGCTATCTCTGGCTGGCAAGGCTGAAGAGACCAGACCGGAGTGTCGGGCTCCACCCTCTCCACCACTAGGTGTGCTGTGTGGTTGGGGATGTGCTGAGTAGTGAGGTGATGGGTGAAGGTGGTGCAGGGTGGACCATTTGTCAGCAGATCACAATAGAAGACATACTAACCACCCTCCTCTCTCTCCTCCCTCTCTCTCTTTCTCCCACCCTCTATCTCTCCCATTCCCTGTCTCTCACTCCCCTCTCTCTCACTCTCTCTCCCACCCCCCTTTATCTTTCTCACCCTCTCCCTCACCCACCTCTCTCTCTCATCCCCCCATCTCCCTCACCCCCACTTCTCTCATCCCCCTCTCCCTCACCGCCCTCTCTCTCCCCTCTTTCTCTCCCCCCTCTCCACCCTCTCTCCCACCCCTCCTCTCCCTCACCCCCTCTCCCCCCTTTCTCTCTCTTTCCCCCCACTCTCACCCCTCCTCTCCCTCCACCCCCCTTTTTGTTTGTTTATTAAGGCCCAGCAAAAACCTCAGCACCAAGCACATAACACTCTTAATTCGTTCCTGACTGCAGGGTGTTACATAAATAAACCCCCATCTGTCTTACTGATACCATACTGATCTTCATGGTGCTACCTTGATTTCCATGGTGCTCAGTAGTCTATCTTTCTACTATAGGATTCAGTGCCCAAACAACTTCAATAGATGCAGGTCAGCATGGAACATCCTGATCTTCCATTAATGCGTGCATTTCTTCTCATCATCCATATGGAGATTGGGGCTAAGTCTTACCTTTTGTTAGACCTAGACACTCCGCTTCATTGGAGGACCTTCTGAAAGCTCTCCACTGTGGTTCTACACTTACATAATCAACTCTTTATTATTGGAGAGTACAGAAGCAGTCATGTGATCACCAAGTTAATCCATGTAGAGCCATGATATAGACAAGCATCTCTATTACAAGCTTCAGTGGTCATTTTAAGGAAATCTGATCTGAATGAGAGGCAGTGCTTTTTAAAGAGCATTGAATTAAGCTTCTGTATACCTTAAACCTCTTAAACTATAATGCAGACATAAAGGGGTTAATTTACCAAGGACAAATAGGCTTTTAATTTTGACTTTGCAAGGGACTTCTCTGTTAGCTTGGGGAATGAGGTTAAACTCTACTGATTTACTGTAAATCAACCAATCGTGTGCCAGCACACATACTATTCTTTTAATTTTCTTGCACACGATTAGGTATTCTTTGCAACACAGCTTTTCTCCAACTTCTAGCTAGGGGAAAATTCCCTTGCAAAGTGAGCAGCCTATTTGCTTTTAGTAAATCAACCCCAATGTGTTCACATTTGAAGGTTCCAGCCAGCAAACCTTTGTTTTTCAAAAAGGTTTACTGACAGTACACAGCCAGTCGGTATAGAAAAATACAATAGATTCATAAGAAGTAGGATTATAAGGGACCCAGACTTAGAGAAAGAAGGTGGTGGACACCCATCCAGAATTTTTTTAAAGAAAACCAATCGTGTGGTCCCTAAGCACAGTACCTACACATACCTAATGTCGATGTCTGTCCTTGATGGGGACCAAATCCTTATCAGAGGGATACAAATTACCCCTTGTGTGTAAGATAATAGGGTTGATTTACTTAGGGGAAGATTTTTTTTTAATCTAGTGAAAAGTGGAAACTGTTTTCAATTTAAATATCAATCATGTGAACATGAAATAAAAGGATAAAACAAAAACATATTTTTACTTGCACATAATTGGATGATGGAATAAGTGTAACTTTGCTTTATTTACAGTGGCTATGGTGCTAGCACTTCTGCCTGACAGCACTAGGGTTGTCGGTTCCCAACAACTGCACCACCTGCCTGGAGTTTGTATGTTCTCCCTGTGCCTTGCGTGGTTGGGTTTCCTCCGGGTACTCCGGTTTCCCTCCTACAATCTAAAGACATGCTGGCAGGTTAATTGTCTCCTGTCTAAATTGGCCCTAGTATGTGAATGTATGAGTTAGGGATTTTAGATTGTATGCTCCTTGAGGACAAGGACAGATGTGAATGTACAATATATATGTAAAGAGCTGCATAATTTGACAGCGAAATACAAGTACCTAAAATAAAAATAATTAGTGAACATTCTATACTCTTAGTAAATCAACCCACAATGGCTTGATAGCACAACTATTATCTAAAAACCTAACAATATGAAAATGTTAGCCAGAAATGACAGAAATCATACAGAATATTTAGGATATCATAATTAGGTGTTAATTGTCATGCAGAGACGTGGGTGTGGACACACATTACTGAGTGGGTCACAGGGACCACTGTGACTACTTAAACAATGTAGCTCATGCTTTTAGGCTAGAATAACTTTTTAGCATTGTGCTCATTTGATTGAGATGACACCATCATGTCCTCAAACTAAGCGAGCTATTCCTTGTACATTTGCCATTTAGAATCTCAAATGTTCCCACTGCTGAATACTAAATACCACAGACTCTGACACAACTAAGAAGGGATCCACTCTATAATAATATGAGAACATATGCTTTTCAACATGCTCTGCTGATATTCATGTTAACTGGTACAAATTATCCTCCATGTAAACCTTGCATTATTCTTACAGACACATGGTGGCAGTGATGATACACCAGTTGTATTGAAATGATATAAACCTTTATTGCAGAACTATTTGTTTCAGGAAGCTAATAAGAGAAGTTTGAGTTTTATACAAATGGTGTTTTTTTAAGCAATATCATCAGGTACATATTTTGACATGTAATTAGATCTATGCATGACAATGTATCTTTTACATTTGTCTTTGGTGGTAATAGCTGCTTAATGCGTTAATACCAGATCATTTACAAGATGTTAACAATTCTCATAGAATGTCTTAAAAAAGAAATAGATAGTGGTTTGCTGACTCTTTGGACAAGGATCCCTACAGTGACTTTGATATATGCAGTTTAGAAAATCATTTGTTCTTATCTGTGTGTGTTATTTATGTTTGTTCTATGTTTTGGTACATATTTTAAAATGAGATTTTAGAGTGACTGGTTTAATTATTAGAGCTGAACTGTAATTTTTTCAGAGTATATGAATTATGTGTATTTTATATTATATAGCTTATAATGTATTACACACATTTTTAAAAACAGCATTTTGTCAAACCTATAGTGTTCTCATCTGTCTGGTTTTTTTTAATTGTTTACTAATATCCTAATTTACTAAGGTCCTTATTTTTGCTAGGCATAGAGACTCAAAAGACTGTCTTCCCTATTAAGAGCAGATGCAGAATTGGATTCAGAAGCAGCTCAAGACGTGGAGGAAACACAGATTCTGAGAATAAATAAAATACAAACAGGAAGAATCTTGCACTGCAGGTGCTTGGGTACTGCTTCCTCTCCAGCAAGGAGAACAGTGAGCAGCACAGTAGTAAAATCACCAAATCTCATGAGAATAGCAGTCATCAGAGGTAGGGGTTGATGAGTTAAGTCCTAGATGATCTCACATTGCAGTTATCCAGCTATGAGAATAGAGGAACAGGAGTTCATATGCACACTCATATACTCTGTATGGAAAATTGATAATGTAGCCTGGAGATATATATGGTGTTGTTGTACTGAAATAGCCTTCCCTCCCTCCAATTTGTGATGGAACGGGGAGCCTGGATTACATACTATGTGTGATGTTGGAACTCTCTTCTTGCTGCCTCTTACATGTGAAAAGTCTGATGTAATTATTATTATTATACAGGATTTATATTGCACCAACAGTTTGCACAGCGCTTTACAATATAAAGGGAGACAGTACAATTTCAGTTCATCTCAGTACAGAAGGAGTAGGAGGGCCCAGCTCATGGAGCTTACAGGAAGGGGGAGGTGGTACAAAAGGTGATAGCTGCAGGGGATGATCTAAAGGAGGTGACTCAAGTACAGTTCTTAGGTGGAGGTGGAGGTGGGGAAGGCTTCCCTGAATAAGTGAGTTTTCAAAGATCGACTAAAGGCAGACAGGGTGGGGGCTGACTGGACATACTGGGGTAGGGAGTTCCAGAGGATGAGAGAGGCTCTGGAGATGTCCTGAAAGTGAGCGTGGGAGGAGGTGATGGGGAAACTAGAGCAACATGTCTTGGGAGAAGCGGAGTGGGCAATTTGGACAATATGTGCGGATGAGGTTGGTGATGTAGCTAGGGGCAGTGTTGTGGATGGCTTTGTATGTTGTGGTTAGTATTTTGAATTGTATACCTTGGGTTAGTGGAAACTAGTGAAGGAATTAGCAGAGAGGGTCAGCAGTCGCTGATTGGTTGGTAGCAGCAGCATTTATAATAGACTGAAGGGGGGATAACCTGTGTAATGGTAGGCCAGTGAGGAGGGAGTTGCAGTAGTCAATGCGGGATATAACCAAGGCGTGGATAAGTTGTTTTGTGGTGTCATTAGAAAGGGCAGATTTTGGAAATGTTGCAGAGGTTGAGGCAGGAGGATTTAGCCAGTGATTGGATGTGGGACTGGAAGGAGAGGTCAGAGTCTAGGATTACACCTAGCACCCTGGCATGTAATAAAAAAAAACAATACTAAGATGATCCTCAGAGCCAACAATCAACACCAAATCTGCCCTAGAAGTTTGAATGTGATTGCTCATGCAAGAAGCAGTCAATGTGTGCTGTGGATGCACTGATTTACAGATGAACATAACATGTTTTTGGTACAGCTGCTTTGTGCTGGAATAAAATAGTAACTCACTGATTTGCTTTCACTTTTTGCTTGACTTTTCTCTTTTTAAATGCACTTTTTAAATACATTTAACAGATTTTTGCTGTTGAATCGTTCCTGGTCACGTGGTAGCTATACAGGGACTCATATTTGTGTCTAATATTTACATATTAATTAAAAGAAAGCTTTTCTGATTCCAGTTCTGAGACTACAAAAACGTTTCATATTTTCCTTCTGTACATGTGTGTGAGATTAAACATTGACTTTGACCAACATTACCCAAGCCACCAGGCAATGGACTTTGGACTGACAACCAGCAAGCACAGAATAAGATTCACTAGGTAACCACTCTGCAGAAGTCTTATTGCTACAGTGCTTACATGTCAGAGCAAATTAAATGCAAACACTGGTCTAGATAGATAATTAGTCATTGTCTAGCTACCCTTATTCTTAGCATTTGTGGTAGCATTTATTAATAAACTGTGGTTATACTGGTACTTCCGTGCATTAACAGGTTTAGCTATGATGATATGACTGCATGTGTAGGACCAAAAATTCTATATCAGGGGTATTGAATTAAAATTCAAGGAGGTCCGGTCACTAAAATTTTCTTACGGCCGAGGTGTCGTCATCAGAGTGCAACTTTACATCATGTATTCCCATCACATCAGGTGTGCCCATCAGAGTGCTCCTTTACATCAGTTTTCCCCATCAGAGTGCCCCTTTACATCAGTTATCCCTATCACAGTGCTACCGTACATCAGGTATTCCTGTCATAGTTCCCCCTTACACTCAAAATACCCCTTTCCATCATACCTCCCCATCAGAGTGCCCCTTTACATCATATTCCCTATCAGAGTGCCCCTTTACATCAGTTATCCCTATCACAGTGCCACCTTACATCAGGTATTCCCGTCATAGTTCCCCCTTACATTCAAAATACCCCTTTCTATCATACCTCCCCTTCAGAGTGCCCCTTTACATCATATTCCCTATCAGAGTGCCCCTTTCCATCCCATGTGCCTATCAGAGTGCCCCTTTCCACAGTATGTGCCCATTTGTGCCCCCTTAACTTGCTCATCAGAGTGCCCATTAACATAAAATGTGCTCATCAGAGTGCCCCTTAACATAAAATGTGCTCATCAGAGTACCCCTTAACATAAAATGTGCCCATCAGAGTGCCCCTTAACATACAATAAGGGGCATGCTGATTGGCACATTTTATGTTAAGGGGCACTCTGATGGGCACATTTATATTAAGGGGCACTCTGATGGGCACATTCTATGTTGTGCCCATCAGAGTGCCCTATAACATTCAATGTGCCCATCAGAGTGCCCCTGTAAGACTAAACCCTACCTTGAGGGCAGACAAGAGCTGTGTGGGGATCCTTGCTGGACGCTTGTGTACAGGCAGGGAGTGGGAGCTGGACAGACAGTGAGCTGAAAGGGGTGGGGCGCACATCTGTCATTGCGGGCTGGTGGTCTGGGCAGCAGCGCTGCTGGGGCCGTTCTGCCATCTAGTGACCACTGTTCTATATTATACTTTATCACAAAAGAAGTGCAAAGTCACTGAGTCTGCATTTGTTTTTAGGATGAAGTTTTAGGGTTAGGGTTTAATGTTTTATGTTTGGGGTTTAATATTCCAGGGTTGGGGTTTAAAGTGTTGCTAAACCCTCAACAGTAAAATCAGTCTGTATATGCATTACAGCATGCTTGTTATACTCACTGTGGAACCTAATTAGTAAATCCTCTAATTGTGTAAAAAGGCCGTTTGATCAAATGTCCACGTCTTATCTCCTGATAAGACAGACTGAACCGTAGCCATTTTCACATGCTCAGTTTAATGTGTATTGCTAGAGAGGTTTTTCTTTCTTGGGAGAGTGCATGTGATCAGCACAGGGCCAATCAGCACTGTCCAGACAGAGGTCAGGGGTTTTGCATCCTCCTAGAGCAGAAAGAAAACTCCTCCTACAAGCTTTAACCAGTGCTCTGCTGAACACTTATAGAAGTCACAAGACTGTTCTAACTGCTGATGAAAAAAGGCATTTAGCAGTTTATATTTACTAAAATAATTGAACTTCTGAAGTTCTGTGTACTGTGGGAGACCAGATATAGTGAATGCAGGGTCCTGGGTTTAGTAACACTTTAATGTTTTAGGGTTTAGGCTTAGTATTTTAGGCTTCATTTTTTTGGAGGATGGTATATTTTTTTTTTCAAATATAATTTTGCTAGGGTCTTTATTTTTGGTGGGGACGGATGGTCAACAGCATGAACTGTTCCTGACACAGGCAAGCACAAGTTGCCGTTTGTTTGCAGTACATCTCTGCATATTAGTACGGTACAGTTTAATGCACTAAATCACCACATTGTGAAGTGCCCCAAAGAAGCACATCCTGAATCCCGCTATTGCCAAAGCTACTAATAAAGTTAAAGTGTTAGTTCACCTTTTCAGAAAAAAATGTAAAGGTCAATTACACCCTCCTACACTCTTCCCACCCCCCTAGCCCCCACTGCACTTACCTCTGTGGGTGACACAGTTTCACTGCCCACGCAGCCCAGTGCAGCAGTCCTGGAATTTCAGAACAGTGCTGTTCCCCCTCTTCTTTCTCTAGGGAGGCCAGGAAAAATCAGTGCAGTTCTGATTGTTCAGCACGGTCATTTGCCAGCTCTAACCAATCAGAACTGTTGTGATCCGTCCCAGCAACCCTATGAAAAGAAGAGGAAGTACAGTGTGTTTTTCAAACTCCAGGATTGCTGCACCAGGCTGCATGGATGGTGAAACTGTTTGACCCATGGAGAAAAGTGTACTGGTGACTGGGGGTAGGGTAGGGTGTTAGTTCATTTTTTCTAAAAAGGTAAACTAACCCTGTAGCCATTACCCAATGTTCATTATATCTGGGAGTCTTAAAGAGAGAGGTAGAGGACCCTCATGTGCAGGTAGTAGATGGCAAGCAGGTTTCACAGGGCAAAGTGGAAGTCGGGCCACACCTTTGAAAGTCAGGGCACATTTGCCTTTCTTTCTGTCAGTGGGTGTGCTATACAGCCAGTGAGGAGGTTGTGGAGTGGCTTACCAAGCTTTCCTCATTTTCTCCCTCCTAGGCATAAACCATTGCATTTTTCCCAGAAGCTGAAAATACACCCTCTTCTTCTTCGTCCTCTACAACTAATCCTGCCATTGCCCTGCAAAATGAAGCTGGCAGATTTGTCTCAGTACAGTATTAGAAACTTTGATGCAGGAGGATGCTTAAGGATTCTTGCCATGGGATGTTGAGGAAGTGAATGGCAGGAGCATAGAGCTGGGGGAAATTAATCAGATTGGGCTGCTGGATTTAAAGCTGAACTCCATCTTTTGGTACACTTTACATAGTTTGTTTGGGCCAAGCTGGCCCAAACAAACTATGTCCCTAGCTAACATGTGAGGCCGCTGGATGTGCTGTATAAACTGCATGTATCAAAGGCTACATACAGCATACAGCACTGTTTTCTGTGAGCGAACTGAGACTTTCCCATCTCAGACCCGGAACACAACAGAGTCTGTCTGAGCGGTGCTCAGCCATTTATAGAAAGTACTGTATATATAATATAGTCAGGCTTTAACACTATCCTATATAATAAGAAAATATTGTGCATACATTCTGAAAGAAAGACTTCCTACTGCCACTAATATGCATGTATTATGTTCCTTTATGTATGAAGACAACAGAACTTTGTCTTTGAAACCTTCCAGAGTTCATTTGTTATACTTGCTCTTTCCTAATAAGCTAAAGTAATATCTGTAGATATACATAGAGATTAATGAGTGTTGTCAGTAGCTGCATCAGTCATATTTCTTAAATAACCGTGGTCACACAGGTAAGATTTAAAGAATGGAAACATTATTACTGATTCAGGGTTGTCAAAGCAATGCATGCTATATGTCATATGCATAAAAAAACAGCACAATTTTAAATCACATACAGTACATTAGCTTTCCAGAATTACAGGGCAAATAATTATAAAAAATATTACAAAATGCAAACCCCCCTGTGCTCATGTGTCGATTCTCTTTATTATTTCCAGTAACTAAAATGAAACGTGTAGTGCTACCACCGCAGGAGCTGCTGAGTTTTGGGTCCCATATTTTCCTGCACAGCTAGGCAACACACATTTTCCACTTTTGCATCCAACGTCAGTAAACAGTTCATGAGCTTGGTTTTGTTGTTGTATTAGGGGGTTAAACAACTTGGATGGAGTCTATGGGTATATGGGATGCCCAATGGAACTGAAACAACTTGGAGGAAAAACTTCTTTTGTAAAAAAAGCAGAAAAATTTAATCAGCACACAGTCTTTTCTAAGAGCACTTAGTCCCCTTATATGAACCTTTTTCAACCCCCAAATGAAAAATCTCATCCAACTACCTGTCGTGAACAATATCCCAGGGCAAGGAAATGATGTCCCAGGGAGAACTAGTTGGGTATTGCACCTGAATGCCCTGCCCCTTGTAGGGCTAGAGGTATTCCCACTGTCCTGTCCCTCGAGCTGTGAAAGTGAAGCTGTTTTCATGCCTTACACTGGGCTGGCTTCTTCTACTGTTAACAGGCTGTCCTTTCCTGTAGACTGTAGAACAGTGGATGTCCCTCTTTCCAGCTCCCAGCCTGTAGGTAAACCCCCCTTCCTCTGGGGTCCCCTCCTAGGATCCACACCCATCAGAACTTTCTCACTCCATCTTCCACCCAATTCTCCTGCTGGCCAGGCTCTCTCATATTTATGGGTTGATTTCCCACACTGCCAAGCCTCCTGACTGGGAC
The DNA here is from genome assembly GCF_062004578.1 of Staurois parvus. Taxonomy (NCBI): domain Eukaryota; kingdom Metazoa; phylum Chordata; class Amphibia; order Anura; family Ranidae; genus Staurois; species Staurois parvus. Next base: position 11,596,713 of record NW_028318515.1, read on the forward strand.
TGGTCAGATTCCTATAAACAGGGCAGACTGACCATTTGGAAACTCGGGCACTGCCCAAGGGCCCGGGGTCAGTAAGGGGCCCCATGAGATGCCCCTGGTACCTTTTTCATAGCCTTTTTTGAGTTTGGGAAAGGACACAGGGGCCCCATGATCCCCTATTGCCCGGGGGTCCCATGAGTTGTCAGCCTGCCCCTGCCTATAAATATGCAGATCACCCACATCTCACCTCCACCCACTGGCTTCTAGAAACTTTTCCAAGTCTTTAGAGCAGGGGGAGGTACCAGTGGACAGATCTGTACAGCCTTCCAGCTCTAACCTAAAATAACCTTGATGGTTCACACCCAGGCCTCTTGCAAGCCTCTATCTGTGCACAAAAAAACATATCTACACTTGAGGGCATTACACATGTTAAATGCTTTAATCAATGAGTTATTTCTATGGATTGGTGTACTTTTTACACTGCCCTCTGTGTTATTGAACAGTCTCTGGAATCTTGTGTACTAGCAAGAATGCATCTACACTAGCCAATTTTTAGCTATAACAACTGTAGTCGACAAGCCCATACAGCAATCTTAGAAAATGAGTTCCTGTTTATTCTGGGTATCCTGTATAGCATCAGTTCCAGTCTTGTGTTTTGGTTGAATTTCTACTCCATTTACATGGAAAATGTGCCACCAGGAAACCATCTTACCAGTATATACAGGGTGGAACAGGGCAGAATAATATGTCAGTTGGCGAGACACCTATAGCGTGAGAACAGACACCAAGCAGGGAAAACTTACTGATGGCCAACATTATCATAAGTTAAGAATGGTCACCATTATTAGACTAAAGTGTTGATTCACTGGGCTTTGAGCTTGTTTGACATGCAGATTGACGCGCAGTTTGATACACTTCTAAGGCCTCATGTACAGTGGCTGCTTCTAAACATGAGTTTAGAAGCTTTTGGCATTTTTTGCCAAAGCCCCTAAACTCAAATCAATAAAAGCCTATGGGGTTTATTTACTAAAGCTGGAGAGTCCAAAATCAGACTCCCTTCTGCATAGAAACCAATCAGCTTCCAGGTTTCATTGCCAAAGCTTCATTAAACAAGCTGAGGTTAGAAGCTGATTGGTTTCTATGCAGAAGGGAGTCTGATTTTGGACTCTCCAGCTTTAGTAAATAAACCCCTATGTGTCCGTGTACACATAGGCTTTTATCAGAGTTTAGGAGCAGTAGTTTAGGGGCAGTAAGCATCCCTCTATTGAGTGCAAAAGAATTGCAAAAATGTGGCAAAAATGTGTGTAAATGCACTTAAACGCTAGCTGAGTTTAGCGCTTGGGGGTATATTCATTTCAATGGCAAGTACTCTGGCCAATAAACTCCAAAAAAAGCAGAAAAAAACGTGGTACAGCTTTTTTGCTGCGTTTATCATTTTTCTACTGCTAGGAGAGTTTGTGTTTTGGGGTGGCCAGTGTACATATAGCCTAAGACCATTCAGAATTGACTGACAGGCGCATTTGGTCAGCAGTTGACCTTCTTGTGACTTGCAACTGACCTGTGTTATGTTAGAATGAATCATTTTTGGAATTCATTTTGTATATTCGGATTCGTTTCTTATATTCATTGTTCCGAATCAATTCGTATTTTTGGAATATTTTTTGGAAGATTGACTATATTTGTTTTAATGTGTTAATTCGTTATTTTGGAAACTTGCTTATGTACTCTCAGTCATTCCTGCTAATCCTACCCACAAAAAGAAATCGAATGAGCTGATTTTTTTTTATAGTAATGAAAAATGTTAATGCAAAATAAAAAAAAATGGATCCAAAAGAACAAATGGAACTAAATACATTTTGGATTCATTTTTTTACGTTATAATTTAAAGATTCTGATGGATCCACCTCCATCCGACTCAAACATAATAAGTAGGGATCATCTTATTTTACTTCTATACCTTACTGTGTTTATTGCAATTTCATATGTAGTGCATTTTTTATAATAATGAAAAATGTTAATGCAAAAAGAATCGGCTGGTTATCCAAGAGTCAAAGACTACCACGCTGCTCTCATCCAAATAAAACAAAAAGATCCTAATCAACTTGGATAATTTGTTATGTCATTATTGCTATTTCAGATTCCCTGAAATTATTATTGTTATTATTACCGGTACTTATATAGCACTATAAATTTACGCAGAGCTTTACACACACACACATACACGTATTTATAGTACATTCACATTGCTCCCAAATTCACAATTTAAGGTCCCTAACTCACATTCTTACATACACATACTAGGGTCAGTTTAGACAGGAGACAATTATCCTACCAGCAAGGTAAACCCACACTGACACAGGGAGAACATGCAAACTTCAGGCAGGTGGTGCCGTGGTTGGGATTCAAATCAACTACCCTAGTGCCACCAGGAGGAAGTGCTAACCATTTAGCCACTGTGCTGCCTATGAAATTCATTACTATTGTGATTCGGAGATTTGGATACATCTGAATCTCCAAATAACAAAAAAGAAATGAATCGCACAAGTCTAATGGAAATTAGATGTTATTACTGCACCTCTTAAAACTGATCCATGGTGCCATTAAAGTTAAGGGAAAAAAAAAATGACACCTAAGTTTAAAAAACAAAACAAAATCTAAAGCCCCCCTGCCCTCCTGTACACTCAAATGTAAAAAAAATGTCAGGAGTGTCTACATACGAATGGTTAACTCTAAATTGATGACCTGTAAAGACTTTTAAAGTGCCACCTATAGAAAATCTGGTTTGTTCCCATTTCAGAGGTATGCACAATTTTAAGGCTTGACATATTTCGTATCTGTTTACTCAGCACAACCTCATCTTTTACATTTTACCATATGAGTAATATATTGGGTTTGCATACACTGTAATTAACTTTAGTGTATTTTTTATTTAAAATATGGGTCAGAAACCATTTTGCTAGTATCATGTGACATTAAAAGATGGAAATACCACTATTTTATTCCCCATGGTCTCTGCTTTCAGTAAATGTATAATGTGAGGTGGTAATAACTAATCTCTATCCCTAAACTATGCATTTTAATATTTGTACAAAATTTTTTTTTAAATGGCTCGGGTAGTGAAGGAGGTAAAAAACACTGAAGCAATGATGCATATCATTTTAATAGCTCAGGTGGAGCCTAATTACTGTAATCTGCTGGCTGCTGGTAGACATCTGCTGGTGGCCACTGGAACTACGCCCTTTAGCTCTTGGAACCACAGTGCCACCAGCAGGTGATCAATGTCCTGACACTCTTTCTCTGTTTGATGTAGGAGAAATAGTCAATAAATGGGAATGTTTGTAATGAACATGGAAGCATGACATTAAAAAAATGGGATTATTGGTTTACCTGTAAAATCCTTTTCTTGGAGTACATCACAGGACACAGTGTATCTTCATATCCAACGTGACAGGGTAATGCTGCCACCTTCAGGTGTTTGGATACTGGCAAAAAAAGATAGAAAACCCCCACAGGCATAACCCCTGCTAGCTAAGCATAGCATTTTACCAAGCCATGAACAACAAAGGAAGAGGGGTGGGATCAATGTTTCCTGTGATGTACTCCAAGAAAAGGATTTTACAGATAAACCAAAAAATCCCATTATCTTTATTGTACACCCCAAAACACGGGGGGGGGGGGGTTATTTACTAAAACTGCATGATGCAAAACCTGGTGCATAGAAACCAATCAGCTTCCAGGTTTTATTGTCAAAGCTTAATTGAACAAACTGAATTTAGAAGCTGATTGGCTACCATGTACAGCTGCAACCAGATTCTGAGGGCTCCAGTTTTAGTAAATATTCCCCATAGTATCTTCATATCCATTATGATATTGATGCCACACAGCACTGAACATGAGGGGAGGGGAACATGGCAAGAAGCCAACAGGCCCAAAATAACCAAACCAGAACAGGTTAGAATTGCACACTTGGCTTGAACATCTACTTGGTAAGAGTTTGTAAAATTATGAACTGAAGACCAGGTAGCTGTGTTACAAACATGTGTTACTGAAGTCTGGTTTTGATTTGTTCAGAAAGCATCTACACTACTTTTCCCTTTGTATCAAAAGTCTGAGAAATAAGATGACATATCCCTTCAGAAATGGTAGATTTGAAAGCTATGTGACCCTTCCTTGGGCTTTCAGGAGGCACAAAGAGGGAATCAGACTGACAAATTGCAGCAGTTAATTTCAGGTAAATCTCTTCTTCAATTCTTTATTTTTATTTTACAAAAAAATGCAAATAGTGTTACAGCATAGTACAACATGATATCCCAAGACATTTACAGAGCCCATACATCAATCCGGAGAGGGCATTATGCAGTCTGGCACAAATAACATAGCCAGAATGACAGAGTTCAAGCTAAGGCTTTGTGAATCAGATGAAAGACATAACATTGATCCATCAGCTGTATAACTGTGTACAGTAAATCATCTCAATTGTTCAGAAAATGATGCAACAGCCAGCACTTTAAGGCAGTACATCAAGAGCACACAGATACTGCAACCTGAAATCCTTCATCAAAGGATATAATGTCCCCATTGGCTATTGCGTGGGACATAACAGGTGAATTTGCCAATCATTACCAGACAACTGTTTCCTACAGTTACCTTTTGGAAATAGGAAACGACAGGATCCATGGCAGACATACTTCATTTCTTAGAGAACTCACTCTTTGGTATTGTGGAGCATGCCATTTTGGTGGAGCAAACACCTTAAGGATAGAGAGATAGACACTGGAAGTGGTAGTTTTAAGTTGGTCAAGACTACTTCCACAAGAAAGCCCACAAAACATTTTCTTGGGTTTTGGGTAAACCTGTAGTGATTCATTTCAGGAGGAATTATCCGCATCTCCCTCTTCTGGAAGAGTTATTTCCTCTTCCACCTCTTCCTTTGACAATTCCTTTGGCAGCTCCTCCTCCAATAATATGGGAAGAGGGTAAGCAGAAAGTTTGTGTTTGTGACCAGGATGGTTTGATCTGGAAAGGATTCTGGCAAGTTGGCACTGTAACACAGATATAGATAATAGCAGATGAGACATCCTCCCTTGAAACAAAGGAGCTGGAGGAAGGTGCCCCAGAGGTAGTACAAAGATCAGAGATGAATGAAATCAGGAAGGAATTACCTGACCACTAGGGGATATAGTGCAAGGGGAGATGTGTCCAGTTTCCTCTCTACCTGTTAAAGGTATTTAGGATCCCTCTTCCCCCCTCATCTCCCCTCTCTGACATCACTGAACAAATACCCACCGACCATAGGAAAGGACTAACACTAATCAGCTGTCCTAGTTGGCTGATGTAGCGAACTAGCCCAGAGTTGGATGCGGAGTTCCCCTTTCTCTTTTCTTGTTAGTGGAAGTATTCCTCAGCCCTCATTCCCTACCCCCTCCCTTCCTGAGAGGCAAACGTTATCTCCTGAGTGACAGATGGTGGGGGGTCAACACAGGTGAAGGCATCCCTGGTTTGGTGCCAGCAGTCTGCAGAAAGTGTAACCTTTCTCACCCATCATAAAACAGATAAGGCAGCTTCTCCCCGGACTTGAAAGAAGTTGAAACCTCATAAAACTGACCAGCAGTTAATTGAACATTCCTCAGGTCAGCTGTCACCTATGTTTCATATCATGGAGTATGAAGCTGTTAGTTTTAATTAAGAGTCCACTGACCTCCTGCCCAAAATATTGTATTGGGCAGACTCAGAGCCACCCCCCCCCCCTGCAGGGGGATTTTTAAAAAAGGACAGGCTGCAAGCCTGAAAGCTAAGTTTTAAGACACACATCTCCTGAGTTTAACATCGTAACAGAGGAGATCAAAGACCCTTCCTGCTCTGCACTTGGATCTGCTTACAAACCAAGGCATATTGGCAAGGACTTTAATTCTTTAACTTCATTCCTATTATCTCTTTGCTGTACGTTTATATGCATATATATAATTACACTTTCTTTGTAAATATTTTATTGCACCTGTTTGACTCTTTTAGTAATAAATCTTTCTTTCTGAAAGTGTTAAACTGTCTAAGCGCTTACTTGCAATTCACGAATTCCTGCCTTTGAAGAGACGCTACTGTGTTTGTTTAATCCTCTGCCCAATCGGCCTGCGGTGACCTTATTGGACAGGTGACTTTTCAATCATTATAGTGTATATTTGATAACGGGAGTTTCCCAGTCTCCGACAAAATTGGTGGTGGCAGTAGAGGGTTAGTTGCGTAATTAACCCGACCCAGTAACAAGCGCATTCAGGCTGCAGGCACCGATTGTAGCCCATTAGCTGGACAATCGTTGTGCAGGGTGCAGCTGGGTGGGGCCTTGTTACGCGCGTCATACCGCAGTTTTTGATCGGCCAGTCCTTCGGTCACGAGTTGGTGAGAAGGTCTGGGGTCTGACGCCGCGGGTGTGACGTACTACTGTTAGTCGCGGTCGTGCGATTGTCGCATGTTGGTGGCCGCGACTGTGCGATCGTGACAGCTGAGAGGAGTGCATGCTGATGTCAGACACCCATGTTGGTACCCACAAAAGAAAGGACTAGTCCTATTTTTTCTACTGGTACCCACTTCCCTTATGACAGGAATGTGAAAATATAACGGTATTTATCCACCAAGTAAGTGTAAGTTACTGCTCTACCACTCTGTCTTATCACTGGCCCTGCTGTCCCTGCATGTCCAACACAAGGTCTGGGTATCTTTCCTCCAAGTCGCTGTTAGCCATAGATCTGGATAAGCTAGTCTCCCAATCCTAGATGGAATTCTTGTGTGCAGAGACTGCACAGACATGAGTATCATCCTAAAATACTAGCAAAAATACTGAAGCTATGCCTGTGAGGGAAATTCCTGTCTTCTTTTGCCAGTCTCTAGTCACATGAAGATGGCAGCATAACTCTGCCGTAATGAACATGAAAATTTCATGTGACCTGGGACATACAATAAAAAAATACATCTTAATTTTCAAAACCAGTCTTCTTACATATCATTCTTTGTTTTGCTTTGTCTAAATTTAAAGCAGATATTGTAAAAGTTTACTTATATTCTTTTATAAAACAAATGTATTGTGTGAAAAACTGTGACAATGCATAAAAATGTAACTAAAAATGAACTGGATTTTAAATGATACCACATTTCAAATCTGTTCTACATTGCTATGGTTTGTATAATAGAGTAATGATGTATTTTACAAACATTAGGATCAATAGCTATCTGCAAGTGTGTTGAAACGCGGTTTTCAGAATAATTTGAGTTAATCATTCACAAAGCAAAAAAGGGAACACTGTTTCTCATCACGTCTAATTGTATGTATTAATGTGCCAAACAATTATCCATCTGTTTCTCGCTAGCTTTAGCTTTTGGTCATACTACCGATATCAAGAAAGGCTAACTGTGTATCAAAGCTATTATACGTTTATTACAGAATAGGGGATTTTAGGTTATTTAACTGCTTTTACCTGTCACTTCATTTCCCTGACTTGTAGCCTGTAGTTAAACATTTAGAAAGCTAAGCCTTTGAAGACTATATCCTCTGGTGTTAACAGAATGCTATCTAACCGAGACCATTATACAGTGCCTTGAAAAAGTATTCATACCTCTTGAAATTTTTCACATTTTGTCATGTTACAACCAAAAATGTAAATGTATTTTATTGGGATTTTATATGATAGGCCAACACAAAGTGGCACATAATTGTGAAGTGGAAGGAAAATGATAAATGGTTTTCAACATTTTTAAAAAATAAATATATGAAAAGTGTGGCGTGCATTTGTATTCAGCCCCCCAAGTCAATACTTTGTAGAACCACATTTTGCTGCAATTACAGCTGCAAGTCTTTTTGGGAATGTCTCTACCAGCTTTGCACATTTAGAAAGTGAAATTTGTGCCCATTCTTCTTTGCAAAATATCTCAAGCTCTGTAAGATTGGATGGAGATCGTATGTGAACAATTTTTAAGTCTTGCCACACTGGATTTAGGTCTGGACTTTGACTGGGTCATTCTAACATGAATATGCTATGATCTAAATCATTCCATTGTGGCTCTGGCTGTATCTTTACGGTCGTTGCCCTGCTGGAAGGTAAACCTCCGCCCAAGTCTCAAGTCTTTTGCAGACTCTAACAGGTTTTTTTCTAAGATTGCCCTGTATTTGGCTCCATCCATCTTCCCATCACCTCTGACCAGCTTCCCTATCCCTGCTGAAGAAAAGCATTCCCACAACATGATGCTGCCACCACCATATTTCATGGTGGGATGGTGTGTTCAGGGTGATGTGCAGTGTTAGTTTTCCGCCACACATAGTGTTGCTCTCCTTGCCTGGCCTGTCAGTTTAGGGTAATGGCTATGTCTTGGTTACATAGTTACATAGTCTGGCTGAAAAAAGACAAAAGTCCATCCAGTTCAACCATAGAGAAAAAAAAAGTTATAATCCTATACCCACAGTTGATCCAGAGGAAGGCAAAAAAACCCAGCAAAGCATGATCCAATTTGCACCTGCTGGGAAAAAAAATTCCTTCCTGATCCCCCGAGAGGCAATTGGATATTCCCTGGATCAATTTTACCTATAAATGTTAGTATCCAGTTATATTCTGTGTATCTAAGAAAGAATCCAGGCCTTTTTTAAAGCAATCCACTGAGCTGGCCAGAACCAACTCTTGAGGGAGTCTATTCTACATTTTCACAGCTCTCACTGTGAAGAAACCTTTCTGTGTTTGGAGATTAAATTTCTTTTCCTCCAGATGTAAAGAGTGCTCCCTTGTCCTCTGTGATGACCTCAGGGTGAATAACTCTACACCGAGTTCACTATATGAACCACTGATGTATTTATACATGTTGATCATATCCCCCTTAATCTCCTCTTCTCAAGAGAGAATAAATTCAGTTCCTCTAATCTTTCCTCATAGCTGAGCTCCTCCATGCCTCTTATCAGTTTAGTTGCCCTTCTCTGTACTTTCTCAAGTTCCCCAATGTTCTTTTTGTGAATTGGTGCCCAAAACTGAACTGCAGTTTCCAGATGATGTCTTACTAATGATTTGTACAGGGGTAAAATGATATCTCTCTCTCTGGAGTCTATACCTTTTTTATTACAAGAGAGGATTTTGCTCGCTTTAGAAGCTGCAGCTTGGCATTGCATGCCATTATTAAGCTTGTGATCTACCAGAACTCCCAGATCATTCTCCACCATTGATTCCCCCCAGTTGTCCCCCCCCCCCAGTATGTATGATGCATGCATATTCTTAACCCCCAAGTGCATCACCTTACATTTATCAACATTAAGCCTCATTTGCCACATAGTTGCCCAATTAAACAGTGCATTGCGGTTGGCTTGTAAGTTGGAAGACATCCTGTAAGGACATTATTCCACTGCACAGCTTGGAGTCATCTGCAAAGACTGAAATGGGATTTTTAATCTCAGACCCTATATCGTTTATAAATATATTAAAAAGTAAGGGTTCCAACACTGAACCCTTAGGTAATCTACTGATGATCCCAGACCATTCAGAGTATGAATCATTAACCACTACTCTCTGAATACGATCTTTTGGCCAGTTTTCTATCCATTTACATAAGGATTTTTCCAAGCCCATAGACTTTACCTTACAAATTAGCTGTGTGTGGGGAACTGGGTCAAATGCTTTTGCAAAATCCAAGTATACCACGTCCACCGCCACCCCTTTGTCAAACGTTTTGCTCATCCCCTCATAAAAAGAAATCAGATTTGTTTGACAACTTCTGTCTTTCATGAATCCATGCCGTCTGTTGCTTAAAATATTTTTTTCCAGCAAGAACTAATCTATGTGGTCTTTTATTAAACTCTCCATTATCTTCCCAACTATAGAAGTTAAACTAACAGGTCTGTAATTACTTGGTAAAGATTTTGACCCCTTTTTAAATATTGGCACCACATTGGCCTTATGCCAATCCAGTGGTACTATGCCAGTCATTAAAGAGTCCCTAAAAATGAGAAACAATGGCTTTGAAATGACAGAGCCATTTTGGTAGGTTTGCAGTTGTGCCATACTCCTTCCATTTTCAGATGATGGATTGAACAGTGCTCCGTGAGATGTTCAAAGCTCAAGATATTTTTTTATAACCTAACCTTGCTTTAAATTTCTCCACGACTTTATCTCTGACCTGTCTGGTGTGTTCCTTGGTCTTTATAATGCTATTTGTTCACTAATGTTCTCTAACAAACCTCTGAGGGTTTAACAGAACAGCTGCATTTATACTGAAATTAAATTACACACAGGTGGACTCTATTTACTAATTAGGTGGCTTCTGAAGGCAATTGGTTCCACTAGATTTTAGTTAGGGGTATCAGAGTAAAGGGGGCTGAAAACAAATGCACGCTACACTTTTCAGCTATTTATTTGTAAAAACAATTGAAAAACATTTATCATTTTCCTTCCACTTCACAATTATGTGTCACTTTATGTTGGTCTTTAACATAAAATGCCAATAAAATACATTTACGTTTTTGGTTATAACATGACAAAATGTGGAAAATTTCAAGGGGTATGAATACTTTTTCAAGGCACTGTACCTCACATTAAATTGTGGGGTGAATATTGAAATCTGTGAATTTTTTAGAAAGGTGATTATTTGCATGTATAAAACATATACATGTATAATCATCTAGTGCAAAAATTGTGTTAGGCTTCAAGATCAACCTGTCCACCATTTTAAACATTTAAATGATTTAAGTCTAAAATATTTAAAACTGCTCTTCACCCTTTATAACAAATTGCCTCCTTTACATCCCACCCCCCTCCACTGCACATATGTTGTGTTGTTTTTTTCCCTTCTGCTTTTTTTTAAATTCATTTCGGCCCATCCCTATCGTCCATCATTTGCCTTGGCGAGTTAAATCAGTTCCCGTGGTTTTCCCTAGATATGAGATGTTCCTATCCCAGGATGCAAAGGGAACCCTGCATATCACTCCCATTCACTAACAGAGGAGGGGAGTGGGCCTAGTGGTGCATTATCGGATGGCTGCACTAGAACCCAGAAGAGTTGGTGCAACCTTCTGATGACGTCACAAAGAAACATGGCGGTGTGGGACCCGGTGGTGGCTGCTGAGAAGAGGATCTCAGCAGGATGATGTTATATCTACTTTGTGAGTGAGTATCTTAAATATGCACAGCCAAGCATCAGGTAAGTGGGGAACAAAAAACAAATAGTGGGGAGAGGATGAAAATCCCCTTTAATCACTTGCTGGCAACCTGCCTGCGCTATACTGTGGGTGAGTGATGGCTGTAGGCAAAGCAGCGTACTGGTTCATCGCTGCCTACTTCCAGGTTTTGGGTGTGCGCCCCTTGCCCCAGCACCTGCTGTGATTGCACACAGTGGGAGCCTGTCAGCAAGTCCCTGCCATGAATCATGGCTGGGACCTGGTGATCAGCTGTGTGCAATCACAGCCCAGAGCTCTTGTGTTGGTGAACAACACAGAGCTCTGAACCAAGGCAGCAATCTGTCAGTTTCTCATGCCTTCTTTGTAGCTGAGAGATCAGCTAGTAAAAGCAGCAAACTGTACACATATTACACATAGTTAGGCACATATTTAACCCCTTGATTGCACTAGATGTTAACCCTTTCCAGCCAGTGGCATTAGTACAGTGATAGTGTATAGTATTATATCTGATCACTGTATTAGTGTCATTGGTGATGTCAGTGTCAGTTAGTTAGTTCTCCCCAGTGTTAGTGCATCAATTAGTGTCATACTGTCTGCCACAGTATCGCAGGCCCGTTATAAGTTGCTGATCACCGCCATTAGTAGAATTAAAAAATAATAATAATAAAGATTCTGTTATATATACCATAGTTTGTAGCCGCTATAACTTTCACGCAAACCAATCAAAATATATATAATTATTAATTATATATATATATATATATATATATATATATATATATATATTATCAGTAACATGTAGCAGAATACATTTTGTCAAAAATTATTGAAGAAATTTTTTTTTATTGAATATCTTTTATAGCAGAAATTAAAAAATATTGTTTTTTTCCCCCCAAATTTTAGGCCTTTTTTTTGTTTATAGAGCGAAAAATTAAAAACCCAGTGGTGATCGAATGCCACCAAAAGAAAGCTCTATTTGTGTGAAAAAATGATGGAAATTTTTGGGTACAGTGTTGCATGACTTTAAAGCAGAAGTTTAGGTACAACTTTTTTTGCATAGTTACATTGGTCCAGTTTGGGCTTTGTTTAAGATACGTCTCTCTGCCCTAAATAAGGGTGGAACATGTAACATATTCCAAAGCTGAACTCAGCCTTTAACATGAAGTTATGTATTCTCAAAGATCCTCAAAGATCACAATGTAGCCCCCCTCTTGTTAGCCAGGGGGCTAGTTTTTTTAGTAGAGGCTGGATAACAGCCAACTTGGGTGTGAGTCAGCCAGGTAACTTTCGGTCAGGGCTGAGGGCCATGCAGACCAGTTCCCTGATACCTTTCCTTGCTCTAGAGACTTTCTGGAAGTGTCTGGAAGGCAGTGGGTGGGGAGTGAGGAGAGGCTGATCTGCATACGTAAGGGATCTTGACCAATCCCCAGGCAGGAGACTTGGCATGGGGTGAGGACAATCCTTGAGTATGACTGAGCCTGCTAAACAGCAGGAGAGTTCGGGTGGAAGATGGAATGAAAGGCTGGGAAGGGGCCTACCTCCAGGGAGGAGCTGGAAGGTAGGATTGCTTGACCTCATCAGTCCCCAGAGAGAGGACCACCTGTACAGCTAGGGAAGAAGCCCAGCAGAAGACCTGAAGGCAGCTACCAACCAGAGGCGGATTGACAACTCATGGGGCCCCCGGGCAATAGGGGATCATGGGGCCCCTGTATCCTTGCCCAAACTCAAAAAAGCCTATGAAAAAGATACCACAGGCATCTCATGGGGCCCCCTACTGACCCAGGGCCCTCAGGCAGTGCCCGAGTTTCCAAATGGTCAGTCCGCCCCTGCTACCAACTTGACAAGCCTGCAGACAAAGTGCAGTGAGTTATCCTACAACCCTTGGACCAGATAAGGGGAAGGGGCATTCTGGTGGGAAACCTGACTAGCCCCCATCTGGAACTGTGTACTTATAGTGTCAAATTCTGGAGCCCCTTGCCCAAGGACTCCCTCAGTACAGTTGGCTGAGAAGAGGATTCATCTGGGGTCTGGGGTGGTACACTAGGAGAGGCTGGAGAGCTCTTCAAGAAGAGACATTTCTATCTTTGGACTTGTAAATAGTTGTTAAGAAGTTGTACTCAGTTTACTGTTCCTTGGGCATCCCATACATCCCTCAACCCCATTCAAGTTTATTGCCCCTTAATAAAATCACAAAAGCAAGCCTAAGGACTGTTTACTGTCTCCTGCGTGCCAGGTCTGAAGAAAAGGCATATTGCCTGGCTGTACAGGAGTATAAGGGAGCCCAAAAACTCAATGACTCCTAAGGGGGTAGTGCTACAACAACAAAGACTCTAAAGGGCTAGTTTATACTTGTGTTGATTATTAACACACATAAAACACGTGGATTTTTGGTGTGTTTTTGATACTTTTGTGATGGTTTTTTGATGCTCCATTACTACCGCTTTACTACCGCAGGCGTGATTAGGGAGTGCTGTGATAGACATCTATGGAGACTTTGGAGATGTGGTGAAGTACCAAGAAAGCGACACAAACTCAACAATGTGTATAGGAGTGTAAATGAACCATTTTATTTAGTGATAGCTGCTTTGATTGGCATTCAAAAGTGCTTCAGAAATTAGGGTTAAATGCCACATTTTGAAGCTAGTGTAAACAAGGCCTAAAGTTGGGCTTTAGTTGGTTTCTCATATTTTAGCCTTAGGCCCCCTTCACATATGGCAGACTCTGCTTTGATCAGCAAGGGATCTATCTGCTGATCCCAGCAGAGAGGGTGGATGACAGGTCAGATGCAGTAAAGTACCGCTGAGTGTACTGTCCCCTCTGTTCGAAGTTCACGGTCAAACTTTTGTTAGGATCGAATGTTTGACCGTGAATCAAACAGAGGGGTGTTGGCCCATCAATAATCATTACTATGTAATCTTCAAGCCTAATTATGCTGTCCTATTAATGGTTAGCCGACAGCTAGCTAACAAAGCTGACGGAAGCAGCATTGTGTTTCATTCCAATCTGAATTTACTTCTGTGAATAGTTCTGTAAAACTGCTAAATAATTACATAAACTAAAGTGATAATATGTTTGTACACATGTCTATTATAAATGTATACAAAGAACACATTGCTTGTAAACAGTTACCTACAAATCACATTGAATACATTAAAATGTGATCTAGCTATGTAAGTGACTCTAAGGCTCCATGTACACGGGACGTTTGGAAAACACTTCTGAAAGATAAAAACTGACTGCCGGAAAACGTAGGTCAAAACAATCTGTTTAGCCACGTTTGCATACCGCGTTATGCGCGTTTATGAGCGTTTGCGTTTAGAAGCATTTTTAAACATAACCTCAGGAGACCCTCTAAAATGCCCAGAATGCGCTGAAAAACAGTAAAAAATTTACTATTTCAGACATTTTGAGATAAATAGAGCAGAAGCAGACAGAGAAGTATGTGTTAAGATTACCTGTCTTTTCTGGTTGTATTCACTATGGATCCCATCATGAGCATAAAGCGGCAAGTTCTACCATTTTTTCCTTCACACAAAGCCTGGAACTGACTGCGCTGGTGTACTAGGTCCATATGAATACATGGAAAACGCTTTGCATGCATTTCTGATGATGAAAAAAGGTTCTGGACAGCATCTGGATATGGAACAGTTAAAAACCACTTCTAAACGCAAACGCTTATAAACGCGGTTAGCCACATTTACACACGTTTACAAGTGTTTGGCGTTTGAAATGCTGATAAAATCTACTCCTTAATGCAAGTTTGGTGCGTTCAAAAAAACGACTGTAAACTCAACTGCCTGTAAACGACTGTAAACGACATAGTGTACATGGACACATAGGAAAACATTAGGGAGAGTTCAGGGGCTGCTAAAAAAAAACACAGAAAAGCTCCTGAACGTGAGTTTATCAGCTGCAGTGTACATGAACCGTAATAAACACAATGAAAGAACTTACAGGTACAAGTGTATCAAAGGGAGAATGGATGACTTTACTGGTGTTCTTCTGGAAGCTATATGGAACTGCAATGGTGGATAGGAAATATTTATTTTAACAAACAGAGACACTTCCTGTTCTTGTTGAAGGGAATAATAAAAAAAAGTGCAGTTGCAGTGAATGCCCAATAGATGGCTCCCTACTCTATACAATGATGAGATATGATATACAGACACTAATATAGTAAACAAAACACTTTCTTTACCCTCTGTGACTGAACCAAATCTTCCTTCA
The DNA here is from genome assembly GCF_062004578.1 of Staurois parvus. Taxonomy (NCBI): domain Eukaryota; kingdom Metazoa; phylum Chordata; class Amphibia; order Anura; family Ranidae; genus Staurois; species Staurois parvus. The sequence goes on from NW_028318515.1 coordinate 11,612,056, forward strand.
TTTGTGTCTTACATCCTTGCCTTCCCAGACACTGCAGCTCACAGAGGTTTTCAGCAACCAAAGCATTGCTTCTAATCCAGAAAGCAGTGGGCAGGACTAGGCATGGCCAGGTGCTGATTGACAAGCTACAATTTGTGAATCAGCAGTGACAATACATATAACCACAGCCCCCTAACACAGTTGTTCTTCCCACTGTGGTGCAAGAAGATGACGCCTACATGAGAGTGGTAACTCAGAATTCAGGAGCAGTGCCCTATTGTTGCCACCATCACAGGAAGTGGCATTAGCTGGACTTCACTGGCAAGATCAACAGGTATTTGTGGGGGGATTTAAAGTGTTGCTAAGGTGAAATAAAAAGTTAATTAAAATAACAAACATGTTATACTCACCTTCTCTGTGCAGTGGTATTGCACAGAGCAGCCCCAATCCTCCTCATTGTTGGTGATCTTGGCTCCTCTTAAGGTGTCCCCATAGCAAGCTGCTTGCTATGGGGGCACACAGTGTGAGCATACTCCCAAGCTGTCTGTCTATGGAGCCATGCTCCATAGGCTTACACATCAGGACTTAGCCCCACCCCCCACTTCCTCCTCACTGCATTTGATTGACAGCAGCAAGAGCCAATGGCTTCTGCTGCTGCTCAACTTCTGTGTGAAGAAGAAGAGGGGAGGGGGAGAATAGATGCAGCCGTGCACAGCGCTGGATCAGTTCTCTCCTCTTTTCCCCTTCACACAGAGAAGGCGGGGGGCAGAAAAATAAAAACAGTTTTTACCCTAATGCAAGGAATACATTAAGGTAAAAAATGTTTTTAGCTTTAGTATCACTTTAAGGAAAAACTGTATAGGTGCTGCAGTTCAAATTTTATTTATTTATTATTTAATTATTTGCATATTTATATATAGATACACTGGTCCAGCTTGCACCAATGTAAATGTACCGTATTTTTCGCTCCACAAGACGCACTTTTTTTTTTTTATAGGTGCGTCTTATGGAGCGAATATAAAACGGCCGGTCCGGTATTTCTGCTGCCACCGTGTCAGAATACCGGGCCGGCCGCTCAGCTGTTCTCTCTTGCAGGGCCTTACCTGTTCCTCGCTCCAGCGCTGCACAGTCTTCCCGCGCTGGCTTCTGTGACAGCCGGGTGCCCACTGCGCATGCGCTTCGCTTTTGTGAATGATCCGGTGTCTTCTGGGACACATGACAGGTCCCAGAAGGCGCTGGGCCATTCACAAAGCGCAGCGCTTCTCGCACATGCGCAGTGGGCACCTGGCTGTCACAGAAGCCGGCCCGGGAAGAAGAGAGAAGGACAGCTCCGCGGAAGTGGGAGTGGGTACCTGTCAAATTCAGGTACCCGCTCCCCCTCCCTCCCCAAAGGTCAGCAGTCTCTGGTCATCTCCTTTACTGTCTGCAGTCTCTGGTCATCCCCTGCACTGTCTGCAGTCTCTGGTTATTCCCTGCACTGTCTGCAGTCTCTGGTCATCTGTACTATGTCCCTGGTATTTTCCCTGTACTATGTCCGCAGTCTCTGGTCATCCCCTGTACTATGTCCGCACTCTCTGGTCATCTGTACTATGTCCGCAGTCTCTGGTCATCTCCTGTACTGTCCGCAGTCTCTGGTCATCCCCTGTACTATGTCCGCAGTCTCTGGTCATCCCCTGTACTATGTCCGCAGTCTCTGGTCATCTGTACTATGTCCGCAGTCTCTGGTCATCTGTACTATGTCCGCAGTCTCTGGTCATCTCCTGTACTGTGTCGCAGTCTCTGGTCATCTCCTGTACTATGTCTGCAGTCTCTGGTCATCTCCTGAACCATGTCCGCAGTCTCTGGTCATCTCCTGTACCATGTCTGCAGTCTCTGGTCATCTCCTGTACTGTGTCCGCAGTCTCTGGTCATCTGTACTATGTCCGCAGTCTCTGGTCATCCGTACTATGTCCGCAGTCTCTGGTCATCTCCTGTACTATGTCCGCAGTCTCTGGTCATCTCCTGTACTGTGTCCGCAGTCTCTGGTCATCTCCTGTACTGTGTCCGCAGTCTCTGGTCATCTCCTGTACTATGTCTGCAGTCCATTGGTTCAGAATTTTTTTTCCCTGTTTTTCGCCTCTAAAACCTAGGTGCGTCTTATGGTCAGGTGCGTCTTATGGAGCGAAAAATACGGTATATGCGCCATACCTGTGGGTTTTTTGTGGAAGCTGGAAATCACTGTAGTTAGCAATGCTGATTGCTGCAAGCTTCTTGGTCCCATACCAAGTGGCTATCTTGCTGCTTATCCACTTGAAGACCACCCTATAGCAGTTTTACTGCTACAGGGCAGCTCTCCTTTGCAACATCATGTATATATACGTATAGGGGTCGCACTCGCAGCCAGCGGCTCGCTTCTGCTGTGAATATTCACAGCAGAAGCCGATCTGCGTGAACAGATTTTCACTGGCACCCGCCGGTCATTGGGCATGAGAAAGAACAGAGCTCTGCCTATGTAAACGAGACAGAGCTCTGTTCTGACAGGTGGGGAAGTGAGGGATTGTGTGTTCCTGCAAAGCTTGGAACACGATTCTTCACTTCCCCTAGTACAAGCACCACCTAGTGTACACCAACCACATAGGTAGGCACACATTTAACACTTTGATTGCCTTAGATGTTATCCCCTTCCCAACCAGTGTTATTAGTACAGTGATCAGTGCATATTTTTAGCACTGATCCCTGTATTATTGTCACTGGTTCCCACAAAGTGTCAGTAAGTGTAAAAATGTCTGCTACAACATTGCAGTCATGCTATAAGTCACTAATCGCTGCCATAACTAGTATAAATAAATAAATAAAATTCCAGTATATGTCCCATAGTTTGTAGATGCTCTAAATTTTGCGCAAACTAATCAATATACACTTATTAGGACTTTTTGTCAGTTAAAATGGCGAAGCACTGTGTCACAGAAAATGGCCTTGCCCGGAAGGGGGGTAACACAGGAGGTTTGTTCGCTCCATATGAAAAATACCAAAAATTCTGAAAATGCTTTGAATTTTCTCAATGAATGAAAAGTGTTCTCTGCTTGGACGAGGTGGAGATCGTTACCTCATCGCCCCGTTTCGCCACCTCATTCAGTCAGAGGATGCTTTGTACTCCTTAAAAAAATGCAAAGAGTAATCTGAATGGCGCCGTGTCGAGCGAGTGACCATTTGTGTTCACAATATAGCAAGGCAGTTGTTTGCCATGGAAGCCAGAAGATAGTGGAGATACTATAGTATTAGCACCTACTACAGTGATTTCCATTTTCCAATAGATCCTAGAAGTATGGTACATAGGTCCGTGCAAAAATTGCCACACCTAAACCTAAGCTTTAATGCCCAGTTCTGGGAAATTTGAAAATTATCCCTTGGGGCTGTGTGTGCACTGCAAGTTTTAACTGCTTGTTTATGTCTAGGGGACATAGAAAAGAAGATCTGCTTAACCAATCCTCCAGGCTGGTTCCCACAGCATTTTCTCCCCTCACGCTTCAGAGGTCTAAGTTCCTAACTTCATCAAGACCATATTCCTGCTTTGGACGTGGTGACACAGAGGGACAATCCACTGCTGCAGCATGGAGCAGCACTGTCTGCCAGGGGAGCAGAGGATCAGTCAAGTAAAAGTGCTTTTACTCTCTCCTAGACTAAACAAGCAATTAACCCTTGCGATGCCACTGCAATTGTTAATTTTCCTGGAGTTGAGCTTTAAAGCAAAAATAAAAAATCATGTTTGTTTGAAACTTATTTTTAGGTACTTCATTTTCTGTAAAGTGTAAACAATTAATAAAACAATATGAATCAAAAGATGATTTCTATTTCATTTAACCATTTAATGACCATCCTATAGCAGATATACTGCTACAGGGCTGCCTCGCTGTGCAAAATCACTAATAAATACGTGACTTTGCATTCCCGGGTAGGGAGCATGTATGCGCCACCCTACCCATACTTTAATTGATTTCCAGATGTCAATCACCGGGATTCATGGCCAAGACTCAGAAATCGCTGGAGAAGCTGACAAGGGAAAAACCTGTGTGTAAACAACACAGGTCTCTCGACTGTCAGCATGGACATGCACATCCTCTAGTAAAAAAGCACACAGTAAAGACAAAATAGCACACTGTTAACTCTTTGATCACCCCAGATGTTAACCCCTTCCTGTCCAGTGTCATTAGTACATTGTCAGTGCGTTTTATTAGCACTGATCACTGTATTAGTGACACTGGAGATGTCAGTGGCAGTTAGTCAGTTCCCACCCAGTGTCAGTTAGTGTCAGAATGCCTGCCGCAGTCCCGCTATAAGTCGCTGATTGCCGCCATTACTAGTATAAATAAATATAAAAATTACAGTAAATAAACTGCCATTTGTAGATGCTATAACTTTCACGTAAACCAATTAATGTACACTTATTGGGATTTTTTTTACCAAAGACATGTAGAAGAATATATTTTGACCTAACTTTATAAAGAAATTTTATCATTTTTTAATTTTTTTATTCAATATGTTTTATAGCAAAAAGTTAAATATATTGTTTTTTTTTCCAAAATAGTTGTTTTTTTTTGTTTATAGCGCAAAAAATAAAAAATGCAGACATGATCAAATTCCACCAAAAGAAAGCTCTATTTGTGGGAAAAAAATGACATAAATTTAATTTCTGTACAGTGTTGCATGACAATTGTCAGTTAAAATAACTTAGCGCCGTATTTAAAAAAATGGCCTGGTCAGGAAGGGGGCTAAATCCTCTGGAGGGCAAGTGGTTAAATAATTTTCCATGGCGTAATCCTAAAAAAGCATGGAAATATGTCTGGAATGATAATAACAACAATACTCCTGTAAACAATTAAAGCATATATTTCTCAGTGCAAGTAAACAGTTAAATGTGTATTTGCTCGTTCTGTTTCCGTTTAGTTGCCGGTTCGGTGCAGACTCCAGACTCTTGACATCGTTGGCTGACTTTATAGCTATGAAATGTAAAACTTCTCCAAACAAGAGCATCATAGTCAATCGAAGCAGCCCTGATCTCAGCCTCAAACTTTGTGTTCCGTTGACTTCACAGCTCCCTATTGTTTCTAGCAGGCTGGTGTTAGGACCCAGCAAGGAGCTCTTGTAATGAAAGGTTATAAATAGTGTTGTGGACTAGGACAAACTTTGAGGAGTGAGCAATGACATCACTCAAGCCTTTTCCCCACCCTAGATTTAGTGGGATGGAGGTACACATTGTCAGAATCTAAAGTCAGATTCCTTAGTGGTGACAATATGAGCAACAGTTGCACTGGCACTTAAAAACTGTGTTTTTCTTCCTCTACCTGCATCCAGGCACAGATCTCTGACCCTGCAGATGCTGATTTAAAGGAAGACAGCAGGACATCAGTCTGTGGGGACAGGCACATCACTAGAAGATCTGTGATAAGAGATGAGCTACTTTAGAGTCCCTCAATCACGTGGGATCCAATGACTTCAGCAACAGTGCCCAGATATTGCAACAAGTTCATCAGGACCATTGCACAAAGCAGCTTTACATCTGTCTAGCATTCTATTTCAAGAGCTGATACAGTTGTGGGTGATAGGAAATACTCATGGGGAACTCGCTGCAATTCTTTCCTTGGATCGCCTTTCTATTCTTGCAACCCTGCGGAAACCAGGTAAACGTATATACTGTATGTACATTATTATATAGTATACAATAGTTTTTAACATATTATTGCTTATATCATGTAAAGTGTATATTTATTAATGTAAATATTTGTGTGTGTATATATATATATATATATATATATTTTTTTTATTAGTATATATTTATTCATTTATATATACTGTATATTTATAACAATATATATATATTTATAAAAGTAAATATATATAGAATTTATTTCTGGATGTCCAGCAGTTGCAGAACTACAAATGCCAACATGCTCCTTTGACGTTCTATAAAAGCTATTATGTATTGGTTAAAGCGGAGCTCCACCCAAAAGGAGAAATTCCGCTTTAAGCCTTTGTCTCCTGCTCCCCATTAAGGATTGGCACCTTTGAGGAGCGGGTACCCAAATTTGACAGGTACCCACTTCCACTTCCGCTGCGATTGCCTAGGCGATCGGAAGCAGAAGTTGTCCTCCCCTCCTCTCTCCCCGTAGTCTTCTGGGACACATGACAGGTCTCGAAGACTACGGGGCCATTCACAAAGCGCAGCGCTTCTCGTGCAGTTGGCAGCCGGCTGTGACAGCTTGCGGCTTCACACTGCACACTGAAGATGCCGGCGCCAGGGAGAGAAGACGGCTGGTGAAACCAGCTATGGTGAGGACACCGCTGGACCGAGGGACAGGTAAGTGTCTGTATTTTAAAAGTCAGCAGTTACAGTTTTTGTAGCTGCTGACTTTTATTTTTCTTTTCAGCTGGAACTCTTTAATATTTATTTATTATTTATTTATTTTAGGTACTTATATAGCACCATCAATTTACGCAGTGCTTTTACATGTATATTGTGCATTCACATCAGTCCCTAACTCTCAAGGGGCGTACAAGCTAATATACTGTCTACAGAACAATTGCCATACAGTACAGTGTGCCACATGCAGACGTGCGCTCAGTTGCACACCATGATGCACTTGCGCATGTGCAAATGCCTTCAGGCTTGCAGATTAACATACACTACTTTGATGAACTAAGGTAAAAAACTAACGATGTACTTGAATGTGGAATGAGTGACAAATGGGTATTTCCAAATGTACAATTTTCAAAAACTATGGTCTACTGAAATTACCATGGTGAGCCACAGGCTTTCAAAACAAAGTGTATGCCAAGTAAACAAATAATGTGCCAATTTATACTAATATGCTGTTATTGTTTATACAACATATAGTATTTATTATTAAATACTGTAATTGGAAGGGTTTATTATAGATTTATTTACGGAATTTATTCACTTCATATTTTAAAATGCTTGTTCCACTTTTTACTTTAGTTTTTTTAATAAATGCTTCAGAAATTATTTTATTCCTTTTAATACTGTTATAAATGTTTACAAAGGCTTGTGCTAAAATTTATTCTAAATGAATGATTTTTTTAACTTAATTATTTTTAATTGCTCTCCCAGAGTAAGTTACTTCCTAGAGATTGCGCATTAAGATACATCCTTGAGCACTGAGCGCGGTCCTATTTATCAATATGTATTTTTATAAAGACATGCGCTAAAATTATTCTAAATTAATTATTTTTTTAACGTAGTTCTATTAATTGCTCTCCCAGAGTAAGCTACATCCTAGAGACTGAACGTGAAGCTACATCCTTGAGCACTGAGCATGGTCCTATTTATCAGTATGCAGCCTCCTTAGCAGTAGCCTTTTGACTTAAAACCAGGCCCAACCTGTCAGCATTGGAGTGTCTAACACTATGACAGCCTTTTCACATTTTTAGTACATCACACAGCAAGTGTAGAAACCTATATCAACCAAGAAGATTTCACCTTTTCTAATTTCTTACTACAGTTGACTGAAGTGTGGTTGCCATGGGTTTTTGTACATTCACATTTCTGCATTGCCCTTTGCATTGTCTTAATATAATCCCATTTGAACTATAAAAAGGTGTGCATTGCATTGTACACAGCAACCCACAACGCACAGCATGCAGCCACGGTGCATCACACAGAATTTTTGTAGGCTGTTTATTGTCAGGGGTTCTTTTGGTTATACCATGTAGCATCCACCTGCAGACCAGGTAGATTTGCAAGGGTCTCTAGCAATTACAAACACAGCCATACAACATTGCAACATCAGATGAAATTCAGACTTGTGACAGTGCAGTCTCAGTTCACAATTCCATGGCAGTCATATTTTATGGCTGAAGAACAGGTCAGTATAACAATGGGCAGAAACTGAATGGAGGCCATGTAAGGTCTGCAAGGGACTAGTCAAATCCTACATTTTCAATTACTGTTCTTTTTTAACCAGGGGAAAGGGAAGTATTCACATGTTACGTATTACCATTTCACGTATTACTATTTCTTTTCATAGAACAAATTTAACAGAATAATCATTTTTCCCCATGAAGCTGAATATGATTGAATTTTCATATAAATGAAGATTTTAACCAATTTTGTACTGTATCTCCTCAATGAAGTGTGTTTGGATTTCTCCTGAGAGGCACGCTATAAACCCAGCTGCTCATTCATTACTAGGACATGACCATGTCAGCTGTGTGAATAGAGAATAGTAGCACCATGGTGAAGTCTAAATGGCATTTTTATGGATCCTAATGTCTTAAGCCCAAACAGTCTAATGATATGGTGAAAGAGAAAGCAAATGCAAACATGCAACACTAACAGCAAATTAAGCATTAAGTTTTTTATTGCCTTGTTATTATATGTGTGCATTAATTATCAGATGGTAGCATACCTAAAGTGTGATGGTTTATGATATATCCTTCTGAGCTTGATTAAAGCCTCGTACACACAATAAGAATATTAAACGATCAATTGTTCATTTTTTATTTTGCATGCTAGTCTCATATAAAAAATGAAGAGGTTACTAAATTTACGAATATTCTCGTAAGACAGAATACAACTTCCTGCGATGATGTATTGTATTGTAATGTATTCTTTCATTTCCGAGCATGCACGGTCTTGGTTACTTGATTCTGTACGGACAAATACTGTAGTATGAAAATCATTTGTTCTGTTATCATACAAGCAAAGTCTTTGTGTTTTCCCTTCGGTTATTTTCACATGAACTGTTGTGATCAGCTCTTGAAAACTGTACTAATGATCAGATTATCGTATGATTCCTCCGAAATTGGTATTTTGCGTCCAATTTTCGCATCGCGTACTAGGCATAACAATGTCACTGTTTGATGTGGGATGATAGAAATGTACTTTTCTGATTATTAATGTGTCACAGATAAAAAAAAATTCTGATTGCTTTATGATCCAATAAAATTAACTGCCTGTTTTCCTTTATTACTCTCACTCATGTGTTAGTTAGCTATAGTTCAAAATAAAGTATTCCTGATAAGTCAGGCCAAGCTGTATTTATCTTTGACATGTGCTTTAACAAGTAAACTATACTTCAGTCTTTGAGCTACTAGATGAAAAGTCTGTTTATTTATAGATTTTCTTGAGAGTCGGTTCACACATATTCCAATTGGATGCGTTTTGAACCGCATAAAATTTGCATGACAGGTGAAAGAAGATTGTTTCTATTGTGCCTGTTCACATGTGTCTGGTGCAGCCAGAGTGTGGATTCAGTGCGAATTGAAAAAAAGTCCTGTCAGTTTTCTGAGCAGTGCGGTTCGGCTTGAATTCAGGCCAATTGACTTCTTTGGGAATGCTTCTGAATTGCACATGTCATCAGTTGTGAACAGGATAAAATTCTATAGAATCACAAAGAGAGAGAGGGCACAAATGCCTAGTGCATTATCTAGCATTTTATTACAAGTAAAGGAAGACATAAATTATACTCACAAACCAAGTGAGCTGATAGCATATAAAACATACAAGGAACAAAATAACAACATCTGCTATCCAACTCAAACTGGTGAATGGATGACTGTGCCAGTTGACGAGTGTTGGGGAACTGGCCCCCTTCCTCAGAGACATGGCCTGATCCTGACCTGATCCTGATGTAAACCTGACCTGATCCTGATGCAAACCTGAATGTGGAGGTGGCTGGGTGACATTCTCCATAATGTGTAAGGAAGCACAACAAACATTATTATGGTACACTTAGTTTTAGGTGTACTCTCCTGCAGCAATGAGCGGTGCACAATCCCTACTGCTAATCTGTTGGTACCTGTTGAATGCCATTTTCTTTTATTTTGGGTCCAGTGTGTTCTTGTGTTGTCCATTGTGTGGCCATTGCTGATATATCTCTTGGAGTTACATTATCTTGCCCCCAGCACCATTCTCTACATCAGGGGTGCTCAACCTTTTGAAGAGCGAGGACCACTTTTGTATCTGGTTGAGGGCCACAATGAAATTAAATGGATCCAAGGTTCAAATTTTTTATTTTGTATAACATAATGAACATTTTTCTCCTGCAGCTGCTAAATACCAGCGGGGGGAGCAGGAGAAACCAGCTTTCAGCAGTTGTAGAAGGAAAAAGGAGAGAATTGGTTCCTGTATATGCCGCCCCCGCTACCCCTGCTGTCCAAGTGTAGAACAGAATGTGACAGGGATGTCCTCTGGAACATGGGGCAGGGGTCACCATTGCAACCCATGATGCTATACCAGTGGTTGGGGGGACTTGGTAAAAACACGTTTTAACTATGGGATTTTACCACCCACCTCCCCCCTAAACCAAAGATGTAAATGAGCTCTTACTGTCCTAAACCCCCTATAAGGCTGCTTTCACACTGATGAGCTGTGGTTTACCTGCACCTTGGCTGCAGAACAGTGCTTCTGCAGCTTTCCTGCAGGTTAGCTGCATTTTGCCTTAGACTCCTGCAGGAGTTTTGGGGTGCTTTTAGAAAGCACATAAAACCCGTAGGATATAATAGAAGTGCACTTTCCTGGTTTGAGGTTGAGGGCCACATCAGAGGGTTCTGAGGGCCATATGCTCTACATCCTACAAATGCTAAGGATGTCAGGTTTGAACACTGCACAGTGCATGCTCTGCAGTCAGTGTAAATTTAAAGCCCAACTCTGGGGAAAATGTATTTTTATCCCTTCCAGTAGGGCTGTGCCTGCATTGCATGCATGTTTTGTCAGGGATGAGAAGAAACAGTATTACTTACCTGAGCCTAATCTCCTCTGGCAGATTGCACTCCCCCATGCTCTGGCTGTGGACTGTTGCTCGGTGTCATCATGTCAAATGCAGAACTATGGACTCTGCTTTGGTCTTGACAATGTCAGGATCCTAGACTGCTGGAGCATGAGGGGAAGGAGCTGGGGGTACCAGTTTAGCTGTAGGGATGGACAGAAGATCCGGTAAGCACATTTTTCCCACTAGACCAAAACAAGCAACTAAATTTTTCAGTGCAGGCACAGGATAGTTTTCTAGCTGCCAGTTAAGCTTTAACAAGAATTGGATAGCAGATATGAAAAAGAGCTTTTTGGCAGAAGATGGTTAGAAAGTCTCTTTTATGCTGCAATTTTAGTTCTACTTTTATTATACAAGAACTGCATTGCTTTTCAGTTATTGGGAATCAGTGCAGACATGTATCTAAAGTCAAAACCAAAAATTAAATATATATTGCAACTAACTAGTTCTCAGATGAGATGCCTGCATTCATTTTCATTTTCTGGAATTTTCCTCTTTATTTTCATACAGTAATCCTGACAATAACACACTTCTTGACCTTTCAATTCTATGCTTTTTTTCTTCGATCTATGGAGAGAGATATGGTTGACACACAGGCTAGACATCAAACATGTCTGCCTTTGTTCATCTCCATTACATGAAGGATTGATGGGACTAGTAGTTTACACTCTGCTGCATGCTACTTCCTAGGCAATGGCATCACTCACAGCTAAGTGAAATAGGTTCAACTTCACCCTTGTACTACAATGCAGAACATAGCAGCTTTCATCTAAAGTTTCTCATGCAGTTAATTTGTTTAGTTGCAGATTCCCTCTAAAGTGGAGTGGAATCAAGGTAACTTTACTTTCATGGGAAAAAAATTGCAAAAAAAAAAGAATATAAAATTGCTACAAAAGTCATATAGTAACTGAATGTTGTTAAAAATTACCTTTACTTTTCAATCTGCGGCAGTATTTTTTTCTGTAAAATGTAATGCAATATGGCAACCTCGGGGCATCCTGTACAACACAGATGGTGTACAGAACACCCCCCCCCTTCCCCCAATGTCATTTCCTGCTTGTGTGATCAGCTTACTCATTTTGCCGAAAATCTGCACTACAATACAAGGCAGATTTTTGACATGCCCTGAAAAAAAATTTCATTTTTGGTGAGATACCTTCAAGGGGAAATCATGCTAAAGGAATGCAGACCCTGCCACTTTCCTCATTAGAGACCTTCAGGTGCAGCAGCTGATAGATAAATGTGAAGTCACTCCCATACAGATTCACTCTGCAGATGGACACAGACAAACAGAATACCAACATGTAGGAATCAGCAACAAAGTTTGTAAAAATCCTGAAATCACCCAGAGGGGAATGTTTTTTCTCAACAAAAGTGTAGTTACTCTTTAAGCTTACCACACACATTACAATTTGTCTGTGCAATTTATAAATACCTATGCAGTTCAAGAGCCAGCCTAATTAATGACATTGTTTTAATAAATTTAAAGTTGATTGTACCTGTATGATGAGCTTTATAGAGAACATTTTGAAATGTTGATTATGCATAAACAATACCTTGAAACATCTACCTTTTGTCTGGAATTTCTATTAAAAAATAACAGTAGTACCATTATGACTAAAATAGTCCCGACTAATTTTAAAATTCTAACCCAATCTTCCAAGGCTTCAATTCCCCAAACAATTGAACACTGGCCTTTCAACATTATGATAAACTAGGGATAGATGTCTTATTGCTGCAGGAGACTAATTTCTCCTGGAAATTACACCCCAGTTACTTAAATGCCAAATACCCCACATATTATCTGTCTAATGGTTCAGATAAAAAGGGGCATAGCAATCTGCATAGCTAAACGTGTGCCTTTTACCTCTAGTGTGGTTATACGGGATAAAGAGGATAGATATATTCTGTTGAATGGGAAAATCAATGAACATGTGGTCACATTTATCTCGTATTATGCCCCAAATGTCGGACAAGCAACTTTTTTTAGGAACATGCTGGGAGTATTAATGCCAGCAGGCCACCTAATATTTGGAGGAGATAGCAATACCTCCTTAGATTGAATTTTGGATAAATCCAATTCCCTTAAAACAGTATTGAAGCATTCCCCAAAGTAGAGCAGTAAACTATCTTGTATACTGCATTCTTATGTCCTTATCGATATCTGGAGAGATAATCATCCTATTATGAGAGATTATACATATTACTTGCACGACCACAAAACTTACTCCCGCATTGACCATCCTTTCACTTTATCGTTACTACTCCCATTTATCACCTAGGCTTTTGAAAACAATGCATTCATACACATTATACCCAAACTGGGCAAGGACCATGGGGATAGTGCAAACTACCGACCAATCTCCCTTGTTAATGTAGACCTCAAGATTATGACCAAGATATTAGCAAACAGATTCATTTCTAGCAGGTTACATTCATCCAGATCAAGTGGGCTTTGTTCCCAATAGACAAGCACCTAACCAAATGGGTCGACTGGTAAATATTATCTCTGCACTCAAATCTAATTGAGAATTAGAGAAATGCGGAAGGCTATGCTATTATTCCTCGACCCTCATAATGCATTTGACTCCCTGTATTGGGAACACTTATTTTACGCCCTGGAAAGGTTCGGGTTTGGCAAGAACTTTCTCATGATACTTCACATGTTATATAGCGGACCAGTTGCCAGATTGACTGTCAAGGGATATGGCTCGGATTATCTATCCATTCATAGAGGCGCTCAGCAGGGCTGCCCACCATCCCCTATTCTATTTGTTTTATCCTTAGAGCCTCTGGCCATTAAACTAAGGAATAACCCAGACATCCAGGGTATCCAGGGAGATAGAGAACATAACTGCACTTTATTCACGGATGACCTCTTATTGCTCCTAACATCTCCAGCCACCTCCATACCTAATTTGTACAGTGATCTATCATATTTCACAGCAATCTCTAAAGGTCAGCCACAATAAATCCCTAGCCCTCCTTCAACAGAAGATACTAAAATTCATGTGGGGAGATAAGAGACCCAGAGTGAACAGACGCACGCTTTTCACCCCGAGATTGAAGGGAGGATTGGGAGTCCCGGACCTATCTAGATATTTTTACGCAGCACAATTAGCTCCATCGATACGCTTTCACTCCCAACATACCTGCCCCCCGTTGATGCAATTGGAATCATCCCATGTCCCCATTACTCCAATTAGCCATATGATGTGGCGAAAGCCAGGGAAAAACCTGGAATTTTGTTTCCCACGTTATCTTTCTCCTTTAATTTATGGGATAGATTTGTGAGAAAACATGGCTTTAAATCTCTCCATACTCCATTAGCCCCTATATTAGGCAATTATGTGTTCCCTCCGGATCTCAGCCCCTCCGCTTTCGAGCAGTGGACCAATAAAGGTTTTCTCCATCTGGCGGACTTCTGCGATCAAAGGGGCCCAATATCTAAGGCAGTATTTCAGGAGAATCATCACCTCCCCACTAAGAAGCTATATCGATTATTTCAAATAAACCACCTCCTCAATACTCTTAGAAACACCAGTGACTTAACTTCTTCAACTCCAATCGAATATCTTTGTAGACATTTAGATAAGCATACAGGTCATATATCCATATCCTACCTTGCATGAGGACCCCACCAAATTGCCCTATATGGATAGATGGGAATGAGACCTAGAGGAAGTATTGGAGGCGGAGTGGAGTAAATTGGCGCAGCTTAACTCTAAAACTTATATTAATACTTCACTGATTGAGGCTAACTATAAGGTCTTCCTATGGTGTAATTTGGTACCATCTGGCGTCCTCCAGTTTTTTCTGTGCCTGCGGACAGGAGGGAACAGTTCTCCACATGCGGTGGACCTGCTGCAAAACAAAGCGGTTTTGAATCCGCACCTATAATTTTATAAATTTGCTTACCCAGGTAAATCTTGCTGATTTTTTCCCTTTCCCTTCTAGGGAAACTGGTGAAGGAAATACCTAGATATGTGAGACTCCTGAGTGCACCTATATTCACTGCTGCCAGAATATCCTTTGCGCAATCTTGGCGATTCCCCGCAGTTCCCTTTGACCTCCTAAAGGCCAAACTAACCTGGATAATGGTCAATGAATGTCTGACTGCCATTCTCCATGATAGGGTGGCCTACTTGAGAAAACCTGGGACCCCTGGATGAAATATTTCTCAGGACCCTCCGAGGTAGGACTGAGGAAAACGTGTAGAATCCACAGAGGGTGCATTCTGCTTCTCGTCCTTTCCAGCCCCCTTCCCACCACATCCCTCCCCCCTCTTCGTTTTTCTTTTTCTCTCTCTCTCTACACTTTTCTGTCTTTTTTCCTTTTCTTTTTAAGTGTTCTTGAGGCGCAGTTAGCTCAAGGCCCTGAGTCCCCCCCCATTGTCTTACGGGAGTTGGAGGGTGCTAGGGTACCCGTCGCAACACACAGATTGCAGCTGTCTTCCACATATATTCTGACAAATGGTTTTTTTTTGTTGACCTAGCATCCTCAAGTCCCATTTGGAGCCCCATTTTGCTATTAAGGACTCATGATTGTTTTGGATTGTTGTTATTTGTATATTATTTGTGCCTGTTCAGATTGGCTATAGTTTGTTGAGAAATGGATGCATACTTTGTTTGGGCTGTTCTGTAACACCCTTTTCTATGATAAAACTAATAAATACTATTGGAAAACAAAAAATAGCAGTATTTCGTGTATCAATGCACCTCCGTGCTTTCAGTCCCATAGCTGTGTATCTGAAGTGTGAGATCTATGGAACTGGTGCCTTTGACTGCTAGTCTCAGGGTATTTGGAGATGTCACTATTGTGCACCTCATTGTTCTGTTTGTTGCAGTGCAAGGATCTCCCTGCATCTACTTTTCTGTGAATTTATACTTTCTGAACCTGTACTGCCGCTGCCTAATTATTCCTTTATCAGTCATCAGATTATTACCAGTCATCAGGGGGCAGCTCGAACATGAGAAGGCAAAGTCCTGCCTCTACCAAAATGCCCACACAGAGGCCATAGACATGATAGGGTTGATTTATTAAAGGCAAAGAGACTTCACTTTGCAAGGGAAGTTGCACTTTGCAAATAAATTTGCTCCAGAGCAGTGGTTCTCAACCTTTCTAATGCCGCGACCCCTTAATACAGTTCCTCATGTTGTGGTGACCCCCAACCATAAAATTATTTTCGTTGCTACTTCATAACTGTAATTTTGCAGTGGGAGGAGTAGTGCCACATCATTGGTATCAGTGAGAGGAACAGTGCTTCATCACTGATGTCAGTGGGGAGAAATAGTGTCCCATCGTTGGTATCAGTGGGAGGAATAGTGTCCCATCATTGGTATTACTGGGAGGAATAGTGTCCCATCATTGGTATCAGTGGGAGGAATAGTGTCCCATCATTGGTATCAGTGGGAGGAATAGTGCCACATTGTTGGTGTCAGTGGGAGGAATAGTGTCCCATCATTGGTATCAGTGGGAGGAATAGTGCCACATCGTTGGTGTCAGTGGGAGGAATAGTGCCCCATCGTTGGTGTCAGTGGGATGAATAGTGTCCCATCGTTGGTATCAGTGGGAGGAATAGTGCTCCATCATTGGTGTCAGTGGGAGGAATAGTGCCCCATCATTGGTGTCAGTGGGAGGAATAGTACCCCATCATTGGTGTCAGTGGGAGGAATAGTGCCCCATCGTGGGTGTCAGTGGGAGGAATAGTGCCCCATCATTGGTGTCAGTGGGAGGAATAGTGCCCCATTATTGATGTCAGTGGGAGGAATAGTGCCCCATTATTGGTGTCAGTGGGAGGAATAGTGCCCCATTATTGGTGTCAGTGGGAGGAATAGTGCTCCATCATGGGTATCAGTGGGAGGAATAGTGCTCCATCATGGGTATCAGTGGGAGCAATAGTGCCCCATCATTGGCGTCAGTGGGAGGAATAGTGCCCAATCATTGGCGTCAGTGGGAGGAATAGTGCCCCATCGTGGGTGTCAGTGGGAGGAATAGTGCCCCATCGTGGGCGTCAGTGGGAGGAATAGTGCCCCATCGTGGGCGTCAGTGGGAGGAATAGTGCCCCATCGTGGGCGTCAGTGGGAGGAATAGTGCCCCATCGTGGGCGTCATTGGGAGGAATAGTGCCCCATCGTGGGCGTCAGTGGGAGGAATAGTGCCCCATCGTGGGCGTCAGTGGGAGGAATAGTGCCCTATCGTGGGCGTCAGTGGGAGGAATAGTGCCCCATCGTGGGCGTCAGTGGGAGGAATAGTGCCCCATCAAGGGCATCAGTGGGAGGAATAGTGCCCCATCGTGGGCGTCAGTGGGAGGAATAGTGACCCATCGTGGGCGTCAGTGGGAGGAATAGTGCCCCATCGTGGGCGTCAGTGGGAGGAATAGTGCCCCATCGTGGGCGTCAGTGGGAGGAATAGTGCCCCATCGTGGGCGTCAGTGGGAGGAATAGTGCCCCATCGTGGGCATCAGTGGGAGGAATAGTGCCCCATCGTGGGCATCAGTGGGAGGAATAGTGCCCCATCGTGGGCGTCAGTGGGAGGAATAGTGCCCCATCGTGGGCGTCAGTGGGAGGAATAGTGCCCCATCGTGGGCGTCAGTGGGAGGAATAGTGCCCCATCGTGGGCGTCAGTGGGAGGAATAGTGCCCCATCGTGGGCGTCAGTGGGAGGAATAGTGCCCCATCGTGGGCGTCAGTGGGAGGAATAGTGTCCCACCATTGCTGTCAGTTGAAGGAATGATGTTCCAACATTGGTGTCAGTAGGAGGAATAGTGCCCCATCATTGGTGTCCGTTGGAGGAATAGTGCCCCATCATTGGTGTCAGTGGGAGGAATAGTGCCCCATCATTGGTATCAGTGGGAGGAATAGTGTCCCATCATTGGTGTCAGTTGGAGGAATAGTGCCCCATCATTGGTGTCAGTGGGAGGAATAGTGCCCCATCATTGGTATCAGTGGAAGGAATAGTGTCCCTTCATTGGTGTCAGTGGGAGGAATAGTGCTCCATCATTGGCGTCAGTGGGAGGAATAGTGTACAATCATTGGCGTCAGTGGGAGGAATAGTGCCCCATCGTGGGTGTCAGTGGGAGGAATAGTGCCCCATCGTGGGTGTCAGTGGGAGGAATAGTGCCCCATCGTGGGTGTCAGTGGGAGGAATAGTGCCCCATCGTGGGTGTCAGTGGGAGGAATAGTGCCCCATCATTGGTGTCAGTGGGAGGAATAGTGTCCCATCATTGGTGTCAGTTGGAGGAATAGTGCCCCATCATTGGTGTCAGTTGGAGGAATAGTGCCCCATCATTGGTGTCAGTTGGAAGAATAGTGTCCCACCATTGCTGTCAGTTGAAGGAATGATGTTCCAACATTGGTGTCAGTAGGAGGAATAGTGCCCCATCATTGGTGTCAGTTGGAGGAATAGTGCCCCATCATTAGTGTCAGTGGGAGGAATAGTGCCCCATCATTGGTATCAGTGGGAGGAATAGTGTCCCATCATTGGTGTCAGTTGGAGGAATAGTGCCCCATCATTGGTGTCAGTGGGAGGAATAGTGCCCCATCATTGGTATCAGTGGAAGGAATAGTGTCCCATCATTGGTGTCAGTGGGAGGAATAGTACCCCATCATTGGCGTCAGTGGGAGGAATAGTGTACAATCATTGGCGTCAGTGGGAGGAATAGTGCCCCATCGTGGGTGTCAGTGGGAGGAATAGTGCCCCATCGTGGGTGTCAGTGGGAGGAATAGTGCCCCATCGTGGGTGTCAGTGGGAGGAATAGTGCCCCATCGTGGGTGTCAGTGGGAGGAATAGTGCCCCATCGTGGGTGTCAGTGGGAGGAATAGTGCCCCATCGTGGGTGTCAGTGGGAGGAATAGTGCCCCATCGTGGGCGTCAGTGGGAGGAATAGTGCCCCATCGTGGGCGTCAGTGGGAGGAATAGTGCCCCATCATGGGTGTCAGTGGGAGGAATAGTGCCCCATCGTGGGTGTCAGTGGGAGGAATAGTGCCCCATCGTGGGTGTCAGTGGGAGGAATAGTGCCCCATCGTGGGTGTCAGTGGGAGGAATAGTGCCCCATCGTGGGTGTCAGTGGGAGGAATAGTGCCCCATCGTGGGTGTCAGTTGGAAGAATAGTGTCCCACCATTGCTGTCAGTTGAAGGAATGATGTTCCAACATTGGTGTCAGTAGGAGGAATAGTGCCCCATCATTGGTGTCCGTTGGAGGAATAGTGCCCCATCATTGGTGTCAGTGGGAGGAATAGTGCCCCATCATTGGTATCAGTGGGAGGAATAGTGTCCCATCATTGGTGTCAGTTGGAGGAATAGTGCCCCATCATTGGTGTCAGTGGGAGGAATAGTGCCCCATCATTGGTATCAGTGGAAGGAATAGTGTCCCATCATTGGTGTCAGTGGGAGGAATAGTGCCCCATCATTGGCGTCAGTGGGAGGAATAGTGTACAATCATTGGCGTCAGTGGGAGGAATAGTGCCCCATCGTGGGTGTCAGTGGGAGGAATAGTGCCCCATCATTGGTGTCAGTTGGAGGAATAGTGCCCCATCATTGGTGTCAGTTGGAAGAATAGTGTCCCACCATTGCTGTCAGTTGAAGGAATGATGTTCCAACATTGGTGTCAGTAGGAGGAATAGTGCCCCATCATTGGTGTCAGTTGGAGGAATAGTGCCCCATCATTAGTGTCAGTGGGAGGAATAATGCCCCATCATTGGTATCAGTGGGAGGAATAGTGTCCCATCATTGGTGTCAGTTGGAGGAATAGTGCCCCATCATTGGTGTCAGTGGGAGGAATAGTGCCCCATCATTGGTATCAGTGGAAGGAATAGTGTCCCATCATTGGTGTCAGTGGGAGGAATAGTACCCCATCATTGGCGTCAGTGGGAGGAATAGTGTACAATCATTGGCGTCAGTGGGAGGAATAGTGCCCCATCGTGGGTGTCAGTGGGAGGAATAGTGCCCCATCGTGGGTGTCAGTGGGAGGAATAGTGCCCCATCGTGGGTGTCAGTGGGAGGAATAGTGCCCCATCGTGGGTGTCAGTGGGAGGAATAGTGCCCCATCGTGGGTGTCAGTGGGAGGAATAGTGCCCCATCGTGGGTGTCAGTGGGAGGAATAGTGCCCCATCGTGGGCGTCAGTGGGAGGAATAGTGCCCCATCGTGGGCGTCAGTGGGAGGAATAGTGCCCCATCATGGGTGTCAGTGGGAGGAATAGTGCCCCATCGTGGGTGTCAGTGGGAGGAATAGTGCCCCATCGTGGGTGTCAGTGGGAGGAATAGTGCCCCATCGTGGGTGTCAGTGGGAGGAATAGTGCCCCATCGTGGGTGTCAGTGGGAGGAATAGTGCCCCATCGTGGGTGTCAGTTGGAAGAATAGTGTCCCACCATTGCTGTCAGTTGAAGGAATGATGTTCCAACATTGGTGTCAGTAGGAGGAATAGTGCCCCATCATTGGTGTCCGTTGGAGGAATAGTGCCCCATCATTGGTGTCAGTGGGAGGAATAGTGCCCCATCATTGGTATCAGTGGGAGGAATAGTGTCCCATCATTGGTGTCAGTTGGAGGAATAGTGCCCCATCATTGGTGTCAGTGGGAGGAATAGTGCCCCATCATTGGTATCAGTGGAAGGAATAGTGTCCCATCATTGGTGTCAGTGGGAGGAATAGTGCCCCATCATTGGCGTCAGTGGGAGGAATAGTGTACAATCATTGGCGTCAGTGGGAGGAATAGTGCCCCATCGTGGGTGTCAGTGGGAGGAATAGTGCCCCATCGTGGGTGTCAGTGGGAGGAATAGTGCCCCATCGTGGGTGTCAGTGGGAGGAATAGTGCCCCATCGTGGGTGTCAGTGGGAGGAATAGTGTCCCATCATTGGTGTCAGTGGGAGGAATAGTGTCCCATCATTGGTGTCAGTTGGAGGAATAGTGCCCCATCATTGGTGTCAGTTGGAGGAATAGTGCCCCATCATTGGTGTCAGTTGGAAGAATAGTGTCCCACCATTGCTGTCAGTTGAAGGAATGATGTTCCAACATTGGTGTCAGTAGGAGGAATAGTGCCCCATCATTGGTGTCAGTTGGAGGAATAGTGCCCCATCATTGGCGTCAGTGGGAGGAATAGTGCCCCATCATTGGTATCAGTGGGAGGAATAGTGCCCCATCATTGGTGTCAGTGGGAGGAATAGTGCCCCAACATTGGTGTCAGTGAGAGGAATAGTGCCCCATCATTGATGTCAGTATGGTGGAGGGGGGAATAGTGCCCCATCATTGGGGTCAGGGGGGGGAATAGTGACCCATCATTGGTGTCAGTGGGGGGGGGGGAATAGTGTCCCATCGTTGGTGGGGGGAGGAATAGTGCCCCATTCTTGGTGTCAGTGGGGGGAGGAATAGTGCCCCATCGTTGGTGTCAGTGGGGGGAGGAATAGTGCCCCATCGTTGGTGTCAGTGGGGGGAGGAATAGTGCACCATCGTTGGTGTCAGTGGGGGGAGGAATAGTGCCCCATCGTTGGTATTAGTGACACAAATGATGGGGCACTATCCCTTCCACTGACACCAATGATACTTACCTTGCTGACCCCTGCTCCAGCCTGGGCTCGCTCTCTCCCTCTCCCATCTACAGGCAGCATACCTGGCTGCAGCAGCAAAATTTGCACTTACCTGTCAGCTGTCTTCCTTCTCTGGCCGCTCTCCTCTTCACTCGTTCCTGCAGCTCCCTCGATCTTCTTCGATCTCCGCGCGCTGCCGCTCGGCTCCTCCTCTCCAAGCTCCACCTCCTCGCCGGTGATTGACCGCCTGTGTGCCTCTCCTGAGCTACAGTTCCGGTGGCCAATCAGCGGCGAGGAGGCGGAGCTGTTGAGTGATCCCGGAGGTGTGGCCAGGTGACAGGGGCAGCATATCATCCCGCCCACAGATCGCCTGAGACAGGAGCGGTGTCTCGGTTCCTAAGACCATCGGAAATATGTGTTTTCCGATGGTCTTAGGCGACCCCTGTGAAATGGTCGTTCGACCCCCAGGTTGAGAACCGCTGCTCCAGAGCTTAGTGAAAACGGTGAAATTTCAGTTTGCAAAGAATACCCAATCACATGAAAGGAATATAAAAAAACTGCATTTTTGCTTGCAAATGATTGGATGATGGAAGTCAGTATAGCGTCACCTCATTCACTAAGCTCCCTTGCAAAGTGAACAGTCTTTTCCTGTAAATCAACCCTGGTAAGTTAATCTTGGGGAAAAAGATTAGCTGCTGAAAGACTTCAGCCATTGCATGTGACTAGTTCTTTGCATTCTTCTTAACTTTTCTGTGTAGTTCTGGTTCAACTCAAAATGAAAAAAAAGAAAAAACCCTCACCCAGTAGATGTTTTAAAACAAAAAAATTGCTCTGGCTATGATGCCGACCTCCTCTACAGAGCTATTTACTACAGTAATTCCTTTCCGTCACTAGACAGGTGATTTATACACATGCACCTTGGTCTTTCCTAGTTACATTGTCTTGTTGCTGTCACTGATATCTACCATAATTCAATGGTATCAAACAACAGGGAGGTGGATAAATAAAAGTTATAAAATTGCTGTAAAGGCTGCTGCATGTCTTTCCCATGTGGCCATGTGAATGGCCTGTGAAACTACTATCAAGGTCAGTGACCCCATGTTTGTGCAGACAAGTCATGATTAAGTGCAACAGGATGCAACGCAGCACCAAAATGCAAGAGAAAGGTCTGAGTGCATACATCTGAAAGTGTACCTGTGTCTGGATTATGCAAATTAATGTATTTCCAGATTCTTAGCAGTAGAACAGTAAATGAGCTTTAACGCCCCGGTCACATTGGGTGTGACTTGGCATTCGATTTTCATGCCATGCGGCTTTCAAATCGTATGTCAAGCCCCAACCTATTGTCCGCAATTACAGCGGTCAAATCGGTGCGGTTTCAAATTGGTCAGAGCCTCACCGATTTCTACTACTTTTGCTGCAATTTGCATAGACATCTGTGTCAGATGTCTTTCAAATCGCACCTGAAATCGGCATTTCACCCGACTTTGAAATCATGTGACTTTACTGTAAGTCGCGCGATTTCAAAGTTGGGCTTGATGTGACCGGGGTGGTAAGACAAACCATCCTTTACCTCCCTTTTGCTGTAAAGTAATTCACTCTCAAAGATCCGCAATGATCTCAACAAAGACTCTAGGGCTAGCAGGCTGCCAAGATTCTGTTGAAAATTAAATTAAGAGGACAGAAACTAGGATTTCAGTGTCTCTGAACTTTAACCACCTACCGACCGCTATACATTTATGAACAGCAAAGGGTTGGATACTTATTTTTGCAGTGCGGTTTATAAACGGCAGTGCAGAAGTCACCTTTGGTCATCCTTGGATGGCTCACTTCACAAACATAATGTACAAGGCCAGTCCGAGCCGCTCTGTACCATGTAGTGACTGTGATTACCAAACATTGCAGTGTTTATATTGGTGTGCCCATCCTTCCTTTTTACAATAGAGGAACTAACAAATTAATCATTTATTCATTATCAGGGAAAGTGAAAATTAAGCGTTAGACCTGCAAGGTTATCCCATTGGTGTCCAGTAGTGCTGGTACAGGTTATGTGGTCACAGACTCACATGATAATCAGGGAGAAGGAAAACTCCTCCTACAAGCTTTAACCAATGCTCTGCTGGACACTGATAGAATACACAAGACTGCTCTAACTGCTGATGAGAAAATGTATTTAGCAGTTTATATTTACTAAAATAATTGCATTTCCATGTTGTCTGTACTGTGGGAGACCAGATATAGTGAATGCAGGGTCCTGGGTTTAGTAACACTCTTAGTCCCGATCAGCGGTAGCAGCAACAGTGGCAGCTGATATTATGGTTGTGAATAGTTTTAACCCACTCACTCCCCCCTCCCCTAATATATCTCAGATCCATGTGTCTGCAGTAATCTGCATATTAACCACTTCACCTTCCTCATCCTGCACATCCATACATTAACACCCTCATCTCCATCCTCCTACTGTATGTGACATGTACATCAAGCCCTTCAACTCCTCCTAACCTGACCTGTACATTTAAAGGAGTATTAACCTAAAAACAAAAATGTAGTACTTTATATTTCAGCCTATCAATCCTTAGATATTGTGGTTGCAGTTGTTTTGTTTTTTTAAATATATTTATAAAATTCTTTTGAGTAATTGTCAGTCAAACAATCACAGCACTAAAAACTGAAAATGGCCTAGTAATGAGGGGGTATTACAGGCTAGTACTGAAGTGGTTAACAATGAAGTTCTCAGCAACGCCTGTAGGCACAGAAATTGAGAGCATTTATTATAAGTGCCTTTACTGTTTGTTTGTAATATATAAATACTTTAGTAGGCATATTCTGTGCACAGGTTTGCTTTAATGCTGGGCATATAAAACAATTTTCCTCTGTCCGATACGAAAAAAAATGTTAAAGCGGATCTCCACCCAAAAGTGGAATCTCCGCCTGTCTGCCTCCTCCCACCCTCTGCTACCACATTTTACAGCTTTTGCGGGGGCTTTGGGGGTGAGGGTGGGGTCTGGAAGGTACCAGCTCCAACTGCTGGTTCAGTTTTCCATGGCAAACTGAGCTGGAAGTTCAGCCCCCTCCTTCCCCCTGCAGTAGGAAACCGCAGAGCTTCACTGCCAGTTTCCCTTAGTCAAGATGGCGGAGCCCTAATATTAAACAGTATTTGTAGCTGCTGACTTTTAATTTTTTTTTTTTGGGGGGGGGACTGGAACGCCTCTTTAAACATACAAATAATTGCGTAGGCTGGCCATAGATGGAGTGATTTTCTGTCTTGCAATCATGAGTTGCAGGAAAGGAAATAGATTCCTCCATCAACACAGTCAGTCTTGATATAATAGCCGCTAGCAATAATCGCATATAAAATCCAACAGGCTGGTTGTACCCAAGTTGATTGATCGATCAGCTTGGATAAATTCAGCCTTCCCATACATTGTTAAAATCTCGGCTGGTCTCTGCTAAAGCAGCCAAGATTCGAACCATCTATGGCTGGCTTTATACAAAGTGTTTAAACTGCATAGTTAAGTGCCTTCTATATATGGATACATTGGGCATCAAACATATCTAACCCCTCTTAAAGCCCAAGTCTAGGAATTAAAAAAAAAACCTTTGCAATGGATCCCCCTGTACTGCAAGGGTTAAATGCTTGCTATGTTTAGGGGGTTCCAGAATAAGAAGGAATACTTACTTTATTCCGCCTTCTAGGAGAGTCCCTCCAACAGTGCAACTGGTCCCCCACAGCCTCCTTTTTAAACTACAGTTGCGTGTTCACCCCCACCATGTATAAAGCAGGGTTAAAAAGTGTGTAAACCCAACATTTCATATTCCTGATATGTGCCTGCTGTACCATGTACTTGTTTGTTCTCTTTGTATGGCTTCCCTGGTGTGAAATCCCTGGTGTTTCTATCCCTGGTGTTTCTACCAGTACCTCTGCTTTCCTATTAATAATGACCTCACTAAGCATGACAGCACAGCATGGCCAGTTCTCTAGTCTCTTGGAACTCAGTGATCAGACTTCTGCTCACAAGCATGCTTTCACAGCCTTTCACTGGGAAGTTTAGTGTACTGCTGTTTCCACCCCCAGCTCTCTGGTCTCGGCTGCATAAGGAGCTAAGATGGTATGTAATCACTTCCCTAAAACAGGGAAAAAATGTATTTATAATTGTTTTTATACATAAATGTTTTGCTTTTTATTTCTATTTTAAACTGAATGGGCTGTTTTACAAGATGAGGGTTTACATTCGCTACAATAGTTCTACATTGTACCTGATGATGGCAAGAGACCACGCATAGACAGGAGCTTCGGGGAGAGGAGGGCAGCACCAGATCCAGCCAGGTATGTTTTTTAAATGCTGGAGCTGGGCTTTAAGGTATTTAGGACAACTGTCAGTGCAGCACATCTTATGTCACCTAATTGTTTCATGCCCCCAGAATGTCACTTTGTAGACTGAAGTCCTTTCCTTACGTTCCACTTTGCTACAGATTTGTCTGTGGCTAAAGCCTATGCTCCCTTTACAGTACAAGAGCATGGTCCTTGTAAGGTAATCGTTCTTAATTAGAGGACATGTGATTCCCCTCACTTTGATCTGAGATCCTAGAAACAACCTTATGATGAACCCTATTACTGTCAGTGTGCCTTCATTAACTGAATGTTGCCTATTGCACTCCATATTCACGTTGCAGTACATTAAAACAGATTGCTTGCTATCTGCCTATGTGATCTGATGCTCTATGCTCTGTTGATATAAAACATGCCTTTTTTTTTAGTACAGTATCATAAAGCACAAAAGTAAAATAAAAATTCCACAAAGTAACAAAAAAATATTGTTTTTCCCTTCAATGACCAAGCTCTTTTTTCTGGGCAATATTACAATTATGTGCATAAAAAATTCCTGTAACTAGGTCTAAAAGAATTTCTTTGTGTTACGTTTTATTGATTGTTTGTTAGCCAATCATTCCCTAGCTTTATCCAGCGACTCTGGAATCCTTGGATCAGAGCAGTGAAGGGGTGTTATTTTATTTGGCCAGCAAAGTGGTCATGTCTGCCTTTGCTTTTAATCATCAGTGTGGTTTTAGTAGTGTTTGTTTCACATCATTAAGCTTTTGTATCTAGTTTGGAGGGGTGTGCATTTTAATGTTTGAGAAGTTTATGTCATATCTGCTCTTTGCAATGCACACATGAAAAGAGATCCAGCGTTTTTGTCTGCGTGGAATAAGGTGTGGGAGTTTTTCCATTTTCTAACCTCATTCATCTTTTTTGTATCTTGTTCCTATGTATGGCCGGATGTAATGCATCCATATGCTAGAATGGATCTTAGCCAGCTCACTCCACATTATAGCATACAGTAAGATTTATAACAGTCATAGCTGAAGGCGGCTGAAAAAAAATGTGTTCATATTTACCAATTAAGGCCATGGTTGTTATGTAGTTTTATGTCTGGTCAGTAAACAGAAATTTGTCAAATATTTCTCTGGCTTAGTTCACTGTGTCTGCTGTATACCCTTATCTCCCTGTTTCAGTATACTTCTTTTTCTGTTTACTTAGGGCTTGTTGACACAGGAGACAGCCCTTACCACCCTCTAAAAAGCATTCAACAGCGGATCTCTTTTGAGAGGGTGGTAGAGCAGCGACTGCCAGGCAATACTGCCACTTCTTGAATGCTCCTTTTTTGACAGCCAAATGGAATTTTGCATGTAAATTCCACGTTGGAACCGGCATTTGGTGTGTTTGGCTCGGTTTACGCCTTGGCCCCAGCAGAACTGCCCTGTAAACATGACTGGGGGGGGCAACCCTGAGCAGCTACACATTAGCAGGACTCCTGCAGACCTGTCTGTATATCTGTGTGCTTGTACCTTGTACAGGCGAGCAGATATAGTCAGACAGGAAGAGACAATGAACTACCACAGTGCTCAACAGTGTCGTGGTAGTTCATTAAGAACTACAAGCTGACAGATTTAAATGCTGTCAGGATTTGTAGTGCATCATTCACAGAATTCTGTGAATGAATGATGCGGGAGGGGGGGAGCAGAATACATTTTGGCCTAAATTTATGAAGAAATTTGATTTTTAAAATTTTTTTACTGGATGTGTTTTATAGCAAAAAGACAAAAATATAGTTTTTTTTTTCAAAATTGTCAGTCTTTTTTTTGTTTATAGCGCAAAAAATAAAAAAGGCACAGGTGATCAAATACTACTGAAAGAAAGCTCTATATATGAGAAAAAGGGACATCAATTTAATTTGGGTGCAGTGTTGCATGACCGCACAATTGTCAGTTAAAGTAATGCAGTGCAGTATCACAAAAAATGTCCCGGTCAGGAAGGGGGTTAAATCCTCTGGAGGCCAATTTGTTAAAGAAGTACAGACAAAGCTTGTTTGGCCGTACTTCTCATATAGATCACAGGAGTGCAGTTCATCCTGCTGTCACTCAGCCAGCGCACGCTGGGTATAGATCCTGACTTTAAAATCAGGACCCACCCAGATGTCTGGAGCGGTACCTGGCTCAGCCTTTCAGCGATCCGCTGAGAGCATGAGCCAGCCGTTCCCTCGCCCTCCACAGTACAGTGCTCCAGTGAGAGTGTGGGGGGATGGAGAGAGAGCAGAGAGTGGTGACTGATAGTCCCTAGCTT
Source organism: Staurois parvus (assembly GCF_062004578.1). NCBI lineage: Eukaryota > Metazoa > Chordata > Amphibia > Anura > Ranidae > Staurois > Staurois parvus. Next base: position 11,639,934 of record NW_028318515.1, read on the forward strand.
TCTGCTCGTGGAGCACTGAGAACCGAGCAATAGGCAGTCTTTGAGCGCTCAGTTCTCAGAGCAGGCAGGGGACAGATGCAGTATCAGACCGATGCTGCATCCACCTAGGTGACTCTAATTTCTGTGCAATACACTCCATAACCCTCTCTTGCACATACTACCCACAGCCATACACTCTGTACCCCTCTCCCTGCACATACTACCCACCGCCATACACTCCGCACTCCTCTCCCTGCACATACTACCCACCGCCATACACTCCGTACCCCTCTCCCTGCACATACTACCCACCGCCATACACTCCGCACTCCTCTCCCTGCACATACTACCCACCGCCATACACTCCGCACTCCTCTCCCTGCACATACTACCCACCGCCATACACTCCGTACCCCTCTCCCTGCACATACTACCCACCGCCATACACTCCGCACTCCTCTCCCTGCACATACTACCCACCGCCATACACTCCGCACTCCTCTCCCTGCACATACTACCCACCGCCATACACTCTGCACTCCTCTCCTGCAAATACTACACAACGCCATACACTCTGCACTCCTCTCCCTGCACAAACTACCCACCGCCATACACTCCGCACTCCTCTCCCTGCACATACTACCCACCGCCATACACTCCGCACACCTCTCCTGCAAATACTACACACCGCCATACACTCCGCACTCCTCTCCCTGCACATACTACCCACCGCCATACACTCCGCACTCCTCTCCCTGCACATACTACCCACCGCCATACACTGTGCACACCTCTCCTGCAAATACTACACACCGCCATACACTCCGCACACCTCTCCTGCAAATACTACACACCGCCATGCACTCCTCTCCCTGCACATATTTTTATTTTCCTCAATGCCTAGGGCCCACTTTTGATCTTGCACACGGGCCCACTGAATTCATGATATGCCCCTGAGTAGGATACAATGGAAGCTGCAAAGCTAAACCAGGAAATAGGGTTTTACAATATGATGAAGGTGTGTAAATCACAAGACTTGCTGAAGAGAGTTACAGATATTTTGGCAGATAAAACGGTGCACATATACAGTATTTAAACTGTATACACAGCTGTTAGTTAATAGGCATACTATAAAATATCAAGTCAGCTATATAAATATCATATACCAATGTTTGCTTTTGAGCAACAGTGAGAAAATCTTAAGTGAGTACTTAAAAATTAAAAGTGTGGTTTATATATAAAGGGTGTGGATTATACATGGCCCAGCTTGACTCAAAAGCATGTGAATTATTCGGTGCTTGCAGAAAAATAATAAAATCTTACTATATAACTTTGAGCCTGTGACAAGTGGAACTTCACTCATAAACTCAACTTCCTCTCCTCTGCTCCCCAGCACCTACCATTTAAACAAATGGAAATCATTTTTTGATTTTAACTTTTTGAAATACTTTTTTTTTTCAATTGCACCCACTCCCTCATTTCCAGATTCCTCACCTAGGCAAGGAGGACTTGCAGTATATCAGCTGCCCACAGCCTGCTAGAATATATATATAATACCTCCCAGGAGGCTGTGGAGCCTAAGTATTGCATTATTTTCAGTCATACTCAAGACCGGTGGCTTGTCTGTGCATGCATGGGATCAAGGGAGTGTCATCAAGGGTCCAGCTACACAAATGAGAAAAAGACAGCCTGCTCCCAATTTAAAGGATAATTTCACCTTTAAAAAAAATGATGAATGCACATTATTTTTCAGGTAAACAAATGTGCATTTACTATTTGTTTGTAAGAGCCTAGAAAGCATTGCACCCACAATCAGCAGATTGCAGGTGCAATACAGGGTTCCAGCAGACACCAGTGTAAGCTATCTGCCTGTACCTCATATGGGCAGGCAGTTACACAATAACACGAGAAATCAATGGACTACAAGAGCACTCACCAGTGCCCCCGTAGTCCATTGAGAACTACAAGCCATCAGCTGCATCACCTTCCTAGTCTGGGAAAGGGTTACATCTGTCTCTGCAGTTCTTGGTCTTTTCTGGGCTCTTCCCTCTCCCTGTGATGTTATAAAAGGGGGGAGATCTCTGCTCACAGCATGGTCTGCATGGGAAGAAGACAGATGAGCCATAAAGATGTAATCTCCTACTGCTTCACAGGGGGCTTAGGAACCCTCGGCCCATGCAGGTGAAGAAGAACGTGATCACTGTAGAGCAGGACTGCTGCACCTTGCAGTCCGTTGGAGTCCAGAGATCAACCAGTGTCTGGAGATTGCCAAACATGGACTAAAATGTGAAAACAATGTAGCACTAATCACTAAAAGAAAAATAAAGCAATGTGCAAATAGATCCCCTCAATTATAAGTGAATAAACATGTCTACTAAAATAGCCTCGTGCTTATAAACACACAAAAAACAAACTCCTATAGTGATGGTGGAAGAAACAGTCCTATTGACTAATAACAGTGCGTGTTTTAACAAATATACATAAACACACAAAGTGCACTTAATATATATATATATATATATATATATACACACCTACACAAATCTCATAGAGTGAATAAAAACAACCTCATGTGCAAATGTGAACTCAAATTAGTGCGATAATATACACACAATAATCTATTTTCATGCGTTTTTTAAAGTCCAACTTTCAATAATCATACTCCAGTGAACAAAATAACACGTGCTGATATCTGTGTGAAAACGTGGGTTGATAGCTGTATAAAAAATCATCCGACCACCGGCTGAATTAGCCTCTCACCTTACAGACTCGACCCTTGCGAGTCAAAGCGTTTTTATAGGATCCCTCTCACAGATCCTCCAGGTTAGTATCACTCCAAACGACAGCTCCCAATATGTGCAGATCTCCCTCTAGGGATCAGGACTCCAATAATAGCTCTTTCTCCAGGCAGGATCACATATTGCGCTAACCACTCACATGTAACATAAACACAAAACTCCCATTGCGTAATATGTTTATTGCCAAAGTGTGGTAAAGTAGAATGCACACTTACATAGTGTAAATCAAGGCTCCCACCACATGCTCTTGGATGTCATCTGCATGGGTGTACAGGGTACAAAAAGGTGTACCAAGATGGCCGCCACGCCGGAAGTACGTCACTACGTCGGGCCGACGCGTTGCGTCACAGTACCATGTGACTTCCTCAGGGCCAAACATGGACTACTACCCTGTTGAGGTATACCTGGGCAGCCTAGTGGAGCTACTTTGGGAACGTTCACTAACAATGCTCATGTTGAACTTTATCGCCAAAATAGTTTAGTAAAAGTTGCATCAAATGGTCTAAGCCTGGTCTGAGGATATTCAAAGGGGTGCATGTTGGTTCCTGGTGTACAAAAAGAACTTGGTTCCATAAGGCACAACTGAGGTATGAAGCAAGGCCACCACTAAAGGTTAACTCATCAAAACAAGTGGAAGAGCAGTGCAGTTTCTATGGGTGACCAAGTATGGTGCAAAAGTGTACAGCAACCTGTTGTGAAGCATGGTAACTGGCAGGGTGAAGGGTCCTCTGGTAGCAAGGGAGTCGGTGTTCTGCCTTTCCCCCCTGCAGTTGACTTCCCAAAGCAACTGAGGCCAAACTCATGTTATGGGGACCTGCAGCTTAGCCATGTGGTATGGGAGAGCTGGAGGAGTTAAATGAGAGCATGCCTGAGATCCACGCTATGTGCTTGCTGGGACCCCATCTGGTCACTGGGAGTGAAGTGTGCAGAGGTATGCTGGACAGGTGGAAAGGACAATGTCTTAGCCATGTCCCTCCTAAATGTGACACCCAACGACAAAGTGTGCAAGGACAAAAGGCAACACTTTCACAGAGGAAATACTGTACACACTGTATGGCTCATCTCAAAGTAGGAGTGCTGCCATAAGGTTGATTTCACCTGAATGCTGCCCCGCCTGGTCCCAGGCATTGATGAGTGTGATCACAAGTCAATGGTATCCCATGTGCAGGGTGAGTGGCCCCGCCCACAGCTTGGTGTAGTTGGCAAGAATATGCCACCTCATGCCCACAAGTGGGACAAGACAAGCAGTAAAAGAGAGGCAGATTACAACAGGACATTTAACATTGATGTTTATTCTGCATAAGCGAACGTCAAAGGAAAGCGGCATATGGAAAGTTAAATTCATGGACAGAGGTGAACTTGGATGGATGGATGGTTACTTCTGTTAGTATAGAGTTCTTCCATGTTATCAGATAGATCATCCTGTTATCAGACAAATTGGGGAGGATTTACTAAAACTGGTGCACATAGAATCTGGTGCAGCTGTGCATTGTAGTCAATCAGCTTCTAACCTCAGCTTGTTCATTTAAGCTTTCACAATAAAACCTAGAAGCTGATTGGTTACTCTGCACAGCTGCACCAGATTCTGTGTGCACCAATTTTAGTAAATCCCCCCTTTGTCATGTTATCAGAGACTTCAACATGTAGACAGAATACTGTTTTAAAAAGTCCTGGACGTCAAGTGGACTTGAAGTGGTTAAAAGAAGCTCATGGCTGCAGCTGCAGCCCTGGGGCATGGTATTGTTTTTTTTCAGCTGGTGATCAGCTGTTCAGTAGAAGTGATCTGGGCAGATGTAGATACCATAATGAGAAGGGCCCCTACCTGCTGCCACCCACGGTGGTTCCCAAGAAACTGGTCAAACTGTGAGAGCAGGAAGAGACTGTCCATTCCTTACTCCCCTCTGCAAGTAGTGAAGCCAGAAGCAATAAACATTTTATCACTCCGTTTCAGAGCTGTCATTCTCTGGCTGCCGTAGCAATTTACAAGGGAATGTTTCACTTTGCAAGGAATCCCCAGTTACCTGCAAGGGAAAGAAAACTGCACTTTTGCTTGCACATGCTTGGATAATAGAAATTAGCAGATCTTCACCTCATTTACTAAGCTCTGGAGAAAATTACCTTGTAATGTGCAACTCCCTTTGTAAAGTGAACAGCCTGATTGTCTTTAGTAAATAAACCCACTGATGTCTCCATAAAGAGAACCTGTCAATCTTTCCATGCTATCACATTGCAATTGTACCACACATATGATGTATCGCAGCGAACATTGGAGTGAGAGCAATAATTATAGGACCATAAACGGATAACCCGCAAACAGCAGGACAGGTTGGATACTACAATTGTGTGCTGCTGGTCCGGACCTTTATGTGTGCATGCACTCTCATCTTCTCGAGCTAATCTCATCTGCAGCTTCTCTGGGATGCTCAAAGTGCACAAATGCAAACCTGTAATATCCAGCAAGTCCTACAGAAAGCAGGATGGAGGGAGATTGAGGTGCCAGTTATTTTTACAGAACGGCCCCCACAGCTGCATGTGTAATGAGAGAAGCTGCAGCATTTGAAACAGAAGGAGTTCTGGTATGTACTTGTGGGAAGGTGCAGCGGAGTGTAGCAAAACTTGAAATTTGCATTGATCAGAATGTTACAAGCACCCTAGAGGAAAATAACTCATAGTACCATGTAGTCAAAGATGTGGCTGAGGAGAGGTTCCGACAGCATCTGTTTAGAGGGTGAAGTGCAGCCTGACCGGTCAAGTCCCAAGAGGAGAGATTTATTTTCAGATTAACGAGGCCCTAGTCTTTCCCTCTTCATCAGGAACCTTTCCCTGCTGCTAGTTGCTGTCCCTCACAGGGTCTCTCGCCCCGCATTAGCCACTCGTCAAATGTGTGAGTTATGGGGGAAGGGACTTAAGTAGACCTTGCTGACCCAAGATGGCTGCATGGCCGCAGCGTAGCCAACCAGAACGCTACTCTATTGATCCAGTAAGCCAAAGAAAAAACATGTTTCCCTTGGACTTCCTCTCCAGGCTGTGGTACTGCTCGGGTTTAGCGCCAGCTACAGTGTATAAAACAGATTGCACCTGCCTACATAATAGTCAGAAGATATGGAATTGCATAGGGGGACTTCTAGAAAATGCTGCTGAAGGTGAACTTACACTTTAAACCAGGTTTTAAGGCTCATGTACTGTACCTGTTAAACAAATGTAAATCATTGTTAATGATAAAAAAAGACACTGCCATGTTAATGAATACTATGTTATTAGAGAGACCACATTTTTACTAAACTATGGGAATGTCAAATGCAAATTAGGGACACCTCTCTAGCCCAACATTCTCTGGTTCCTGGGGCTTTGGAAGTCACATCAATGGTCACACTACAGAGCTGCAGATGACTTTTGTATGCCATTTAACTCAAAAAGGAGAAGGAGGAATTTTACAGCTGACATGTAAGAATGGCATGTATGACAGAAACTGCTGTAACAGTAGATTCCACATTTCATGAGAGGTCCACTTTAAAGCTATCTGTAGTTGCACAAATCTTAGAAAAGGAAACATTAACAGAATGTTTGTTCCAGTTAATTCAGCCTAAATTGGATAAAGCTAAGGTCATGCACATACAGTTACAGGCACAGTTCATTATGCTTCGGTAACAAAATGTTATATTGAGATCATAATGTTCTTTCATGGCTCACTACAAACTAGTCACAAATCTGGTTGTTTGTGCATTTCTAGATACAGTGGGGCAAAAAAGTATTTAGTCAGCCACCAATTGTGCAAGTTCTCCCACTTAAAAAGATGAGAGAGGCCTGTAATTGGCATCATAGGTAGACCTCAACTATGAGAGACAAAATGAGAAAAACAATCCAGACAATCACATTGACTGATTTGGAAAGAATTTATTTGCAAATTATGGTGGAAAATAAGTATTTGGTCAATATCAAAAGTTAATCTCAATACTTTGTTATACAGTTGCAAGAAAAAGTATGTGAACCCCTTGGGATTACGAGGAGTTTTGAATGAATTGGACATAAAATGTGCTCTGAACATCATCTAAGTCACAATAGAAGAACACAGTCTGCTGAACGTAATACTACACAAACATTAGATGTTGCCATGGTATAATTACACATAACATGTAAACATTCACAGTGCAGGGAGGCAAAAGTATGTGAGGCCCTAGCTTAATGACTTCTCCCAGAGCTAATTGGAGCCAGGAGTGAGCCAACCTTGACTCCAATCAGTGTGATGATATTGGATGTGTTGCTGACAGCTGCCCTGCCCTTAAAAAACACACCTGTTTTGGGTTTACTGGTTTCAAGAAGCACTGTCTGATGTGAACCATGCCTCGCAGAAAAGAGCTCTCAGAAGACCTACGATCAAGAATTGTTGACTTGCATGAAGCTGGAAAGGGTTACAAAGTATCTCCAAAAGCCTTGATGTTCATGTGTCCACAGTAAGACAAACTGTCTACAAATGGAGAAAGTTTAGCACTGTTGCTACTCTCCCTAGGTGTGGTCGTCCTGTAAAAATGACTGCAAGAGCACAGCGCAGAATGCTGCATGAGGTAAAGAAGAATCCCAGAGTGTCAGCTAAAGACCTACAGAGATCTCTGGCACATGCTAACATTTTTGTTGACACATCTACAATAAGGAAAACATTAAACAAGAATGGAGTACATGGGAGGACACCACGGAGGAAGCCATTGCTGTCCAAAAAGAATATTGCAGCACGCTTGAAGTTTGCAAAAGAGCACCTGGATGTTCCACAGCACTACTGGCAAAATATACTGTGGACAGATGAAACCAAGATTGAGTTGTTTGGGAAGAACACACAACACTATGTGTGGAGAAAAAAAAGGCACAGCACACCAACATCAAAACCTCATCCCCACTGTAAAACATGGCGGAGGGAGCATCATGGTTTGGGGCTGCTTTGCCTGGAAGAATGAATTCCAGAGTTTATCAAGACATTTTGCAGGAAAACATACGACCATCTGTCCGCCAACTGAAGCTCCGCAGAGGATGGGTGATGCAACAGGACAATGACCCAAAGCATACAAGTAATTCAACAAAACAATGGCTGCAACAGCATAGAATACGCCTTCTGGAGTGGCCCAGTTAGAGTCCTGACCTCAACCCGATTGAAATGCTGTGGCATGACCTTAAGAGAGCGATTCACACCAGACATCCCAAGACTATTGCTACACTGAAACAGTTTTGTGAAGAGGAGTGGTCCAAAATTACTCCAGATCGTTGTGCAGGTCTGATCTGCAACTACAGGAAACGTTTGGTTGAGGTTATTGCTGCCAAGGGAGGGTCAACCAGTTATTAAGTCCAAAGGTTCACATACTTTTTCCTCCCTGCACTGTGAATGTTTACATGTTATGTGCAATTAAACCATGGCAACATCTAATGTTTGTGTATTTTATGTTCAGCAGACTGTGTTCTTCTATTGTTGTGACTTAGATGACATTCAGAGCACATTTTATGCCCAATTCATGCAAAACGCCACGTAATCCCAAGGGGTTCACATACTTTTTCTTGCAACTGTATATCCTTTGTTGGCAATGACAGAGGTCAAACGTTTCCTGTAAGTCTTCACAAGGTTGGCACACACTGTTGCTGGTATGTTGGCCCATTCCTCCATGCAGATCTCCTCTAGAGCAGTGATGTTTTGAGGCTGTCACTGGGCAACACAGACTTTCAACCCTCTCCAAAGGTTTTCTATGGGGTTGAGATCTGGAGACTGGCTAGGCCACCCCAGGACCTTGAAATGCTTCTTACGAAGCCACTCCTTCGTTGCCCGGGCGGTATGTTTGGGATCATTGTCATGTTGGAAGACCCACGTTTCATCTTCAATGCCCTTGCTGATGGAAGGAGGTTTGCACTCAAAATCTCACGATACATGGCCCCATTCATTCTATCCTGTACATGGATCAGTCGTCCTGGTCCCTTTACGGAGAAACAGCCCCAAAGCATGATGTTGCCACCCCCATGCTTCACAGTAGGTATGGTGTTCTTTGGATGCAACTCAGCATTCTCTCTCCTCCAAACACGACGAGTTGTGTTTCTACCAAACAGTTCTATTTTGGTTTCATCTGACCATATGACATTCTCCCAATCCTCTTCTGGATCATCCAAATGCTCTCTAGAAAACTTCAGATGGGCCCGGACATGTACTGGCTTAAGCAGGGGGACACGTCTGGCACTGCAGGATCTGAGTCCCTGGCGGCGTAGTTTATTACTGATGGTAGCCTTTGTTATGTTGGTCCCAGCTCTCTGCAGGTCATTCACTAGGTCCCCCCGTGTGGTCCTGGGATTTTTGCTCACTGTTCTTGTGATCATTTTGACCCCATGGGGTGAGATCTTGCGTGGAGCCCCAGATCGAGGGAGATTATCAGTGGTCTTGTATGTCTTCCATTTTCTAATTATTGCTCCCACAGTTGATTTGTTCACACCAAGCTGCTAACCTATTGCAGATTCAGTCTTCCCAGCCTTGTGCAGGTCTACAATTTTGTTTCTGGTGTCCTTCGACAGCTCTTTGGTCTTCACCATAGTGGAGTTTGGAGTGTGACTGTTTGAGGTTGTGGACAGGTGTCTTTAATACTGATAACAAGTTCAAACAGGTGCCATTGATACAGGTAATGAGTGCAGGACAGAGGAGCCTCTTAAAGAAGAAGGTACAGGTCTGTGAGAACCAGAAATCTTGCTTGTTTGTAGGTGACCAAATACTTATTTTCCACCATAATTTGCAAATAAATTCTTTCTAAATCGACCAATGTGATTGTCTGGATTTTTTTTCTCATTTTGTCTCTCATAGTTGAGGTCTACCTATGATGCCAATTACAGGCCTCTCCCATCTTTTTAAGTGGGAGAACTTGCACAACTGGTGGCTGACTAAATACTTTTTTTGCCCCACTGTAGATGGTATGGGGGAACTGTTTTCCAGCTGCCCTACAGTAACAAAATAATAATTTAATCTCTTGCTATGTTTGCTGTGTAGGCCTAGGTGACAGTGTCTCTGTAAAGGACATACCATGACCCCCTTGTACTCACTTTTCCAGTGCTAAGATTCACTGAGATTGACTGTGATGCTGGCATTCAGCATAAAGCCAGGGCCTTGATCCTTCCGTCAGCTAGCGTGCTATCCCCTGCCAGAAGACGTGCATTCTTTTTTCTCTACAGTTTTTCATTCTTTTATTCCCCTTCTTATCATCCCCTAGTTCTTCCTCTTGCTTAGAGGAACCCTCTGGGACGACTATATTCTTACTTTTCCCAATTTCACAATTCAAGCTCTTGTTCTCCTTTATAACAACAGTGTTTGGTATTAGCTCAGGTTCCCCATACCAGCCTGGGTTAGCCGGAAGCTACATCCACCTTTCATTGCTTAGTCTGTAAGATATTTCTTTTTATATTCTTATTTAAGACCATATAGTATGACATGACAGTCTGTTATCATTAATAACCTTCAACAGTAAAATATTAAGCATGTACAATTGAGTGGTTAAAAGACCGTATTATAGCAATAGACCAAGTTCCTTCATAACAACAGACCGTACCTAAAGGCTCATGGCTGTGGCATCAACGATAAGTATATCCTGCACTGAGGTGGCAGTTGTGTAGAAGGTTTATCAGAGATACCCGGAATGGAATCTGGGTGGCCAATAATAGGCGTCAGTGGCGCGAGGAAGCCAGAAGTCTCAGTTATCCTATAGTACCTACAGAGTTCCAGTAAAGTTAGTTCAATCAAGGGATGTAACAAGGGCTTTTTAACAAGGGCTATAGCTCAATCTGTTCTGCTGTCTTTCCATTATAATTTTATACATATAAAACCCTTAATAATAACTTTAGGAAAAAATAAAATGGCGTCCTGGGCCTTTTATATACTTCCTATTTTGCTTGATGCAAGGCCTACGTAATGGATCAATTAAAATATTTGATTTTTCGTTACAACGAAACATTTTTATGTTATTTTTCAAAATATCCAGCATAGGAAACATTTGTTTATAGTTCATGTTTTTGCTACAGGGCACTTTAAAAATTCAATAACCACAAATGGCCAAGTATTTGGCAGGTACAACACAATTTCCCATTTTACTGGTTTACTGTAGAATACTTTAGAATAAAAGTATCTCCTTTTGTTTTTTCTATCCGCTGACTCCCCAGCCATCAAGTGAGCACAGACTTTTTCTGCATTAGACAGTACTTATTAACATTACCTTCATCCCTTAAGTTCCAATTATCTTAGCAGTGTAAAGGCCAGATCAATCACAGTCTCTGTAAAATTAGCCTCCTTGTGTCCAGTATGAATGTTCATAAAGTATTGTTTGTTTGCAACTGTTCTCTACAAGACTTATGGGAGCCGATCCAGCCGACAGATTTCTAGCTTTTTTCGTCTGTAGATTGTTCAAGGATGTGGAAACCTGGTTCCCTACAGACACTTCACAGTAAAACAGCGAAACTGAACGTTTTAGTGATTAATTGTCAGTGAAGGAGCCAGAGGAAGTTTAAAAGTGGTCGCAGGGCTCTGGTGTATACCAGTTGTACAAGCAAAGTCCTGAATGTTTTTCCAATAAAACCTTTAAAGGAAACTTTTACTGAGAGAAATAAAGAGAATGTGGTTGCTGAGCTCTTTCTGAAAATGTTGTTTCCCTGACTGCCTTAAGCTTACTACACATATTACAATCTGAATGTACAATATCTTTCCGATCTACCAACAACTAATACAAGGGCCTGCCTGACTAGATGAAAGTTGATTGGATAGATTGGGTAGGTCCTTATATTACATATATTTGGTAAATCTAAAGTTGATTGTACATATTTTGTATGGCCAGATAGTAGCATATATGATGACCCTTACTGAGTCACTGATGTGTGGCAAGCATGCAGCTAGTCACATTACCAAATCTTACTGCAGATGTTCTGAAAGTAGCATTCTGGGGCAACAGACTAAAGATGGCCATAGTGTGATCCACATGTGGCCAGTTCAGCAGGGATTGGCCGAATTTTGATCCATGTGTGGCCACTGCAGTTGATCAAAAGTAAATGTATCAATTGACTTCTGTTCAAGCACCCTCTTGGGTAAAACTTAATCATCTGCTATTGTACTCAGGTGTATTCTAAAATGTGTGGATGGGGAACTGGTTCAGTTTATTTTTCATTCAGCCAAGTGAACCATGTATGGCCAGCGTAAGATCTCACAATGCATACATACAGCTATGGGGCTGCAAACACAGGCACACTCACATACCTGGAAGAGCACTGCTATTTTTTAGGAAGAATACAAGACAAAAGGTGCATTTTTCATTGGTACTGAATAGGTACAAATAACATTTCTAGATACTCCATAAAATATAGAACATCTTCACTTTCTGAGTTCAGGCCCTCTTTAAGTAAATATACCTGTGATGTTTTTAATACATTTAAAAAAACATTCCACAGAAACTGTACAATCATACTGGGCTTAAAGTGTAACTGTGGCCAGAATATATAAATTCAAATATTTTTGTATTCTTAACAAGCATTACATGCATACAGCCATTCTCTCTACTACTGTACTTTCCCTCCCAGCAGTGATTTAGCTGCCTTCTAATCTCTAATGTAAAGCCAGAGTAGGCACTCTGGCAGGGGTAAGCAGTGTGAACTGAGTTGTAGATATGAATAACTTCAGTGCTTCGGTAGTGAACTAGATGAGTTGTTCCCAGGGGCGGACTGACCATTTGGAAACTCAGGCCCTGCCTGAGGGCCCGAGTCAGTAGGGGGCCCCATGAGATGCCCCTGGTACCTTTTTCATAGGCTTTTTTGAGTTTGGGCAAGGACACAGGGGCCCCATGATCCCCTATTGCCCGGGGACCTCATGAGTTGTCAGTCCGCCCCTGGTTGTTCCCCAGTACTTGCAGCTATAAAAGTCAGTATGGTTTTTTTAGGTCATTTATTACTTGCTAACAATATTCAAATGCTGCAGTGTCTATAGCCTGGCAACAGATTCAGGTTAGGTACCAATAGTTTAGGCCACAACTATATAATTCTTTATTTATTTCAAAGGAGGTAAAGTGAGTCACTTGTTCTTGACTGTCACACATAACTGTATGCATTAATAAGATAACATTCATAAATTGTAATTGTAGTCCACATTCTGTCTTTTGTAAAACAAATCTCTTTTCTCTATACAGGCTCATGGAAATTACACCAAACCTCAGGGTCACCCAGGTAAGCATGCATTTTTTTTATCTGTGGAAAACAAGCACATGCACTGTATATCAAAAGCCTAGAGGCTTTCTAGTAAAGAGGAGAAAATAATGTATTTAAGTGATTTGGCAATGTGCACTCCATTTTTAACTTTGCCAGGTGAAAATTAGATTCACACAATGGTAGTATAAGTAGACATGTACACGCTGGAAATTTTCATGTCATTTCAGATGCATTAATTCATTGAAGAAATTTGTTTGGTCATATTTGCTATGTTAACCCGATTTGTTTTTGGAATCGTTTCATATCTTCGGCATTCATTTTGTATATTCTTTGGTCTGGGTAGATTCGAAAAATTTGACAGTTTTTCTTGGAGATTGCTATATATTCTATATATCGAATCAGACAGACTCAATATTTTCAGACGCTAGTCCAATCCACCAAGAGTAATGGCATGAGCTGATTGGATAATATTGACTGGTGTCGTGTGCATCCGAATTAACAAATAGAACGAAATTTGGATACATTCATTTTCCAAATCGGAATTATCGAACAAATTCAAAAACTGAATTAATTTCCCCATGGGCCCGAACTACTATCACATCATGTGACATCATCCTTTTTATATATTGGGCAGGGAACATTTTCAAATATAGTCTAAGCCTACTTGCAGTACACACTTTACACATATCACAGTCCATGTACCTACAAAATATTCTTCAGCTGCTATACCACAAGTGATCCTAAAGGATCATTTTTAAAAAATAAAATAGAATATGGACAAAGAGCTAACATTTTGTCTGAGCCTACTTTAATGAAAAACTAATTAACATAGTTGGAAACTAGTTAGCAACCAGTGACTGTTGGGACAATAAACACTTTGATTAGGAGTCAGCCAAGTACAGCAGTAAGGGACAATATAGAGTGTAGTAGTTAGCAGTATTTGTCAAAGTGCCTTTGATATTGCTGATAAGCTGGTAGAAAAGATCGCTGGTGTCTTTGGCTAACGTTTGGAGAATAAAATTTTCGATACTGATGGTTAGGGGGAGGAAAAACTGCCCAGTGCTGGTGGTCAGATAGAGAAAAAAAACAACCAGTATCGGTGTTGAACAGGAGGTAAAAAAATGCCAGCATTGGAGGTCAGTGGAAGAAAAAAATGACCCAATGGATAGGAAAAGGGGCACCAGCACTCGTTGGGGGAGAGAGGGAATCATTGGTGCTCAGTAGGGAGAGCAGGGGGACATTTGTGCTCTGTGGGGGGAAAGGAGAACCTGGTACTTTGTGAGGTTGAGTAGGGGCACTATTACTGTCTGAAAGTAGAGAAGGAGCACTAGTACTGTCTGAAAGTAGAGAAGGGGCACTAGTGATCCACGTAGGGAGGGGGGGACACCAGTGCTCTTTGGAAGAAGGGGATGGGGAACATATGCTGCGAGGAGGGAGAGGAAGCACTAGTACTCTGTGGAGGGATTGGGGAAGGGGGAGAGGGCAATGATGTTTTGTGGAGGTGGGGGCACTAGTGTTCTGTGGTGGAAGAGGTGGAGCATTGGTGGTCTGGAGAAGGAGGAGATGCATCAGTGCTCTGCAGACAGAGAAGAGGGGCACTGGTTCTCTGTGAAGGGAGATGAGACACCTATGCTCTGTGGAGGGAAAGGGAGTCACTGGTCCTTGGTGAGGTTAGGGTCATGGTCATTGGCGTTCATTGGATTACTTACCTGTTCATGCTCTTTGGCCCACACTGCTGGCTCCCTGTCAGGAATCAGCAGCAGGGATGGTCAGATCTGCATGGCTACATTCAGGAAACTGGGACCAGACTGTATATGCTTTAAGTGAGATTTATTTCCAGTGAATCAAAAACCACCCAAACAGCAGCAAACAGCAAACATGAAAATACAAGTGAACCAAAACCCCAGTGACAGAATACATACATATACAACATATATAAAATTAGGAGCACAAAAAGGGAAGGGAAAAACGGGGGTGGGGGGGTGCAGGGAGCAGATGGGAAGTGGGAACAAAACTGGAAAAAGGAATAAGGGAGAGCAGGAATAAGGTAGCAGGGTACAAGGTACAAGGCAGGAGCAAGATCAGGATAACTGGCAACATGATCTGGCAGCAACAAAGCAAAGCACTGGAGCAAGATGGACTAATAGGGGAGGGCCTAAATACCCTCCCAGCAGCCAGCATCAGGTGGAAACTGGTTACTGGGATCTGCTGGCTACTGAGAAACTCCCACTGGTGGACACTGGAATTAAAACCCTCCATCCAGGGAACCACAGGCAGGGCCTGGACAAGGGGTAGGCGGAAGGGGCGGCTACCTGGGTGCATTGGTTTATTGTAGCGATTAGTGTACCTTCCTCCTCTTACAAGGCTGACAGGAGTGGTGACAGTGGCAGTGATTTTGACAAGCAAGTGACTGCTGGGCGTAGGATCCTTTAAGCTTGCACATCATGAACTGGGAGGGGGAGGGATGCGCAGTTTGGAATTTTTGCCCTGGGCGCTGGATGACCTTGTCCTGGCACTGACCACAGGTGATCCAGGTCCTGACACTCCCACTTCTACTAGACCTAATGTATAATGCTATGCTTATATTGGGAAGGAGATTACTCCACCCAACGGCTCAGATGACGAGTGCAGGAACGAACATTCCCACAAGCACGGGGATACAAAATTCAGGTGTCCTGCAAAATCTGTAACTGTTGAGAGGCATGCTGACATGATTATGCTAGTGCCATTCTCTGCATCGTTACACTGTGAGTGCAGGGGACTATAGTGACCTGGAATATTTATTAATATTTTACTGTACTAAGGCCAACTATCAGTTGTCTCTCTTTTATTATAATTTGTTAAAAAATGTATTGTTGCTATATACATACCTCCCAGCTATCCCTGATTTCGAGGGACTGTTCCTGGTTCGGAAAAAAAGTCCCTCTGTCCCTCTTTCCTCCTCATTTGTCCCTCATTTTGGTCTGATCTATATAGTTGAATATAAAATGTACTATTTATCTTTCAAAAAGTGTTTCCCAGTGCTAAACCTTACATCCAAATTCTAAATGGCTGCATTTGTAAATTTCAAAAGCCAATATAAAGGAATAGTAGTGGTAAGAAAAGAAGTACTTGTGGGTTTAGCTAACATTTTTTTTGTAGAATTCTCCTTTAACCACCTCCCGCCCACCATATAGTAAAATGACGGACGCAAGGTGGTTCTCATATGACGTTCTCCCATTCTAACCGCGCATGCGCGGCTCCCGGAGAGCGCAGCGCGGCAATCGGCAGTGCGCTTTGTCCCTCGACAGCGGATCACCGATCCACGGAAAGAGCCGAAGATGTCGGCTCGGTCATGTGATCAGCTGTGTCCAATCACAGCTGATCACATGTAAACAGGGAAATGCCGGTTATCGGCATTTCTCTCCTCACGAGCTGTCACGCTGACAGCTCATGAGGAGAGGAGAGCCGGTAATCGGCATTCCTCGGAGGGGACATGTACACTGATCATCAGGGCACTGATGATCAGTGTGCCCTGATGATCTGTGTAGCCCCATCAGCGCCACCTGTCAGTGTCCATCAGTGCCAGCTCTCAGTGCTCATCCATGCCACCTGCCAGTGCCCATCAGTGCCACATTTCAGTGCGCATCAATGCCACAGCAATGCCATATATCAGTGCCCATCTGAGCTGCCTTTCAGTATCACCCATCAGTGCCAGTCAGTGCCACCTATCAGTGCTGCTAATCAGTGCCACCTATCAGTGCCAGTCAGTGCCGCCTATCAGTGCCAGTCAGTGCCACCCATTAGTGTGCATCAGTGCTGCCTATCAGGGCCCGTCAGTGCCACCTAACAGTGCCAGTCAGTGCCGTCTATCAGTGCCAGTCAGTGCCGCCTATCAGTGCCACCTATCAGTTCCATATATGAGTGCTGCCTTTCAGTGCCCATCAGTGATGCCTGTCAATACCCATCAGTGCCACCTACCAGTGCCTCCTCATCAGTGCCCATCAGTGCCACCTATCAGTGTCCATCAGTGCAGCCTATCAGTTCCCAACACTATAGCCTCATTCGTGCACATCAGTGAAGGAAAAAAATCACTTATTTACAAAATTTTATAACAAAAACTAAGAAAACATGTTTTTTTTTCAAACTTTTCAGTGGTTTTTGGTTTGTTTAAGAAAAAATAAAAAACCTAGAGGTGATTAAATACCACCAAAATAAATCTCTATCTGTTACAAAAAAATTATAAAAGGTTTATATGGGTACAATGTTGCATGACCACGCAATTGTCATTCAAAGTGCAACAGCGCTGAAAGCTGGAAATTTGCCTGGGCAGGAAGGGGGTATTGCCCTGTAGCTAGTGGTTAAGGGGGGCATGGCAGGGGGTGTGTCTTATGCTGACATACTTTTGCTAATAGGTGTCCCTCATTCCCATCTCAAAAAGTTGGCAGGCATGTGCATATACAATATAGTACATACCTCTTTACACAATCATAAATGATACAAAATGTGTATCTTTTTCCATGAAAGGCAAAAAAACGATATAGAAATGATGGTAACATAAGTAAAGCTTATCCAAGTGTTTTTTTCCCTGGTACAAGTTTATTTGGTTATGAATGATTTGGCTTCTGTCATGAAAATGTATGTACTCTGACAAAACCAAAATATTTCATTACAGCCCTGCCATGCAGCCTTCTCTGTGCTTTATTCAGGGCTACAGTAACATGAAACCTTATGATTAACTGAAATATGATTTTCAAAGAACAGAGTATCAGCACATGTAAAAGCAGCTGGCTGTAATGGTGAGAATGAAGAAAAAAACACGCTTTTCCTAGGGTGGCCCAGGACAGGGTTACAGGAAGCTGGGGACAAATATGAATAGCTAAATTGTCAGTACTGTAACTGGCAGTGGATGGATGGATTAGAGTTTATGAAATATTTGGTTGTGATGCACATTCAGAGTGTGTTTATTTGAAGAATATGGATGAATTTTGTCTCTCTCTCTCTCTCTCCCTCTCTCTCTCTCTATATATATACAGTTGCAAGAAAAAGTATGTGAACCCCTTGGGATTACGTGGAGTTTTGAATGAATTGGGCATAAAATGTGCTCTGAACGTCATCTAAGTCACAACAATAGAAGAACACAGTCTGCTGAACATAATACTACACAAACATTAGATGTTGCCATGGTTTAATTGCACATAACATGTAAACATTCACAGTGCAGGGAGGAAAAAGTATGTGAACCTTTGGACTTAATAACTGGTTGACCCTCCTTTGGCAGCAATAACCTCAACCAAACGTTTCCTGTAGTTGCAGATCAGACCTGCACAACGATCTGGAGTAATTTTGGACCACTCCTCTTCACAAAACTGTTTCAGTGTAGCAATATTCTTGGGATGTCTGGTGTGAAGCGCTCTCTTAAGGTCATGCCACATCTTTTTAATCGGGTTGAGGTCAGGGCTCTGACTGGGCCAGTCCAGAAGGCTTATTCTGTGCTGTTGCAGCCGTTGTTTTGTTGAATTACTTGTATGCTTTGGGTCATTGTCCTGTTGCATCACCCATCCTCTGCGGAGCTTCAGTTGGCGGACAGATGGTCGTACATTTTCCTGCAAAATGTCTTGATAAACTCTGGAATTCATTTTCCCATCAATGACAACAATCCGTCCAGGCCCTGAGGCAGCAAAGCAGCCCCAAACCATGATGCTCCCTCCGCCATGTTTTACAGTGGGGATGAGGTTTTGATGTTGGTGTGCTATGCCTTTTTTTCTCCACACATAGTGTTGTGTGTTCTTCCCAAACAACTCAATCTTGATTTCATCTGTCCACAGTATATTTTGCCAGTAGTGCTGTGGAACATCCAGGTGCTCTTTTGCAAACTTCAAACGTGCTGCAATATTCTTTTTGGACAGCAATGGCTTCCTCCGTGGTGTCCTCCCATGTACTCCATTCTTGTTTAATGTTTTCCTTATTGTAGATGTGTCAACAAAAATGTTAGCATGTGCCAGAGATTTCTGTAAGTCTTTAGCTGACACTCTGGGATTCTTCTTTACCTCATGCAGCATTCTGCGCTGTGCTCTTGAAGTCATTTTTACAGGACGACCTCGCCTAGGGAGAGTAGCAACAGTGCTAAACTTTCTCCATTTGTAGACAGTCTGTCTTACCGTGGACACATGAACATCAAGGCTTTTGGAGATACTTTTGTAACCCTTTCCAGCTTCATGCAAGTCAACAATTCTTGATCGTAGGTCTTCTGAGAGCTCTTTTCTGCAAGGCATGGTTCACATCAGACAGTGCTTCTTGAAACCAGTAAACCCAAAACAGGTGTGTGTTTTTTAAGGGCAGGACAGCTGTCAGCAACACATCCAATATCATCACACTGATTGGAGTCAAGGTTGGCTCACTCCTGGCTCCAATTAGCTCTGGGAGAAGTCATTAAGCTAGGGCCTCACATACTTTTTCCTCCCTGCACTGTGAATGTTTACATGTTATGTGCAATTAAACCATGGCAACATCTAATGTTTGTGTAGTATGATGTTCAGCAGACTGTGTTCTTCTATTGTTGTGACTTAGATAACGTTCAGAGCACATTTTATGCCCAATTCATTCAAAACTTCACGTAATCCCAAGGGGTTCACATACTTTTTCTTGCAACTGTATATATATATACAGTAATACCTCAGTTTAAGAATTTAATTCGTTCTGCAGGACTTTTCTTATAGCGAAAAATTCTTAAACCGAAATGCCGTTTCACATATGAATGCATTGAAAACCAATTAATCTGTTCCGGAGATCAGAAAAAAGTAAACACTAATAAATACTGCATGAGTTATTTTATCAAGTCATGCGGCATTTTAGTAGTGACAACCATGTGTTAATATTTCAGCTGTTAGCGGGGTTCCCACTGACAGCTGAATGTAAAAGAATTGCTGGCAATTAAAAAAATAATTTAAAAAACTGCGTGGGGGCCCCCTTCCCATCTATACCAAGCCCTTCGTGTCTGGTATGGATTTTGAGGGGAACTCCCACGCCAAAATTTAAAACAAAATGGCGTGGGGGTCCTCCCCAAAATTCATACCAGACCCTTTTCAGAGCATGCAGCCTGGCAGGTCAGGAAAGGGGGGGCAAACAATGTTTCTTTTTAGTTTCTTAACAGAAACAACATTTCCGTTAACTTTGGGGAAAGTGACAGCTAATTCTGTGAGCTATAGTGAAGAAAAAAAAAAAGAGCCAGCAATTGCATTTAAAAATCAGCACTGACATACACTTCGTATTGCGAAAAAAATTCATTCAAAATTTGTAAACCGAGGCATTATTTTCAGTGGATTTTCATTTGTAAACCGAAAATTACTTTAACTGAGGCATTCTTAAACCGAGGTATTACTGTATATATATATATATATATATATACACACAGTTCACAGTATATACACTGCTCAAAAAAATTAAAGAAACACCTTGAAAACACATCAGTTCCCCTTGGGGAAAAATATCATGCTGGATATCTATACTGATATGGACTGGGTAATGTGTTAGGAATGTAAGGGTGCCCCATCGTTTAATGGAAATGAATATTATCAACCTACAGAGGACTGAATTCAAAGACACCTGAGCTCTTGAACAGTCTGAGGTGCAACCTGGCGGCATCGGATGGAATGAAACATGATATCCCAGAAGTGTTCTATTGTATTTAGGTCAGGCAAGCATGGGGGCCATTCAATGATATCAATTCCTTCATTGTCCAGGAACTGCCAGCATACTCTTGCCACATGAGGCCGGGCACCAGGAGGAACCCAGGACCCACTGCACCAGCGTAGGGTCTGACAATGGGTCCAAGGATTTCACCCCAATACCTTATGGAAGTCAGGGTGCCATTGTCTTGCCTGTAGAGGTCTGTGCGTCCCTCCATGGATATCCCTCCCCAGACTATCACTGACACACCAAAAAAATGGTCATGCTGAATGATCTTGCAGACAGCATAACATTCTCCACGGCTTCTCCAGACTCTTTCACGTCTGTCACATGTGCTCAGGGTGAACCTATTCTCATCTATGAAAAGCACAGGGTGCCAGTGGCGGACCTGCCAATTCTGGTGTTCAATGGAAAATGCCAATCGAGCTCTATGGTGCCAGGAAGTGAGCACAGGGCCCACTAGAGGATGTCGGGCCCTCAGGCTATCCTCACGAAGTCTGTTTCTGATTGTTTGGTCAGAGACACTCACACCAGTGGCCAGCCGGAGGTCATTTTGTAGTGCTCTGGCAATGCTCATCCTGTTCCTCCTTGCACAAAGGAGCAGATACTGGTCCTGCTGATGGGTTAAGGACCTTCTATGGCCCTGTCCAGCACTCCTAGAGTAACTGCCTGTCTCCTGGAATCTCCTCCATGTTCTTAAAACTGTGCTGTGAGACACAGCAAACCTTCTGGCAATGGCACATATTGATGTGCCATCCTGGAGGAGTTGGACTGCCTGTGCAGCCTCTGTAGGGTCCACGTATCGCCTCATGCTACCAGTAGTGGCACTAACCCTAGCTAAATGCAAAACTAGTGAAAAACAATCAGAAAACATGAGTAGGGAAAAAAATGTCAGTGGCCTCCACCTGTAAAACCATTCCTGTTTTGGGAGTCGTCTCATTGTTGCCCATCTAGTGCACCTGTTGTTAATTTTCGTTAACACCAAAGCAGCTGAAACTGATTAACAACTCCCTTTGCTACTTAACTGACTAGATCAATATACCAAAAGTTTAAATGACTTGATGCTATACTCTGGTTAAAAAGGGTTCCTTTAATTTTTTTGTGCAGTTTATGAAACTACAATATCTCCTATGTGCTTTATCTTTCACATAATTATATTTACCAAACTGGCACAACTACTGTCAGAGGAGGTAGCATGCTTGCTATCGGACCTTGAAGTGATGGTGAACAGTACTGCCAGATGTGCCTTAAATGGTGTATTTTCTATGGCTTTAGGCAGGAAGCCCTAGCAGCAACCTTTGTAATCCCCCTATGCCCTGCCCTAATGCAGTTGTTGAAGTCAGAGCTGCTTGAACATTTGTTGGTATTGAATGTATTTCCAATAGACACAGCTAACAGTACAGGTAATGTTGGAGTTACTAGTACAGGACCAAGAATGTTCAGAGCAACATCCCCCCTTCCTGCACGCCTTTATGCATGCACACATGCATGTACCCATATATGCACACACACACACACGGAAAAAAAATGAATATTCTCCCTTGCAATGGCGCTGTGCCTGCACTGCAAAGGTTGACTGCACCTTGAGTGCTAGTTCAAATATATATAGGCGGATTGGATGCAATTTGAACCACATCCAATCCACATGACATGTGAAAAAACATTTCTTCCTGTGATGCCTGTTCACATATGTCCGGTGCACTGGCGGTGCGGATTCAGTGCAGTTTAAAAAAGAGTCCTGTACGATTTCTGAGCAGTGCAGTCCGGTTCAGGTGCAGATTACAGGCTATTGACTTCTATGGGAACTGTTTGTGAGCGTCATATATGTGAACAGGATAAGATCCTGAGCTAATCCTGTCCCGAACCTGATGTACACCTGACATGAACCGCTGAACAACTACTGTAATTAGTTGTGAAACCTGAGCTTCAATACGCACCACACATATGTGAATCAGCTCTGAGTCTAGTGTAGAGCAAATTCACTTTTGCTTACCTGATCCTGTGCTTCCCCAGCAAACATTGGTCCCCTGCTGGACTGTCCCTCAGTGTCCTCATGTCCAGTGCAGGGCTGCAGACCCCGTATCAGTCTTGATGACATCAGGACCTTAGACTGCTGAATCTTGGAGGAGACAATAATGTGGGGACTGGTCTAGAAGCATGGAGGGAAGAATTACCATGTTTCCTAGAGTTTGGCTTTGGGGGAATGCTTATTTTATTTCAATTTATATAGAAGTTTACTGAATTCCCAAAAATGTGGGTAACTACAAGAAAATCAATAAATGTAATATACAGTACATTCAGAACAATATACCGTACTGTTTTTTTTAACTTAAATTACATTTTTATTTAAATTGCAAAAGAGTGGTAAGGATGACACTGCATCACATAATCAGCAATAAAAAGTATATGCTTGGGACCTATTTTAGCACAGTTGTAGCGTTCCTTTGATATCTTTAGCTGTTCCTCTTTAGGAGGTTGAGTATTAGAGAAATGGGATGTGGTCATCACTGTTGCTTAGTCTATTAATCTATATCATGCTAAGGTAAAGATTTCCAACATGAACAGCTTTAAACATTCAAGCTCCAATTACCATGCAGATGAGTTGAGTTGACCTTGTCTCTATACATCTTGTAAATAAATCATCACACACTGCAGATCTGTTAGAAGATCCTATAAAAGAACTGTTTAATAACAGTACTGTTAGTATATTGGTGTAAACTCCCCACATGTGACCACACGGTTTCATGTGAGTCCTGCATTTTAAAATTAAATTTTATTTTATGACAATTTATTATGGATTTTAATAATTATTGTACATAGAACATACAACAGTGATGGCAGAAAAAGTTTAAGACAAAAACCAAGAAGACCAAGTGGTTCATCGAGTCTGCCCCTTAGCTCACTAGATTTCATTTACTAGACCTACGCTGAACTCCAGGCAAACAGCTAATTGTACACGTAGAAGCTGTTTTAGATGCTAAAAGTGTTACAATTTATGCAGGCTGCCTTGAAATTTGCACAACCTGCCAGACAGCACAGTCAGTTTGGTGTTCTTTCTATTTCCACTGCAGATAAATGCAATGTATAATGATTTTATACATATTATCTTTATTTATTATGATCAGGCTTTTAATTATACCAAGGTCTCTTTTGCATTAAAACCTTCATACCTTCCTGCTCTCATATTCCTTAGCATGGCTCAGTGCCAGGATGAATTAACTCTCGTGCGCATGTAGGCAGGTGCGATCTGTACTCTCCACTGCAGGTGGCACTCAAAATCAGCAGCAATGCAGATGGGGAGGAAGTTGAGAGGAACTTGGTTCCTCTAGGATTTCCTTGATCATACGGGCAGACATCTAATTGGATACTGGTTCCCCATGTGACTCTGGTGGTCATCTTGGGTCAGAGTCTATTTAACCCCTTTTCAAAATGTTCCCCCCACATCCGCCGCTTGGGAGTACGCAGAGGCATGTTCTGTGCCTGCTGTGTCCACCGGACGCAGTGGAACATGGATCGCTCTACAGAGCTGCTGTGGGCAGCCCCA
Organism: Staurois parvus; assembly: GCF_062004578.1. Taxonomy (NCBI): domain Eukaryota; kingdom Metazoa; phylum Chordata; class Amphibia; order Anura; family Ranidae; genus Staurois; species Staurois parvus. The sequence continues at coordinate 11,664,111 of NW_028318515.1, forward strand.
GTACCATGTGATTGCTGAATGGCCAATCAGCGATCACATACACAGTAGTAAACAAGATGTCATTTCCTGGCATCATTGTTTATTACTATGAGCTCTGTGATCGATCAGAGATCACATGGTACAAGGATATTCACAACAGCCTTGTACCATGTGATAAGCTGTGACCAATCACAGCTCTTACAGTATTTCTCAATGGCTGCAGGAATGCAGCCAGAGTGAGAAATGATTGCTTTTAAAGCCAACATGGCTGTAAAGGAAAAAAAAAGTCACATTTATTTATTTCAGGTACTTATATAGCGCCTTCCAATTTAAGAAGCACTTTACATATATATTGTACATTCACATCAGTCCCTAACCCTCAAGGAGTGTACAATTTAAGGTCCCTAACTTACATTCATACATACACATACAAGGGCCAATTTAGACAGGAGCCAATTAACCTACCAGCATGTCTTTGGAGTGTGGGAGGAAACAGGAGTACCCGGAGGAAACCCAGGCACAGGGAGAACATGCAAACTCCAAAAAAGTCACATTTATTTATTTCAGGTACTTATATAGCGCCTTCCAATTTAAGAAGCACTTTACATATATATTGTACATTCACATCAGTCACTAACCCTCAAGGAGTGTACAATTTAAGGTCCCTAACTTACATTCATACATACACATACAAGGGCCAATTTAGACAGGAGCCAATTAACCTACCAGCATGTCTTTGGAGTGTGGGAGGAAACAGGAGTACCCGGAGGAAACCCAGGCACAGGGAGAACATGCAAACTCCAGGCAGGTGGTGCTGTGGTTGGGATTTGAACCAACGACCCTAGTACTGCCAGGCGGAAGTGCTAACCATTTATTTATCTATTTACCGGTATGTAAATAGATAAATAAATACAAATGTAAATAAAAAAATTTTAATTATTTTTTTTCTATATACTGATTTGGATTATTTTTTTACCAAAAAATTAGCAGAATACATCTCGGTCTAGATTTATAAAGAAAGGTTATTTATTTGCAATATTTTATAAGAAAAACAATTTTTTTTTCCAAATTTTTGGATTTTTAAAATTTTTATATGATTAAATAAAAAGCACAGTGGTGATTAAATACCACCAAAAGAAAGCTCTATCTGTCTAAAAAAAAATTATAAAAATTTCATTTGGGTACAGTGTTGCATGCATGAGTAATTGGCATTCAAAATGTGAGAGTGCTGAAAGCTGAAAATTGGCCTGGACTGATAGGGGGTAAAGTGTCCAGTTTGAAATGGTTAAGACTCTGCCTCCCGGGCTTGGCATGCTTTATGCGAGTGGCTAGTGTAGGGACAGGTTCCCCTGTGTGGGGACAGTGTTAGAGATAGAGAAAGGTTCCGGAAGAGTAGGGAAAGCCTAGGGACTAAGTCTACCTCTATCAGGAAGCTTTCCCCCATGGGTTGGACCGGCCAGGTTGCATTCTGCTCCTTGTGGCAGACAATATCAGCATCTTCAGGTCTTCAGACCACTGTCAAACCAGTCTGGATGTATTTGTCAAACTTTTCTACAATACATTGCTTTTGACAAACTTGGACTCTGTGTGCTCACTGCCCACCATACCATGCTGCACCCAGTCTACAGGCATACGGAGGAGTTATGTCATCCTGTGCAAGGCAATCAAAATGATTTTATTATCCCTTTAAAAACAGACATGAGTACTTAGATGTGATGCATATAAAGCTTCCTTTATTCATGTTAAAAAAATACAAAACTGCATTTTTTTTAGCTGTTTTTAATTCATCTTCATGCTTATATAAGATAGTTTACATTTCTCAGCCAGTAAGAAGCAAAATGTATTTGTCTGTCTTAGCTGACAATATTAATAGTATCTACAGTATAATAAATACATACAGTGGGGAAAATAATTATTTGATCCCCTGCAGATTTTGTAAGTTTGCCCACATGCATAGAATTGAAGGATCTATAATTTTTATCATAGGTGTATTTTTAATGATAGAGACAGAATATCAACCAAAAATCCAAAAAAAACCCATGGTACAAATGTTATAAATTGAATTGCAGTTCAGTGAGTAAAATAAGTATTTGATCCCCAAGCAAAACTTGACTTAGTACTTTGTGGAGAAACCCTTGTTGGCAAGACAGAGGTAAGACATTGAGAGGAAAGCAGCTTACTGTTTAGTGAATTTGATATCTTCTTTAAGAAGCATATACCAAGCATTAAACATCATCAATTCAAATTTTACCTTCCCCACAAGAAGAAGGAGAACAGATAATATACTAATTAGTAGCAACTACTTCATCACGCTGACAGCATTGCTAATGCAAGATTAGAACTCAGTTTCCCCAGGGGTTAAGTTTTTTTTTTTTGCCTGGTTCAGATCTATTGCGCTACAATGAGCTGAGGAGGAATACACAGAAGTAAAAAGTTCACTTTCAGCTTTTCATTATGCTATGCTAACATTCATAAGTGCTGCAGATAAAGTCAGATTAATTTCTCAGCACTGAGCAGATATACTTGCTTATACTTAGCGTATTTTCTATAAACTCCTTCATTCAGCATCGACTCAAACAGTCCTTCCTAAATTCAGATCCCTCAACAGCTTAAAGAAACAGTGTACATACCAAGAGAATATAAATGATTTAAAGGATTGCTGTAAACACATAACTCCCTTTACATCAGTATAATGAGGTCACAATACAACTGAACAATCCCCATCTACCAATATTCCATTCTGAATGGGGTAGTTTTTAACTATCTCTCAGAATTTAGCTATAAAGTATATGTAAAGCCACCTCTTTTTTAGGTTAGGGGTTTGTAGGCAGATTCAGTCTGTTTTCTATGCTGTAGGTGGCATTGTACCACAGTGGCAAGGCAGTAGGGAGCGGAAGTCTATTATAGACTCTGACCCTGGGTTTTGGAACTTTTTATGTGAGTGGCTAGTGTAGGGGCAAGTTTGCCTGTCTGTCATGGACAGTATTAGCGGCAGGGAAAGAGTAGGGACTATGTCTCCCTACTCAGGAAGCTCCTGTTTGGAGTGGACTGGCCAGGCCGTACTCAGCTCCTCATGACAGGCTCTGTCTGCAAGTCGGAAACTATAATCCCCCTATCTCTGTATTGGACTGTTGTGAGTGCCCCGGTTGGGTGAACCTCCCTGCCGGGTCTGTTTGTACTGTTTTACTAGTTCTGCAATACACCATTTCTGGCAAATTGGGCCTCTGTGTGCTTTCTGCCCACTGCACCACACTGCATTGTGCTGCACCTACTCAGCAGGTTAGCAACAGGTCATTGATGATCTACCCATAGATTGTGGCCGTGAGACGGGTAGATTGCATCACACTGTACTGACTCCCCATCAGAGGTGCTTTCATCCGCATAAGAAGAGCGGCAGAGGGAAGCAGTTATGAGGCATACCAACCTGTGCTGATGTGCTGGACTCTGCAATCCTCCCCTTGTTTGTATCTTAGGTGCTTACTTTGGGGTAGAAAGAAAGGGACATAATGGTAACACTTGGGATGTATTGATGACTACTGATCCCTGAACTTGCTCCTGATCCCTGCACCTTGCATCACTTAATCCTGACTTCTTTACTTTGCATTACATATTACTGACCACCATTACTGTGTTTCTTACTTTTGACATCTGCATTGTCTAAATCCAGAAGGTTTTTTTTTACCTTAATGCATTTTCTGCTTTTGGCTCCTGCTGCTGCCAATAAAATTATGTTTGGAGGGAGCGAGGAGCAGGTCCGAACTACATGTGTGTGTTACCAGATGCACACAACTCAGCTCAGGAGCAAGCCTTCAGGTGCACCACCATAGGAAGCGTCTTCCTATGGGGGTGCACCGGGAAGAGGAGATGCCGAGAGCAGTGGCAGAGGACCCTAGAACATGAGGTTTGGGGCAGCTCTGTGCAATACATGTACATTTTTTTGTTAATTAAAAAAGCACATGCCTTTACAACTGCTTTAATACTCTGACAGGCTGAACCCAGCTCAGCCAACCAGACGACAATTCAAACCAGCCAGCCAGGTCAGAACTTAACCCAGCCGACCAGGTCAGAGTCCAGCCCAGCCTGCCAGGCCAGAACTTTTCTCAGCCATCCAGCCAGGCCAGAATCAGTCTACCCAGCCAGGTCAAAACTCAGTCCAGCCATCCAGGTCAGGACTCAAACTAGTCATTCATGCCAGAGCTGAAGTCAACTAACAAGGCCAGAACTCAGCAGAGTCAGCCAAGCCAGAACTTAGTCCAATCAGCCAGCTACGTTAGAACTCAAACCAGCCAGCAAGGCCACAACTCAAACCAGCCAGCCAGGTCAGAACTCAAACCAGTCAGCCAGGCCCCATAAGCAGAAGCCAGAAGTATATCTCCATCTCCCCAAATTTGCCAACCCCTGAGTCAAGGAATTGTGAAAACCTCTTGGATCTCCTATCATTGCCTGCCCTGTAGACGTGAAAGGAGATTGGATGAAATCTCCATGAAGTGAGAGAATTGCTCTCTTAGGTCTAGTTTGCACTTGTCGTTGAGGGATGGTAAATGAGGCTGTCAAGTGATGTATTTCCCTCATCCGACCATTGCCCTTTAACCATACACAGTGGCTGGAGAGGGCTGCATACATGCCACAGCAAAAATTATACCCCCAGTCACCTGCAAATCATGACCTATTCAAGTGAATGGGGCCATGCTGCAATTGCGTTCAGTGCATGTGTGTGGGCGGGGTCACCTCACCCAGTGCCTTTACTCTCTCTCTCCTCCTTCTCCCATGGTGTACGTGTTCACTAAACTACTCCTGTAGGTGGTCCGGACAGCAGGAGGATCTGTGTGGTGGGGGAGAGCAGTTGCAGAAGGATGCCCTGTGTATCTCTCCTTCCAGCAGCTGAAAGCTGGTTTGAGGTTTCTACCCCTCTCCCTCCTGTCAACTTTCTGCTGCTGGAGGGAGAGACAGACCTGGCTGGATGGAGGGGGTGCCCTGGTATTCCTGAGAGGCCACTCTCCTTCCCCCACCCACACTCAGAGCCAGGACCAGGGGACAGCCTGGAGCAGGGAGAGGTGAAGTGGCTGAGAGGAAAGAGCCAAGAGGAGATGAGCTGTGTTGTGTTCTCTGGGCTCTCCCTCCTGTCATCCAGCACTTGAGACACTGATAGATCATATGGGACTGCACACACACAGTGTGATTACCACCCCCTGCCCACATTTCCTGCTGCCCAGAGATCAGCAGCCCTTGGAGGAGGTAGGGGGGGGGATTAAACTGTATATGTATATACAGTCCCGTATGATCTATGAGAGAGAGCGAAAAGAGAGAGGGAAGAGAGAGAAAAAGAGAGAGAGAGGAGAGAGAGAATCATATATATGTATATAATATATAAACACACACTCATTGAACTCTCTCGCTCTCTCATTGGGGGTGGGAGCACACAATTTTTGTGTTGCCTAGGGCAGCACAAAACCTAAATACACCACTGCTGCCAACACTGTACTCTAACTCTGTCATTACATTCCTCTGTCCCTGGTTACACTTAGCCAAGGCATTTTCTGTACTTCACGCCATGTGTGCATAACAGGCCCTGTTCTTCAATATGCCATGTACCACCATGCACCCCGTTGTAGTAAGTTCAAACCAGGCTTAGAAATGGTACTATTAAAGCATAATGGGTTTGACATGCATCCCCCTATGTATGTCCACATCTTTCATAGTGTATGTATAATTCAATTTATTTTAGAGAGTAGAGGTGTATGTACATGGGCTTTATACTCATTGAGGTGCACCTTGACCTCCAAAAAAACATAATATGCTGGGCATAGATGTCACTCCTGTCCATAAACTGCATATATCCAGTAACAGACAGGCCCTTAGTAAACTGCTGGATGAGAAAAAGCCCCCTTTCCTTATGAGAAATTCTCACCTAGTATAACTAGGAGTAAAAGAGGACCACCATTCTTATTTTACTGAGGATCCTCTCAAAATCATGCATATAGTCAGTGGCTGCACAACAAAGCTCAGCATCGCTCCAGACTAGCAGCCTGAGTGCTCCCCATAATAAAAACTGGCAAGTTCTGTCTTCTCTAATCCACCACCTATATAGCCCTATCTCAGCTTGTCATAAGATCAAGGTAGCTCTCTATTAATAAAAACAAATCATAATAAAAAAGTGCACAACTTAATAAGTGCAGTACTCAGAAAAAAAGAAAAAGGAAACCCAACATGTTTCACAGCACCCTGCGTGGCGTCATCAGGGGTAAAATAACATACAGTATGTGTGCATGTGCTCAAATGAAAAGAAACAATTAACAAGACTTTACTAGTACACTGCTCAAAAAAATGAAAGGAACACTTTTTAATCAGAGTATAGCATCAAGTCAGTTAAACTCCTGGGATATTGATCTGGTCAGTTAAGTATCAGAGGAGGTTGTTAATCAGTTTCAGCTGCTTTGGTGTTAATGAAATTACCAACAGGTATACTAGATGGGTAACAATGAGACAACCCCCAAAACAGGAATGGTTTTACAGGTGGAGGCCACTGACATTTTCCCCCCTACTCATCCTTTCTAACTGTTTTTCACTACTTTTGCATTTGGGAAGGGTCAGTGTCACTACTGGTAGCATGAGGCGATACCTGGACCCTACAGAGGTTGCACAGATAGTCCAATACGTGCCATTGCCAGCAGGTTTGCTGTGTCTCACAGCACAGTCTCAAGAGCATGGAGGAGATTCCATGAGACAGGCAGTTACTGTGGGAGATCTGGACAGGGCCATAGAAGGTCCTTAACCCATCAGCAGGACCGGTATCTGCTCTTTTGTGCAAGGAGGAACAGGATGAGCATGGCCAGAGCCCTACAAAATGACCTCCAGCAGGCCAATGGTGTGAATGTCGCTGACCAATCAGAAACAGACTTCATGACGGTGGCTTGAGGGCCCGATGTCCTCTAGTGGGCCCTGTGCTCACTGCCGTTGCCATTGAACACCAGAATTGGCAGGTCCGCCACTGGCGCCCCGTGCTTTTCATAGATGAGAGTAGGTTCACCCTGAGCACATGTGATAGACGTGAAAGAGTCTTGAGAAGTTGTGGAGAACATATGCTGCCTGTAACATAGTTCAACATGACCGTTTTGGTGGTGGGTCAGTGATGGTCTGGGGAGGCATATCCATGGAGGTACACACAGACCTCTACAGGCTAGACAATTGCACCCCGAATGCCATTATGTATCGGGATTAAATCCTTGAACCCATTGTCAGACCCTACGCTGGTGCAGTGGGTCCTGGGTTCCTCCTAGTGCACGACAATACCCGGCCTCAGGTGACGAGAGTATGCAGGCATTTCCTGGAGGATGAAGGAATTGATACCACTGAATGGCCCCCACGCTCGCCTGACCTAAATCCAATAGAGCACCTCTAGGATATCATGTTTCGGTCCTTCTGCCGCAGCCAGGTTGCACCTCAGACTGTCCAGGAACTCAGTTATGCCCTGTTCCAGATCTGGGAGGATATGCCCCTGGACACCATCCAACGTCTCATTAGGAGCATACCCCGACGTTGTCAGGCATGCATACAAGCACATGAGGGCCATATAAACTACTGAGTACCATTTTGAGTTGCTGCAATGAAATTTCATCAAAATGACTAGCCTGCTGCATCCATTTTTTCACTTTGATTTTCTGGGTGTGTTTGAATTCAGTCCTCTGTAGGTTTATCATTTTCATTTCCATCAAATGATGGGGCATCCTTACGTTCCTAATATATTACCCAGTCCATACCAGTATAGATATCCAGCATGATATTTTTCCACATTGAGATCTGATGTGTTTTCAAAGTGTTTCTTTAATTTTTTTGAGCAGTGTAGATTCTGCATCACTACAATTCAAGTGCACATCAGTCCCTAACTATCTTTCCTAAGCTGCCCAGGCATACAGGAGTCCATTCTTCGTAGGTTCCTTTATGGTAATGCATGTGGGTTGCTGCGGGTTACAATTTCTCGTGTGGACCATTCTTGCCTTTTCCCATGCAATCCTCCTGGCTCTCTCGGACCAGCCTCCCACCCCTTTTATAAGAACTACAGGATGGAAGGAAGAGCCTACTACAAAAGCCCAAGAAAACACACACCCAGCATTAACCCTTCCCCACCTGGGAAGCCCAACATCCCTATTTAGTAGAAACCTAACTTATAGGCACGTGTCTACATGTGGTTTACAGGTGCTGGTGCAGCCTAACAGTGTTTAAATAGGAGGTGAGGAGATAATATATTTCCTCCCAGCTGCCAGTCAAACACCCTCTGAAAAATGATCCAATGCAGTCCACTTTTCAGATGGTCAGCAAGGGCTGCCCAGTTGTCACTGGAACAAGTATACTCATTGGAAAATTTTCCCTCTATCACTGTTCTGGTGACAACTCCACACAAAATATATGGTTGAAATAGAAAGTATTTGTTTTTTTACTTGCAAAGGGATTTGCATTTCTGGATGGCCATTCTTAAAGTCAAAATATAAAAAAAAATAAAAGTCAGGAACTACAAAAACTGTAGCTGCTGACTTTCAAAAAACAGACAGTCACCTGTCCCTCGATCCAGAGGTGTCCTCACCTCTGGCGGTTTCACCGACCGTCCCCTCTCTCTGGCGTCAGCATCTTCAGTGTGAGCACCCAACTGTGACAGCTTGCGACTTCACAGCCGGGTGCCCACTGCACATGCTCAAGTACCACTGAGCCTTGTAAATGGTCCCGTAGACAGGTTCCAGAAGACTATGGGGAGAGGGGGAGGACAAATTCCACTTCCGATCGCCTAAGCGATCGCAGTGGAAGTGGGAGCAGGTATCTGTAAGAATCGGGTACCTTCTCCCCCCCCTCCCCAAAGGTGCTGATCCTTAACAGGGAGCAGGGGCCAAGGCCTTAAAGCAGAACTCCCCTTTTTTGGGTGGAGCTTCACTTTAAGGTTCACAAAGCCCTGAAGTACAGAAATATGATGATTATGATAGTGGGATTGATAAATGGTACTAGCTTAACATTACAAGTAATAGTAGGTTCAAATTTAGGTTCAGGTCAAGTTTAAGGGCTGGGTTAAAGGGTAGCCTAGAGGGTTGAAGTGGTTGGAAATTCTTTCATATATCCAGTGAAGTGACTGGCCTTAGGTGGTGCACAGATGAAACAAATTCTCCTACACAAGTTGTACCAGTTTATCTATAGCCATCTTTCCCCTACATCCATTCAAAGTGCAGAATTTACACAGGATCGCTCATCTGTGAAAAGAAGGGGCAGAGAGCTGAAGTTGCATCAGTGAGAGGAGCTCTGAGAGCTGATTGGAGGGAAGGAACACACAGGTACAGAGTTGAGGCTGTCAATATGCTGGCCCCTTCCCTGTCACCATTTTTCTCTTGGTGTCAGGAAAACTTGTCAGAAGTGACACATGCTTACAGCAGAGCAATGAGGCAGCAAACAGAAATGACACTTAGTGCTCTGGATTAAAACAAATACACACTATAGAGGGATATGCTTTGTTCATATTTCATGTTTGAGGATTACAACCACTTTAAATGTAGGAGTCAGTTTTAGAAATAGACTAAGGCTCAAGATTAGATTTTCATTTAAGGAAATGTTTTGGGCTTTAGAAATTAATATGAAGGTATGATAAATAATATGTTGAAACTACTACACCAATTTACTTTGCCAAAAAAAAAAAAAAGCAATGCACCACCAGAAGGCGTACACCTTGACCACTTACAGAAGGATTAATGTCATTAGCCCAAGAGATGAGGCTAAATGGGGGAAAACAGTGGACAATCCAGCAGATATCTGTAACACTTTGTGTTTGATATTGTGTGAAGTGTGGTGAAGCTTAGTGGAGTCACCCATGCTCGTTGAAACATCCATTCAAGGGATTACTTTGTTAACAACTGCGGGATGGAAGGTAATTTCTTGTGGTCTACTGCACCCATGAAAACCCACCATTTTTCCACTAGAGGTGTTATAAAACCAGTCATATCTATTTACAGACAGGAGGTGATCTGCTGCATTTAATACTGACATTCTCGTTTAGATTCTCAACTGCAACTTAGATAAAATATACAGTATATAATGTTAGGGCTGCCATCGGGGGGTACAGCCCTTACATATGTAGGGGGCATGGGCATCCTGAGGGGCCCGGGCATCCCGAGCAGTGTTCTTTATAAAAACTGGGCACTTTTCTCCGATCCGTAAATGTCCAAGACAGGAGAAGAGTGCCCCTTAAAAATATAGTGGTGCTCAGTCTACTGACTTGTCTTGGAACTACCAGCAGCATTCGCACTTCCTTCTGCAGTCCTGCCTCTTTCCCCCCTCAGTGCACTTTCACCTGTTGGTTTCCCTGAGATGCCCAGTACCCATGTGTGGAGGCAATTGACCAGCACAGGTGACAGTCATGGAATTGTGGCCAGAGCATGCGCCTGCCTCCTTAGCTAATCCACGACTCTGGGTTAGTTTGGTGGGTGGGCTGGGCGGTGGAAGATCAACAAGGCTGGCTAGCCAATGGGTAGGCTGAGAGAGAGTCCAATGTGCTCGCTATCAGTCCAGGGCCAAAGTTTTTGGGAGTTCCGGCTGGAGCCCAGTAAGGCTGCCTGGGATGTGGGGGAAAGAGCTGACTGGTTGCCCATAGCAACTTAATGGAGGCCTTTTCTTTTCAATTGTGCACTACAGTAAAGGAAGGAGCTGACAAGTGGGCTCTTATTTGCCCATAGCAGCTAGCCAAACTCCACAGCAACCTACTAGAGACCTTTCATTTTTCAACTGTGCACTGCAGTGTGGGGATAGTGTGTGTAGAGGATGCTAAATATAGAACTTCTGCCTGTTCTTACCAACCACCGAGACTCCATAGCAATCAATAGCAGTCTGTCCAGTCGCTGGTGCGTATTGTGCATTCTGGACCCGTCCCCTGTGATGAGTTGGACCAATAGGCTCCAGGAGGTGAGAGATTTGCTACAGGAAGTTGAACAAGGAAGTGTTTTTGATTGGAGCTGTGTGTCTGGAGAGAGTGAAGTGAGCCCCAGGTATATCACCTGGATCAGGGCAGTACTAAGGGTGCAGAAGGGATAAAGGACTACAAAGGGAGGAGGACACTGCAAGAGAGGACCGACATATCGGGGAGATGAGACTGGAGGGGGACAACATGGGATGGAGAAGGAGAAGCAAATGAGATGGGGGAGATGAGACTGGAAGCGGAGGACATGGGATGGTGAAGATGGGACTGGAAGAGGAGGACATGGGGTGGGGGAGATGGGACAGGAGGAGGAGAAGATGAAATGGGGGAGATGAGACTGAAAGAGGAGGACATGGGATGGTGGAGATGAGACTGAAAGAGGAGGACTTGGGATGCGGGAGATGGGACAAGAGGAGAAGGAAGACTTAGGATGTAGAAGGACATGGGATGGCACTCGGTAGGATGGCCAAAATATTTAAAGGCAAACAACAATGCATGTGTAATATGATGCTCCCAGTAATACTAACATTTATTATGGTTGCCAGAACTAAAAAGAGATAGTTTCATGTAGAACATAATGGAGGGAATTTTTACAACTGAAGCAGATAGAATCTGGAGCTGTGCATAGTAACCAACCAGTTTCTAGCTTCAGCTTGTTCAGTTAAGCTTAGAAACAGCAAGATAGAAAGTTATTGCCATGCACAGCTGCTCCAGATTCTGTCTGCTCCCATCTTAATAAATACCCCGCAATATTCAGTGTACAGAGAACCAAAATATCTATTATGGTCCTTTCTCTGTCATTTTAATAATTTCTATGGAAGACAGATGTAGAGCTGGTCTTCCCAGTAATCATCTGGTAGGTATATTCCAGTCAGCACCAGGGGCATCAAACTTTTCCAAAATAGATGTTTCTAGAATGACAAGTCAGTAACACTGGTCTTCCTTTTAGGAGGGTTTAGAACCTCTTTTTAAAATTTTATTTCTATGTAGAAAGAATTATTAGTAGAAAATTGTCCAATAAAAGTTACAAAAATGAGTGACAAAGACAAATAATTGCTTGGTGTTTGCTTTTCCTTTTTGTAATATTTCAAAAGCCCACCAAATTGCTTCAACTTCTACATATGGGGATAGTGATCACGGTCCTCTCCCCTGATTACCCTTTATGTATGACAGCAATATGTCTAATCAAACTGTTTCCAGGCCCAAGATTTGTTAGGTAGGGGGCATGGGAATGCAGGTCTATAACCTATGCAAATATTGATTTTCAGAAAGATATACAGCATCTGGTGGCACTTTACAGAGGGTAGATAAAAAATGAAGGTACCATATGGAATCTTATGGTGCCTATTATCCAGTCTTCATTTCTTTAGACTGTATAATAGGTATAAAGAAGAATAAGATATGGGGCCACAATAAAATAATATATCACTTTTAATATATTAAAGTATATGTATGAGCCCATACCATGTTAAACAACTCAGTTTAAAATAGAAATGAAATCCAAAACAGTTGTTTATATATACAAAAAGCATTATAAATATTTTCTTTTTTATATGTGATCACATGATCTCTGTTCTCAGCTGCAAAAGAGGCTTACAGAGTTAGGGGTGCAGATGCAGTACTACACTGAGCTTCCTAGTGAATGGCTATGCAGAGGGTCGTGTCAGCACAAGTCTGACTGTGGGAGGACAAGCAGCTTGTAATTTCAGCACAGTCAGAACACTGATCAGGGATGGCCGACTGGGATGGATGTGCTCTCATGCTTAGTGTGATCAGCTTGAAATAGGAAAGCAAGGAGACTGGCAGGAACACCAGGGGTTTCACACAAAGGAATCAATTCAAAGAGAACAGGATACTTTTTAACACAACAGTGTTGTGCTAAAGTACAGCAGACACATATCAGGAATATGAAATATTGGGGTAACATTCTTTAAAGTTTGCTACAAGCAAATATGATACCCTTGGGGTCCCAGAATTATTGACAGAAATCTGCAAACGTTTTGAGAGTTTGAGATATTCACACCTTAACAACACTTCCTGATACCTGTAACAGATATATGAAATTACAATCTGAACAAAGAATATTGGAAGGGAAATCAAAATAAAGAACACAATTGTCCTTGTACATTTGGTTGTCCAGCAAATGTAAACATCATAGGCACTTGTCCAGTGGAAAAAAGATAAAATGGCCATGGTGTGCCTGTTCTTCAAACATATACTGTACTGGTCCATACCAACGGGGCATAATTTCATCTATTTATAAGCTGCTTCAAGACACCTGTCCCCTTTCTATTGATACACACCTTAATATGCGCAAATGGCCTCAAATCCTCCAACGTGATATTGCCTTGGATCAATGGAGAAGGATTTAGGAGGTAGCCTCTTGATCTTCTATATGTGTAGTATATAAAGAAAACACTTATAAAATACTGATGTTTTGGTATAAGACCCCTGAGGTTCTCTATGCTCGCAATCCAAGTGTTTCTCCTATCTGCTGGCGATGTGGCGAGGAAACTGGTACTCTCTTCCATATTTTCTGGACTTGCCAACACATTGCACCCTTCTGGAGAGAGGTCCTTAACCTTTTGCAGCTACTTTTATAGGCTCCTATTTCATTTGAGCCCATCCACTTTTTGCTGGGCCTACCTTTTCCAGGCCTCTCCAAATTTGCCAGAAAACTATCCTCCCATGTTTTAACAGCTGCCAGGATAACCATTCACATGCATTGGCTTTCTACTATGCCTCCTACCCGATCGAAACTAGTGAAGGTTATAGCAGAGATTAGAAGAATGGAGTACCTCACTGCTTTGCATTCAAACTCTGTCCCCATCTTTGAAGCAGTTTGGGAACCGTGGGATCTTTCCGTTTCCGATTTGCCTACTGAATTGTCTAAAAATGATGGCTAATTCACTGTTATGCACGGACATTGTATGTACCTATATGCCTCTCATCGATGAGCCTATTTCTTTGTTAGTTCGCAATTCTATGCAACTCTGTTTGTTGCAAGCTCTTTAAAAATTAATAAAAAATTAAATTATAGAAAAACAAACATACACCGTATCATTGTAATAAATGATGACTCCATGTTCCAATCAATGAAGTACATAAGTTAAAAAATACTGTGAGGTAAGTGAACTGGAGATCAAATCCAGTTGAATCTGCTTCCAATACAGGACACTTGTATATTCCAATGCTCCAAGTGTGTAAATTGGTTTGGCCTCACTGCTCTTCATTTCACTAGTACATCAGTCCTATAGTGTTAATGAACTTGATATGGTCCATCCTGTTATTCATGATTTTATTTTCTTATGATGAGAGAAGTGTTACCTAAATAAATATGTCTTGGCATTAGACTCATAAACCCTTATGTTGTAAAACCATTTAGAATTCATCTTTAGCTAGCTAAATCTAATTGGTTACAGTAGATTACTGCATGTTGTGCCTCATAATTGCTATTTTGTTCTGCCTGTTAATCTTTATATGCCATAGAACAAATTCTTATATTTACTCCTTTCATACTGTATCCAGGTTTCCAAGTCTTGAAATCAGCATCTCACTACTGGCCTTTGGAAGTAGTTAATGGGATTCGTGAGCTTCCCCGGGTCACTGAAGGCAGGATGGGTCCTGTGGGTAATGACAGCAACAAAAGTATGTACAGCTGTTTTATACATATGCATCTTACATCCTAAAGTTTCTCATATGTTATGTCCTTCACATACACTTATATAAATTCAGTTCGCTGCTTACATTGACTTGAAGCACATGATTTCGTAAGCAAATTATGAAACTGACTTGTACACTTTTCCCAAGAAAGACACCTGGTTTATTAGTTGAGCTAAACTTAGATCATTTCAGTAAAAAAATAAAATAGTTCTGCAAGTGTAGCCCCTAATATGAATGTATTTATTCCCTACTATAGATTTTATTTACAAAATATATATTTTACCTGTGCCCAGACCCAAAATGTTGGCAGCAGCACTGAAATAAGTCTGAATACCATGCTTAAGCCTGGGTTCACACTGATGCGGTGAAGAATTTGCAGCGTTTTCTGTGCGAATTCCACACCGCTTCACAATTGCACCCCATTCATGCGAACTGCTGCGGGTGTGTATGTTAAGTTAACAACCCCCCAGAAATCGGTCAGAAAAACACGGTGCGGTGCGTATAATCGTATTGCATAGGTGTGAATACCCATGCAATCTGATTCTAGTGCTGACCAAAAAAAGGGTCCTGCACATTTTTGGTGCGGATGCGATGCAATTTTAGACATACAAAATGTATAGCTCAAATCGCACCACAGAAAATTCGCATGTGATTTGCACAGGAATGCAGTGCGGTTCCTGTGCGAATCACATGCAATATGCCGCACCGCACAAGTGTGAACCCAGGCTACAACATATTAAATCAGAAAGCTAAGTGCGCTTACCCCTAAAAAAATCATAAAAATAAAAAAATCATGTACAAAAATTGTGAAAAACTCATCCACCTATATATCAAATTTGCTCATAAAAATGTGTCAACATCTCATTAGTAAATAAAGAAAAAGAATAGATTAAATAAAACCAAGTGCTTACATTATAAAAAGATATATACTGTATATATATATTGTGACATGGGGGATGATTAGCTCTAGTGGTAGATGATTTCCAAGTGAGTCCATGCTAGTCAGAAACTCTTTTTCGGGGCTTGGTAGCCCATTTTATTAAAAGGCAAGAAACAAAAACACAAAAGTCCAAAATAAGCTTTCCCACACAGGGGTTCTTCTCCAAAGGTAAATACAAATGAAAAATGTTAAGCCTCCTGGCTACTCCTTATTAGCACTGCTGGTCAGCAGTACCTCTGCTGATATGGGTCTCCCAGACCACTGGCTATTCGTGGCACACAGCCTTGGACTTCTTTAATGCACACAGCCTTGAACCCTTTTGATGCTCACAGCATCTTTCTCACACAGAAACTCTCAATGGCAGCCACTGCTCCAACTGCACTCCACTCCCCCGTGCAACCCTCAGTAGACCATCATTATAAGGGCTATGAGCACCTGGGCCCAAACCCTGCTGGTTGACTACAAAATCTGGACAATGGATTGGAGATTTCTTCCCTCCCAAGGCACTTTGAAATCTCCAAGCTACGGAGCCCCATCCAGAAATATCAAAATCTGGAGAAACCTGCAACAGCAGTTTTCTCCACTCAAAATCTACACTCCGTAGTTCTGCACTCCAGACATGTGCAGACCCTGTGTCCATTACCTGACCACTTCTACCTATTTTTATCCTGTGACAGGGCCCTGCACTGTTACAATTAATATATATATATACACACACACTATATTGCCAAAAGTATTGGAATGCCTGCCTTTACACGCAGATGAAATTTAATGGCATCTCAGTCTTAGTATGTAGGGTTCAATATTGAGTTGGCCCACCCTTTGCAGCTATAAAGCTATGACAGCTTCAAATTTTCTGGGAAGGCTGTTCACAAGGTTTAGGAGTGTGTCCATGGGAATGTTTGACCATTCTTCCAGAAGCGCATTTGTGAGGTCAGGCACTGCTGTCGGACGAGAAGGCCTGATTCTCTGCTCTAATTCATGCCAAAGGTGTTCTATCAGGTTGAGGTCAGAACCCTGTGCAGGACAGTCAAGTTCCTCCACCTCAAAATCGCTCATCCATGTCTTTATGGACCTTGCTTTGTGCACTGGTGCGCAGTCATGTTGGAACAGGAAGGTGCCATCCCCAAACTGTTCCAACAAAGTTGGGAGCATGAAATTGTCCAAAATATCATGGTATGCTGACGCCTTAAGATTTCATTTCACTGGAACTAAGGCGTCAAGCCCCACCCCTGAAAAAAAACACCAACACCAAACCTTACACTTGGCACAATGCAGTCAGGCAAGTACTGTTCTCCTGGCAACCGCCAAACCCAGACAGGTCCATCAAATTGCCAGACAGAGAACCGTGATTTGTCACTCCAGAGAATACCTTTACACTGCTCTAGAGTCCAGTGATGGTGTGCTTTACACCACAGCATCCGACACTTTGCATTGCACTTGGTGATGTAAGGCTTGGCTGGAGCTGCTCAGCCATGGAAACCCATTCTATGAAGTTCTCTACGCACAGTTGTTGTGCTAATCCGAAGGCCACACAAAGTTTGGAGGTCTTTAGCTATTGATTCTGCAGACAGTTAGTGACGTCTGCGCACTGTGCACTTCAGCATTCGCTGATCCCGCTCTGTCATTTTACGTTTTCTACCACTTCCTGCCTGAGTTGCTGTTGTTTCCAGTTGCTTCCACTTTGTTGTAATACCACTAATAGTTGGTCGTGGAATATTTAGTAGCTAGGAAATTCCACATATGGACTTATTACACAGGTGGCAACCTATCATGGTACTACGCTTGAATGCACTGAGCTCCTGAGAGCGACCCATTCTTTCACAAATGTTTGTAGAAGCAGTCTGCATGCCTAGGTGCTTGATTTTATACACCTGGGGCCCTTTTTTACACCTGTGGCCACCTGTGATTGGAACACCTGAATTCAATGATTTGGAGGGGTGGACCAATACGTTTGGCAATATAGTGTATGTATTAATGTATTAGTCCCAGAAAATATTTGTGCAACTCAATTCAAGACAAACAAATCTCCCAAGTACAACAGGTCTAATCCATTGTTCAAAGGGTGTTCACTGCAGTTTGGCAACTGTGAAACATTTCAGTTCAGCAACTGCTTTTGGCACTGTGAACACCCTTTAAACACTGCTTTGGATCTGTTGTAATATATATATATATATATATATATATATATATATACACACATACACAGTTTATCTATCT
The DNA here is from genome assembly GCF_062004578.1 of Staurois parvus. NCBI lineage: Eukaryota > Metazoa > Chordata > Amphibia > Anura > Ranidae > Staurois > Staurois parvus. Next base: position 11,681,855 of record NW_028318515.1, read on the forward strand.
ATCTATCTATCTATCTATCTATCTATCTATCTATATATATTTTTTATTACATAAGCATTTGGTTTCACTTAAAATGGAGTTCCACTCAAAAGTGCAAGCTCCGCTTATTTGCCTCCCCCCCCCCTCCGCTGCCACCTTTTTTTGGGGGGGAAGCTACCTGGTTTTGACCAGTTTGCCTCCCATCCTTCCTCTAGCAGCCCTCTGGGACATTTCACAGGTCCCAGAGGACTGCAACCCATTCACGAAGTGCAGCGAGATTCGTACATGCACAGTAGGAGACCGGCTGTGAAGCTGCAAGGCTTCACTGCTGGTTTCCCATAGTCAAGATGGCAGCGCCAGCACCCAACAGTCGAATGCAGAATCGGCTCAAGGTGAGGACACCGCTGGATCCCTGGACAGGAAAGTGCCCTAATATTAAAAGTCACAGCTACAGTATTTGTAGCTACTGACTTTTAATTTTTCTTTTTTTTGGGGGGGGGGGGGAGGCGGAACTCCTCTTTAATCTATTCATTTTCTTTCTTTATTTACTAATGAGATGTTGTGGATGACTTTTTCACAATTTTTGTACTGGATTTATTTATTTTTATTAGTATATTAGTGGTTAGTGCACTTAGTTTTTTAATATAGATTGTATTTGCAGTTAATTTTCTATTTTAAATAGAGTACACAGATTAGGTAGATTGTGCGCTGTTGCTTTGTTGATCCTGTCTCTTGTGACATTGCATTTACTTTATTTGCAGTGAAAACTGAATGATCAAAAAACAGCTTCACAGACATTTTCAATTATTCTACAAAATCTTTCTGACTGAGCCCATGTCTGCTATCTATCACAACATGACCAGTACGTGAACCGATTGTTGTGAGAGATTGCTGAAAATGTTAAATGACTTGCAAACCTGTTGTAATTTCCACCTCTGCCAGACTGGTAGAACCATGTGTATATGTACTACTATTAAGTGCCAGGCTTGATAATTATATTAAATTAATTTCATTGTTCAAAGCAATCAAGCAAGCAAGAAAAAAAAAAAAAAGTGTTCATAAGTGATGAAGTAAATATATAGAGAATAAAGTGTTAGCACAGAGCTTCGATTTACTAAGTAGACTTGTTTGCAGAGGTACATCTTGTTGAAGCACATCTGGATATTCATGATATGTTTAGATATTTGAAACACATGCCTTGTGGTGAGGCAGTTAAAACTGTACAGGGAGATTTTTTTTTTTAATATGTATAGAAACCAGTCACTTTATAATTCAAATTATATTTTTTACTTTTGTTTTATTTCGGTTTCATATATCTTTTTTATGGACAAATATAAAACTTTCTATGGTTCCTGCTTGAGTAAATTATACAATATTATATCCCAGAAACATGGTTATTCTTAAATGCCTCTAGTTTTTCTAGAACATATTAATTAGGTAATTGCCAGCAATAAACTTCTATTATGTAAATTTCTAAAAACATGAGGACATTTAATTTAAATTCCAGAACCCATTTCCTTGTATTTATCCATCTTTATCCCTCTACCCTGGAGCCATGCATAATATTATACGTTTGATCTGCTTTGTTTTTTTGCCTTCTCTGGAATCCCAGAGTTTTCTTTGACAGTTATCAGATGTACATACTGCAGCGTCCTGCCAGTAAAACTCAGTTAACACTGTTTTTACAAGAGATGATTGCATAACCAACATTACATGGGTCGTTTTGGTGCTTGTGTTTGATTTAACACTGCACAGATGCCCTGACAGTATCTTGGGAATAGGAGATCACAGCTGATCCCAAGAAGCTGTATGTGTTAGTCAAACTGCTTTCCTAGTACACACTGTCTCTGCTCTACGTAGATTTTAAATCATAATATAAACTAGTACTGTTAACAGGGGCGGACTGACAACTCATGGAGCCCCCGGGCAATAGGGGATCATGGGGCCCCTGTGTCCTTGCCCAAACTCAAAGCACACCCAAAAAAGCCTATAAAAAGGTATCAGGGGCATTTCATGGGGCCCCCTACTGACCCTGGGCCCTCGGGCAGTGCCCAAGTGCTCGAATGGTCAGTCCACCCCTGACTGTTAATTAAACTGCTTTAAAAATCACAACCAGTGACATTTAGGTTGCTTACTTAAAAACTATTATGTTTTGTAACAGATTGCACAGCCAGTTGTTTATGACAGGATTACAGCTGCTTTTACATGGAACTGAGTCCACTCCAATCAGCAGGGGATCATTGAGCAGATCCCCTGCTGAATTGGAGCAAAATGGGACAGATGTCAGGTTTTTTATATCCGTGCCTGTTCAGCTCGTATCATGAACCAATGACAGCTCTATGTATGGCCAGATGGAAGCAGACTCCACTGTCCATTTACACCGGGCTACTTCAGATCTGTCACATTTAGGTCTAGAAAAATGGAAAGGGATGCAGGCCTTTTCCTTTTTTTATTCTAAGCCTGGACGGACGTGCAGGTAGGCAGGTGTAAACAGACAAACGTCAGTTTACACCTGCCTGTCCATAAGCCTATATGGAGCTTCTGATCAGGTCTGCCCGAAAAACAGTTTTTCAGATGGACCTAATCATAATGCCTGTGTGTGAGGGCCCTAGCTCCAACCATACAGGTAGCAATGAAAAAAATGTTACAAGTAGAGTGAGGTAGGGTTAGAATGTCTAATAATGTAGGTTTATATGCACTATACGATCAAATGTTTGTGGACAATTGACCATCACACCCACTTATATGACCAAAAGAATTTGAACACCCCTTCAATGACTGAGTTCGGGTGTTTCCAGTGAAAGGTAGTGGTAATGCTAGAGCAAAGACATTTTATTTATTATCACAGATACTGACATAGAGCTGAAAATATACACAGCACATCAGTTCCTGCACACACACACTACATCCAACTGTTTTGCCAATTTTTCTGCTACAAGACAGAAGTGCTAACCACTGATCCACAATTGTTTTCTTACGTCCTTTTGGCAAAAGTGTGGGTAAGGTCCTTTTCTGTTCCAGCATGACTGTTCCCTTGTGCACAAAGCCAGCTCTCTAAAGGCATGGTTTAATCAGTTTGGTGTGGAGGAACTTGAAAGACTTAAAGAGGTTGAAAAGGCTATTTTTGTAAAATAACAAACAGGTTTATACATACCTGCTCTGTGCAGTGGTTTTGCACAGAGCATCCCTGAACCTCCCCTTCTGGGGTTCCCAGCCGACACTCATGGCTCCTTCTCTTCTGCGTATGCCACTATAGGAAGCCACTTGCTATGGGGGGCACACGTGTAGGCTAACTCCCAGGCCAGGCTATGTGTGCCTATATCCACACACAGCACAGCATGGCTCCACCCTGCTCCCTTCTCACTGGATTTGAATGACAGAAGCAGGAGCTAATGGTTCCACTGTTGCCTCTGTGTCCTGTGAGGAGAGAGAGAGACCAGTGCCACTGTAGATGGGTACAGTACTGGATTGAGAGAGGGATCAGGTAAGTATTAGGAAGGGTGAGGAGGCGATACAAATACTGGAACATTTATTACCTTAATGCAGGGAATGTATTAAAGCAGAACTTTACCCAAAACAACTTAATTCAAAAATGAATGTTTTTAAGCAAGGAACATACATTCCATGTTAATCATTATGCTACCAAAATTAGTGTGTGCTGTAAATTACCTCCATCATTTTTTGGCACTGTATGAAGGCTGCCATTTTGCTGCAGCCCAGAGCCCCTGAACAGCAGTAAATCTTTACATTGTCAGCAGGTTGGCCTTTACATTTTCAGTACAGTGCCAAAAAATGTAGAATTGAAGTGATCTAGCAAGACTTAATTTTCTGACTAAAGTTTTACTTTAAAGTGGTTCTAAAGGCTGAAGGTTTGTTACCTTCATGCATTCCATGAAGGTAAAAAACCTTCAGTGTGCAGCTCCTCCCACAGCCCACTACTTACCTGAAACTAAAAATGATTCAGCACTGTGCATGGGAGCTTTGGTTCTCTCCTCATTGACTGATACACACAGCCAATGGCTCCCGCTGCTAATAATCACAGCCAGTGGGGAGGAAGCCAGGGGTGGGATCGAGCCTGTTCTATGTGTCTTATGGACACACAGAGGCGGCACTCACAAGTGCCCCAGAGCAAGCGGCTTACTCTGGGGACACTCAGCAGGAGGTTGAAGCCAAGCACGCCTGCGGGGGACCCGAGAAGAGGAGGATCAGGGCTGCTCTGTGCAAAACCAATGCAGAGTAGGTAAGTATGAAATGTGTTTTTTTTTAAACATTTATACCTTTAATATCACTTTAAGGTAAACATGTTCTGCCTTTACAACCATTTGAAATCATATTGAACACCACTGGGATGAATTGCAATGCTAATTGCGAGCCTGGTGTTCTTGTCCGACAGCACCTGACCTCACACCCTTCTGCCTAAATGGGCAAAAATGCCCAGAAACACAAAAACCTATTTAGAAAGCCTTTCCAAAAGAGTGGATTGGATATAGTTATATCTACTAAAGGGGGCCAAATCCATATTATTGACCATAGTTTGGAATAGAATGTTGAACAAAGCTCATATAGATGTGATGGCCAGGTGACCATAAATTTTTAGCCATATAGTGTAGCTGTCTGTGCCCCCATAGGTAAAATCCAACCTCAATTCCTATCCTATACAAAAGGGTATACATGACAGGAAGTGAGGGGAACTCTCCCTAACAGGTATGAACACAATAATAAAAACCTTGGAGAGTTCCAAACAATTCACTCTACTTTAAAAAAATGTTCTGTCTGTGGTCCTCAGTCTTATGCTACATTCACACCTCTGTGGTTTTATATATGGTGCAGTTTTGGTGTGGTGCATTGTAAAAGCTTTACTAATATTCAAGTGAATTTTGATGGAAACCACAAACTAAAGAGGTAAGCAAAGTTGCCTTTACGTACAGCAACCACAAGGCACCAAAATGAAGAGGTGTCACTGTAGCATTACATACATTACTATACTTGATCCTACGAAATCTATAAAAGTTGGTAAGTAAAGATGATCTTGACAAAGTACAAAAGTATGGATTATATTAATAGAGCTAGTAACTTCATTTATGCATTTCTGTGTGCTTTTTTTGTTCTTATTTCATTCCCTATAATCAATGCACCTTGTGAGTCTGGCTTCCATAATTCATGGTCATACACCACCATCATTTTATATTGTGTCTTGTGAGATCATTGCTATTCAGCTTTATATCTCTCAACAAAAAAGACTGCTGAAAATATGGAATTTTCCAGTTAGATTAGTTGCTACCTTCAGTGCTCAGGTAGTAGGATTAGCTAAGCTCATGGTAAGTAACTGGCAGAAATCAAACTCTTATTGTTCCATGTTTCACATGACTTTACAAGGCACTGTAGAAAAATAATTGATGTCATCATATTCTCCTACAGGTAGACCTGTTAAGGTAAGAGTCTGATTAACCTGTTTTGATGGAAGTAAAAAAAATAAATCTGTTTATCTAATGAAGCTAAAACACCATGACATCCTCTGTAATGTTACTAATTGCAATGTAGCATCAGCAGTTTGTCCCCCAAAATATATGACTATTGGGTAATCTCCAGCTAGTTAAGGGATGGCAGCCTTTAAAATTTGATGGAAGTTAAAACTGAACTTGTTTGGATTAATATCTGCCTCAGTGCCATATAATATTCCTATTTTATGCTTTGTTGAGAGAAATAAAGTATATGTTGTATTTGTTTACCATGTGTGATTTTGTTTGTCTTTTATCCATTCCAGCTGTCATCATCCACAATTACATTGTGCTCCCTTACCATAATTCTTCCTCTGTCCATAGCAATGACTCTGCCTTTTCTAACTTGTCTGCAACTGTAGGTGAGGACTATGCATGTATATATCATGCAAGTATGCATGCTACCTGTGTGTAATGTTTGAATAAATACAATCTAATGCTTTTTAATACTTTTATTATTGTTATTACTTTCCGTTTTCAAAGTAGAAGAATTCTTATGTGTAACATTATTTCAGGCATCTCAGGCAAGTGCGCATTTTTTCTGTAAACTATTGTTTGATATATTGTAATAGTCATTAAAATACAAGTTGCTTTAAATGGAAAAATAATAGTAATAACTGTTTATCAGGTATTATCTTATATATCTACCATGTAAAAAAATTACAAGTACCCAGAGATCATTTCTTCTTTTGAGCAGATCCTTTTCTATACATTCCCAAGAAGAATTGCCTTAAGCCTCACTGCTCATACTTGGTATTCTTGTGACATTCAAAATCATAAAAATAAAGCAAAACCTCAGCCATAATAAAAAACTTTTTCTATTACTTTAGTGATTTAATGAAGTATGTCCCACATCGTAGAGGCAGCTGGATCCTGGAGAAATCTTCACTGCAGGGATGCCCCATCCCCTTCCCGTCTCTGAAATTCCACAACTGCAGGGGTAATAGCTTTGGGTTTTCTGTTAACCTGTTTCAAAAAATTTACCAACGCAGACCCACTCATTCCTCCCTTCTCCTCCATTGAAAATAGTTTCATTGCTTTCGCTGCCTGTAACATGATATGTCATTGGTGAAAGAATTATGTGACTCATCAAGCTCTCCCCCATTCACAGATTGTATTACAGGCAGTGAAAGCAATTAACCTTTCTCAAAGGGGGAAGAGGGGATGGGTCACTGAAGACCTGAAGCTATTAACCCCCCTCCAGCACTGCAAGTTCAGAGCCAGGAAGAGGACAGGGTATCCTTGCAGTGATTTCTCCAGATTCCGGCTACCTGCATGATGTGGGACATATAGTACTTCATTACAAGTACTGTAAATGAGCTCAGAAAAGCTATAGAAATTTTTTTCGGCTAAGCGTCAGCTTTAAATACAGCATGGCATTACAAAAAAATTACTAGAACTGGGAAAATCTCTTTGTCATGATATAATGATATAAGTTACATTAGAATAAACTCACCAGCCACCAGACAGGTATAAAGGTTGGACATAGCATAGATTTTTGAGTTGACAGCAGCTGGCTAAATCAATAGCCATATCATATATTTCTCTCTGCATGTTTTCCATCCATATTCACTAAAAGCCACATGAGAGTGTCATGAGTCTTTCACTGTATTCTTCAAAGAGGTACATAATTAAAATATTGAGTAGGACTTGGGTGAACTAGTAGCGATCAGATATTTGATCACTAGGGTTTTTCAGGAGGCAAATAATAACCCACAAGTAAATAACCCATTTAAAACTAAATTAAAATGACTGTAATTATAAATAATATACCACAATATTAATTGCAAAAAAAAAAAATAGTGGCATTTCCTTCTACTAACACCTACACAATCTAGTCTGTGGTACAAATATATTCTCTCTAAGCTTAAACCTGCTGTTAGCCCAGAAACAAGGGAAGCTTTCCTTGAAGACAAAGGTCCTGTTTGTATAAATATTTTCACGTACAGTACCCCTTGGGCAAGCATTTCTTTAATTATAATGTTTTATGTTTATAGTGCTCCAGAGATCTACACTGTTTTGAAATATGTAGTCATAGATGTGCTGGATTCATTATATAATTACAGAAGTCATCAACATGAAAAACAGTGCTTTCAAAATCTTGGTTCAGGAGCCCATGAAGTGTGATTCTTTTAGTATTAAACAGTATTTCAGTCGAATTACATTTTAGTAAGTGGCCATTCGTAATGTGAGCTGTAGAAGGATGTATTTTCTGAAAGGATCAGTCCATATATTATCTGATTGTCACTTATAATATCTATTACATGAACTCCTCATGATTCTACAGCTCTGGAAAATCCGTAGACTTATCTGCAAGTTTTTTTTGTCATTTTGATTATTTCTATTGGTATTAAATACGAAAAAAAGCAAACATTTTTATGAATTATTCAAATCTGTTAATTCCCTGAAATTAATTGTTTGAGAGCTAAAGGCAGTCGAGAACGGTATGCCTTAAAGAGTTGTTTAAGTAAAATACTAACATAAAAACCAGTACCTAAATTACATTTTAGAAGCTTATTGGCACACAAAATCTAGCACCTTTAACACCACCTATAGAACAGTCTACAGAGTGTGTTACTGTACCTTTACGGTGAAAGGGTCTACCTCCTAGGTATACCTGCTCTTAATGTATGCATTGCTATATACTGTAAATATCCCAAATTCATATAGTACACAGTGGCATTACTTTTACAGCATTTGCAAATGTATGCAACAAAACCTAATATATTAACAGTTTAAATTGGCAGTTTGTGCTCACTAACTGGAAAGTGTGTTGGGGAGTTTTTTTATTGCTCTGTAAATTGCCCTGCCTATGTGCATCTTTCCTTTTTCTAGATCATAATCTGATGTGAGCAGTTGCCATTGGTCTTTTTTGAGGTGGCAGTTTACCAGTGATAAAAGTAGTAGAGAAGAAAAGGAGTGGTGGTCGGGGGAGGGGCTGCAGAATAGGTGCAGTGGAGAGAGTGGAGAGGAGACACCACTGTGTGTCAGGCACAGTGGTGGTGGGGGTTGTCAGTTGTGGCAGAGAGAGTTTCAGGGTCTGTGTTGGGAAATGTGGTGGGGTGTCAAATTGTCAAATACCATGGTGAGGGGAAAATATGGAAAGGGGGAGGGTGTCAGTTGAATGGATGTAAAGGCAGTGGTGGAATAGGGTTGAAGGGAAATGCATTTGTATGAATAACAAAACCCAGGATTGGGGGGATTTGATGAGTGTCTCACTACACTAGAAATAAAGCCTACGCCTTAAACACTGTTTTTGTATCATTGTTTCCAGTGTAGGCCTCATCACACTTTTCTGCCACTTTTCCTTTTATTACAAATAGACAGGAGTGCACACAGTGCTCTGTACAAGTATGAATAAAGTGCCTATACAAGAGTGTAAAAGGTGGTCCAAGTAAGACCTCGCAGAGACTGGAGTTGATAAGCCAGTTCTTCATTACTGAGCCTATAGATTTGTAGTGAAAATTGCACTACTTGGGCCTCAGCACACACTTGGTTCCAGGTACAATGCAGGTGTGAATTGTGTCCTACCAAAAGTCCATACTAAATTGGTACTTGGTGACAAGGAAGGTGCGTTAGGGGAAATGGGCCACCACCCTTCACCAACCGCTTTGCCATTACACAACCATGACCACTGCTTTCTTAGAACCGGCTGCTTCCTCTTATCCTCTTAGGTATTTGCTATGCATAATCAAGTTCCTGTTCTAGTCCCTTACATTAGAATTTTTTCATCCTAGAACAGTTGCCTGCAGCCCTACAGCAAATAAATTTGCTTGACATGCCTAAGACTTTAATACACATCACACAGAGGCATGAACTGTTGCAGCATAACTTTCTTTACTGGAATGGAACAAGTAGACGTATTTGGCATATGAGCATTTGTTACATATACAGTTGTGTTCAAAATAATAGCAGTCAGACATCACTAACCTGATCAATCACTGTTTTTGGTAGAAATGATATTTCTACATGGCAAATAATTTACTAGCAGGTGTAGCAGAGTAATAGAAATCCAACAGACCCAACAGTCATGACATGCATGCTGCTGATTCTGTGTAATTGAATCACTAATTGAAAGGGGCATGTTCAAAATAATAGCAGTGTGGAGTTCTATTAGTGAATTCATTCATTCTTTGAAAAACAGGTGGCAATTATTGCCCTTAAGGAAGGAAGGCAGCAAATGTTGTACATGCTGGTTACAGCACATTTCTCTCTGAAATTCTGAGGAAAATGGGTTGTTCCAGACATTGTTCAGAAGAACAGCGTACCTTGATTAAAAAGTTGATTGGAGAGGGGAAAACATATAAAGAAGTGCAGAAAATGATAGGCTGCTCAGCTAAAATGATTGCAAATGCTTTAAAATGGCAACCAAAACCTGAAAGACATGGTAGAAAGCGAAAAACTACCATTCGAATGGATATAAGAATAGCCAAAATAACAAGGACTCAGCCAACAATCAGCTCCAGGAAGATCAAAGAAGGTCTAAAGTTACCTGTGAGTACTGTTACAATTAGAAGACGCCTATGTGAAGCCAAGCTATCTGCAAGAAGCCCCCACAAAGTCCCACTGTTGAAAAAAAGACCTGTGCTGAAGAGGTTAGAATTTGCCAAAGAGCACATTGACTGGCCTAAAGAGAAATGGCGCAACATTTTGTGGACTGATGAAAGTAAGATTGTTCTTTTTCGGTCTAGTGGCCGGAGACAGTTTGTCAGACGACCCCCAAACACTGAATTCAAGCCACAGTACACTGTGAAGACAGTGAAGCATGGTTGCGCAAGCATCATGATATGGGGATGTTTCTCATACTACGGTGTTGGGCCTATTTATGGCATACCAGGGATCATGGATCAGTTTGAATACATCAGAATACTTGAAGAGGTCATGCTGCCTTATGCTGAAGAGGAAATGCCCTTGAAATGGGTGTTCCAACAAGACAACGACCCCAAACACACCAGTAAACGGGCAATATCTTGGTTCCAGACCAACAGGATTGATGTTATGGAGTGGCCAGCACAATCCCCGGATCTTAATCCAATAGAAAACCTGTGGGGTGACATCAAAAATGCAGTTTCTGAGGCAAAACCAAGAAATAGAGAACTGTGGAATGTAGTCCAATCATCCTGAGCTGGAATACCTATTCACAGGTGCCAGACGTTGGTTGACTCCATGCAACACAGATGTACAGCAGTTCTCAGAAACAGTGCTTATACAACTAAATATTAATTAAGTGATTCAAAGGAAAGCAAAATCTTCAAACATTTTTCAGTTTATATAGTGAATGTTTGAGTTTGTAAAGAAGAATACAAACACTGCTATTTTTTTGAACAGTCTAATATTCTCTTTTCTTAATTTTGTTAAGAAGAACAACTAATTTGATATATTTTTCTTCATGTTTTGATTTGGAATAGAATCTGTAGTGCTCCCAATGCATTTGTGTGCATGGAAATAAAAGCTATTAGGAGGATTTTGAGCTTTATTCACTTTTTTCAACACACTGCTATTATTTTGAACACAACTGTACATGGAATAGAACAGATTAAGAATAAACAAATTTTAGCCAACATTTGTAATAATCGGTCCTGGATGGGGGTGTAGTATTAAACAACTATTCCAACTTTAAGGTGTAAGGTGGAGGTATTGTGGTACTCACAAATTCACAATAAAGTCCCCCATGTTCAGGCCCTAAACCTTAAGGCTGACTTACCTCTAAGGGAGAACCACCCCAACTGTAGCAACTGCATGTTAATCAGGCTCTGTCTCCAGCTCCAGTCACCCTCTAATGCCCTTCCCATCCCTTAAATACTATGAGGGAGCTACTCCATGCCTTCAGTGTGAGTACATAAAGTAAATGGGCACCAACCCACTTCTACATTCCCTCCCACTAAACCACAGCATACCCATGTGCCATGGTAAGTACTGCAACCCTAAACATCAGGAGCTGAAAATAATGTCCAAGGTACTATTATTTAAGCATAATAACTGGCTTAAAACAAGCATATACAAGTTAATGAAACAGTCAAGGATACAGATAGTCTCTCTAACATAGGGGGCCAAGGATCAGAACAAGCTTTTCGATAAAAGGGTTATGGTGTTAAACTTAGAGGATCACTATGGTCATGTAGGCCCCACCAGTACTATCTGTGCTTTGCAAATGTGTTTCCCAAGGCTACAGTAAGTTCATCACAGCACTGGGATTGCTGGTAAGTCGGGTTTGACTCACGGATATAAACTTTGGGCACTTGTAGAAAGTCCCAAACAAACCTATTGTACAGGTCTCTGTGTTCCCTTTCCAGGCAATCAAATTGTCCCTTTAGTGCATAGGGAATATACTGTGCATCCTGTACACAATGCATATATGAGCACTGAAGAGTCTGCTGCAAATGGAAAAGATTAATTGGAAACCCTTCCCTTGACCTTGGGGAAGAATGAAATTGTCTGCACTGAGTACTGGCAAAACTAGCCCAAAATATGCATGCTTCAGGTCATCTTTGAAAATCAGTGAGGCAACACAAATCACATGGAGGCATGAACTCTTGCAAAATAACTTGCTTTATTAAAATAAAAATAACAGACACCATAGTTGGCAAAGAATACTTTTCCATAAAATTGGCATAGAACAAATTAAGAATCAGCAAAATCTTAGTCCATATTCATAACTAATTGATACTAGATGGGGTCTAGTATAAAGCAGCTGTTACCAGTTTAGGGTGTAAGCAGGAGGTATTGTGGTACTCACACACCAGCAATAAAATCCTCAGTGGGAGGCATTTGTCTGCTATCTCCATTTCCAACCATTCTCTAATGTCCCTCTCCCATACATACTATGGGGGAGCTACTCCAGGTCAGAAGGGCAGGTACACAGAGTACCAGCCCCTTTCTACAAGAGACCAGGTCCCCATGAATTCTGGCTACCTTGTCAGATTGGAACTTAAAGGCATGTATCTACCATACCTAGTGATAAATATAGCCCAGAAAAAACACTTGCCAAAGATTACAGAGGGTTAATATAGTAAGTTAAACAATAATTTTCTCTTCTTGTTGGGAAGTCTTTGTGCTCTTTGTTGATTCCTGGATTTCTACTGACACACATTAGAATATAAAATCATGCAAATAAACTATGTGCATTACAAAACAATGCAACCTTTGTGTGCCCTGTAATATACAGTAGTAGTATCAGCTACATACAGTAATTGGCACTGTGTTTGCCTGGGCAGCAGTATGGGTGACTTGTTGTCTGCTATTGTAATTAAAGAGAGTTGAGCTGAGTGCTTCTCCGCCATTCAGGAAATTTCCCATACTGCTATTGGAACACAGCACTGCTTAATTTTTTAACTAATTCTATATTTAAGTACACCCAGTGGCCACTTTAGAATAGTTTGTCTGTGCCAGCTTGGTCCAAACGAACTACAGTATTTAAAGGGATATTAATGCAGGAATTGTACTTCAAACAGTTACAAAATATTATTATTATTATTATTATTAATAAACATATATAAACAAACTTCCACATTTATTTAAATAGCAAAAATATGGAAGTGCAGGCATATAAAAATGTGAAAGTCATTTCATACATTACTGTATACTCACCCTTTAGAAAATGGCTTGTCAATGTTGATGCCCAAGAATTAAAGTGTTTATAATGAAAGCCTTTGTATGGAGCCTATATAGTGATAAGCATCTGAAGGGTAGAGGGATCTTTTGGAAATATTTTGGGACTGCACAAAAGGATTAAAGCTCATGGTGACAAGATGCGATGTGTACCTACACTCTGACAACTACTCCTACAGGAGTAGTTGTCAGACTGCCAGCCTCTACAGAACAGCTGTGAACCTGATTAGAAATTGGATGGATTTGTTAGTACTGTATGTCAATAATTCACTCCCTGCCTACTTAATCTTGGCCTAGCATTAAGGTTTGCTGTCCACTCTGGGCCCTTATATGATACTGCTTATTGCTTATACAAGTTTCATAAGTTAGTTGAAACTAGCCTATTAATTATGTGTTCACAGATCACACTCTAGGTTGACTTTGCTGATAAAAATGAATATTAAACCATTTATTTGCAATAAAGAACATATTTTTTCACACTTTTAATATAGCATTGATCAAATTAATCTACTTTTGACTAATTTAGGCCTGAAGCAGGTTAAATTGATATACTCTTTTTTTAAGGAGTGAAAAAAAAATCTCCGTTAAGATTCACTGCCATGCATAACCTTACATAGCTTGCTAAAAACTTGCATTAACATAACATCTAACATTAACATCGGGACACCAAGCTAACAGTTGACAAGTGCAGAAACTCATGATCAAAGGTGATGAAACCCAGGCTGTCAGTTCTTAGCCAGGATGTCTGTATACACTGCTTAGCGTCATTCTAACAGAAAATTGTATAAAATGGGTGCCTTAATTACACACAGGTCAGTTTTCACTTCATCCATATGGCAATTGCCATGGTATGAAATACAAGCACCAAAGATTTATATTACAGAAATTAACATATCGTTTACTGTGCTACTGAGTTAATATAATTAGATTATATATTTGAATTTTAAGATATTACTCATTTGCATTAATACAGCTTTGGTTTTGAATACCTTCTTGTCTTCTCTAATATTTATGTAGCGCTATCCCTAAAGGTGCCACTTGGTAATTAACACTTTCAGCCCCTATGACACACCTGGTTGAATGAAAGTTACTGCAAGAACGTATAAGAACACTAATATAGATAACTTTAACTTGGCTGTGTATTAGCACCAGATAACATACACAAGAAAGTTTAGTATTAATGTATTGGTATGGGTTAGAATAAATGGTGGGTCAAGCATAAATGAACACACAGAAGGTAGGTTCAGACACAGTATAGACAGTATAATCACTATGCCAAGGTAACTTAGAATGTACCACTTGACTGAAATCAACACTTAAATCAGCAATGTCAGTAGTAAACGCTGCATATAAACATTAACCACAATATATATAATAATACTATAAATAGTCTAGAGTGTACTCTAGGAGAATGGCTAGAATATGGTGCAATATCCCATGAGAGGTACCTCTTAGTATAAGCAATAGGTAACGGTATTTGTGTGGCAGTTTTAAAAGGGACAGTATTTAGTCCTAACTCATCAACCTGCTGCTACTGGGGCCCAGTTGTACCATTGGTGCACATGAGAATTGTCCCAGTCAGTCCTGCAAGCAACAATAGGGCTACTCATTATTGGTCAATCAACCAATTAAAAGGGTGGTGTATTTATTTTAATGAGGCGGGTTTGAACAATAGGGCTACTAGATAGCTGTATTATCAGTCCCTAAATAGCTCCATTTTTTTCTCCTGCAGCAGGCAGTAAATCCCCACACAGCAGCTCACCAGTTCCATCAATATTGCAGCTTACCAACCAGTCACACACAACGATTAGACCATTCTCTGCTCTGCTCCGCAGTGACTCCACACCTGGACTCAACACTCTGGATCCTGCTCAGGCTGCCGATATGTAGCAGTGATGGTGCATTCACTGATTTACTTTATGGCAAGAAGAAGCTGTGTCCTGTAAAGCTTGAGAAAACCTTCAGCTCTTGGTTACAGTAGAGTCTCTCACCTCTGGGCTACAATTTCCACAGTGCAGTTCTTGCCTGACTCAGTCTATTGAACTCTTCCTGCTCAGCAGCTCCCTCTTCTTGCTGATATAGCTGTTAACTAGTTCAGCACTGTAGGGCAGCAGCCACATAGAGCAGCTGCAGCCAGTGTTTCTCTCGCTCTCCATTCATAGCCAAGCACCTGGCTACATTTCATTCTAAAAATTCATAGGTCTTCGATCTATTATCTGGTCTTCTGAATAAAACAGTGATATTGAAACATGTTGCATTTCTTGGGATTATAGTAGCTTGCTTATCCAATCATTTTCAAATTGAACACAGTTACTTGTGAGTAAGCCAATATTCAATGTACTAGTGGCACTGCTATTTGAAAGGGTCTTTTTTAGTTTCCAATAGATGCTGGCAATGACTTATTTGCTTCTAAGGGTCCCTGATGACAAGATATCTTCACCTGTGTTCCCAGTACTGTCCATTTTCACCCATTCACCAAGCTACTCATCATATAATACTATTATCGGGTGGACTGACCTTTTAATAAAAAAAAACTGAAGAGGCATTTGTCATCAGACCACCAAAAATAATATCAGCCCATACAGGGAACACTTGGCCTTTACACTTAAGCCGATGATTTCCATTTTGACGTTTCTTCTGGGGCAGAGTCCTTCTTACTTAAAGTAACACTATACTCTTTAAAAAAACTCTAAATAATTTCTGTTCAATTAAAAATTCTTATTTCAAGAAAGTGCCTTCTATTGCTCTCCTCCAAACCTCCATATTCCTTTTCTTTTGCAGCTGTGATTTGATTTCCTGTTAGAGGATGGCTACTTTCATTCTACATCTATGTAGGGGCATAGCCTCTCTCTCTTGCTCACTTCCTAGATGGACTATGGAATTTGTAGTGTGCATATAGCAGTACACATGACCACAACCATTCGACGGGTCCCTGTTGAATCAAATGATTTTCGATCCATCTATGGCAGCTTAAAAACTTTTTTAAAGTAAACCCAAACCTGCTGTTAGGGTAACTGGGTGCCAGAACAACAGTGCCTCTGCTTCTTATAGTCTTTCCTAATAATGAGTTACATATTCAAAATATCTGTTATTCTCTAGGTAGATATTTAGAACCCTTACAAAACAGTTGCATAAAATTCCTTTAATCTGTGGCAAGCCATGGAATGGTAATAAACCATTCAGCCTGCAGATCAATGAGGTTACTAAATACAGCATTATGAGCTAATATTATTACAAAAATAAATAAATCCTTGTACAGAAGTACAGGATTATCGCATGTGCAAGCGTGACATGTGTTTAGCCTTTGAGGTTTCTATAAACCTGTACTTAAATATTCATGTAAAGCTGTATTAGCAGACTTGCTGGGAAGGATAAATAACAATAGAACTCAAATGCTTATCTTTCCTGGAAAAAGTGCTGCTCCAGGTTCCATCCAGTGCTGTCTACATAACCAGAAGCCTAGGTATCTGGTAATGTGAGTTTTGCTGAAGAGTTGTATCAGTCAATTAGAAGATATCACATGACCAATACATTTTATCCAGTGCTAGTAATCCAGTGAAGATTACTTTCCCCTAAGTATCCCTAAACTGAATAAAGTCCCTTAAGCCCCATAGGGCTCATGAACACTGCAGCTGATAAACTCACTTTTAGGAACTGTTCAGCGTTTTTTTCAGCAGTCCCTGAACTCTCCCTAATGTTTTCCTATGTGTACATGTACACATCTTTGTTTACAGTCGTTTACAGGCAGTTGAGTTTACAGTCATTTTTTTGAACACAACAAACTTGCGTTCAAACGTCGATTTTATCAGCATTTCAAACGCAAAATGCTTGTAAATGCGGCTTAACGCGTCCAATCACTGCAAATCGCGTTTACAAGCATTTGCATTTGAAATGTTTTTTAACTCTTCCAGTTCCCAATGCTGTCCAAAGCCTTTTTTTCATCATGAAAAATGCATGCAAAGAGTTTTCAAGGTGCTCAGATGAACAAAACACTTAACACAGGATGTTCCTACCAAGCTGGTCACACATTGTAATGACCAATCACACCTCAGAACTCTCCCATCCATGGAAACAAAAGATATGTTAATGCACATTCACACCTCAAATTCTTCATGAAGACCCCCTGCCAGGTGACCTTAATGAGACACCTTTCCTACCCTTGGAAACAAAAGAAATGTTAATGAGCAACTCACACCTAATTATCTCAACACCACTTGCTCTCTCTGCTTCTACTGTGTGTATTTCTCTGAAACAGTCTGAAATAGTGAATAATTTACCACTTTTCAGTGGATTCTGGGCATTTGGGAGGTTCTCCTGTGCTTATCTTTAAAAAAAGCTTATAAACACAAACGCACATAACACGCATAATCGCGTTATGCAAACTCAGCTAAACAGACGGTTTTTAACCTACGTTTTTCAGTAGTCAGTTTCCATCGTTCAGAAATGTCCTGTGCACATGGGGCCATACACACGATGAGAATATCAGAGGAATGATTGTCTGTTTTTTCGCATGCTAATTTCATCATCGAAAATGAAGAGGTTACTAAAATTACGTAATGTATGGTATTGTATTTGTATTGTATTTTTGGATGAAAACTGCACTGATTAAATGAAAATTGTACGATCTGGTATCGTATGGGAAAAAGTTTCATGTTTGTCCCTTCGAATAATTGCAGACGAAAGCTGTGTACTAACAATCAGATAAGTGTACGATCGCTGTGAAAGTGGTAATTTTTGTACAATTTGCTGATCTGTGTACTAGGCTTCATACTAACACACACTAGCGTTATCTGACAACTACCTCTATCTGAACCTATAAAATTACTCTAGCCCCTAAAGTAATCCTATAAGTATGTACATTTTAAGTTGTCGCTGTCTTAAAGTGAAAATAAACCCTTATATTATTCCACTGAAGTGACTAGCCTCAGGTGATACACAGTGATGAATTAAATCATCCTACATACGTTGTTCCTGTTTATCTGCAGCCCTCTCTCTCTACAGCCTTCCAGAGTATACCAATCAAAGGGTTTTTCTCAGCTACCAGGAAGCAGGAGGGTGAAGACCTGATGTCATGCACTGCACAGCACAGAGCTGAGGGTAATCTGAGACTTGAGTGGAAGGACACCCCCCTCTACACATTCTCATAGGGAAACATGCATATCTGAGGCTGTCAATCACTAGCTGTGTGCTGGAGGTGGGGGCTGGACCATTTCCCTGGATTGCCTGGTGTCTGGATAAACTCATATAGATAGCGGAAGGAGAGAGCAGACAGGAGCATACCAAGTGCTATGAACTGAAGCAAGTACAGTTGCAAGAAAAAGTATGTGAACCCCTTGGGATTACGTGGAGTTTTGCATGAATTGGGCATAAAATGTGCTCTGAACGTCATCTAAGTCACAACAATAGAAGAACACAGTCTGCTGAACATAATACTACACAAACATTAGATGTTGCCATGGTTTAATTGCACATAACATGTAAACATTCACAGTGCAGGGAGGAAAAAGTATGTGAGGCCCTAGCTGCATGACTTCTCCCAGAGCTAATTGGAGCCAGGAGTGAGCCAACCTTGACTCCAATCAGTGTGATGATATTGGATGTGTTGCTGACAGCTGTCCTGCCCTTAAAAAACACACACCTGTTTTGGGTTTACTGGTTTCAAGAAGCACTGTCTGATGTGAACCATGCCTCGCAGAAAAGAGCTCTCAGAAGACCTACGATCAAGAATTGTTGACTTGCATGAAGCTGGAAAGGGTTACAAAAGTATCTCCAAAAGCCTTGATGTTCATGTGTCCACGGTAAGACAGACTGTCTACAAATGGAGAAAGTTTAGCACTGTTGCTACTCTCCCTAGGCGTGGTCGTCCTGTAAAAATGAGTGCAAGAGCACAGCGCAGAATGCTGCATGAGGTAAAGAAGAATCCCAGAGTGTCAGCTAAAGACCTACAGAAATCTCTGGCACATGCTAACATTTTTGTTGACACATCTACAATAAGGAAAACATGAAACAAGAATGGAGTACATGGGAGGACACCACGGAGGAAGCCATTGCTGTCCAAAAAGAATATTGCAGCACGTTTGAAGTTTGCAAAAGAGCACCTGGATGTTCCACAGCACTACTGGCAAAATATACTGTGGACAGATGACACCAAGATTGAGTTGTTTGGGAAGAACACACAACACTATGTGTGGAGAAAAAAAGGCACAGCACACCAACATCAAAACCTCATCCCCACTATGAAACATGGCGGAGGGAGCATCATGGTTTGGGGCTGCTTTGCTGTCTCAGGGCCTGGACGGATTGTTGTCATTGATGGGAAAATGAATTCCAGAGTTTATCAAGACATTTTGCAGGAAAACGTACGACCATCTGTCCGCCAACTGAAGATCCGCAGAGGATGGGTGATGCAACAGGACAATGACCCAAAGCATACAAGTAATTCAACAAAACAATGGCTGCAACAGCACAGAATACGCCTTCTGGAGTGGCCCAGTCAGAGTCCTGACCTCAACCCGATTAAAATGCTGTGGGATGACCTTAAGAGAGCGATTCACACCAGACATCCCAAGAATATTGCTACACTGAAACAGTTTTGTGAAGAGGAGTGGTCCAAAATGACTCCAGATCGTTGTGCAGGTCTGATCTGCAACTACAGGAAACGTTTGGTTGAGGTTATTGCTGCCAAAGGAGGGTCAACCAGTTATTAAGTCCAAAGGTTCACATACTTTTTCCTCCCTGTACTGTGAATGTTTACATGTTATGTGCAATGAAACCATGGCAACATCTAATGTTTGTGTAGTATTATGTTCAGCAGACTGTGTTCTTCTATTGTTGTGACTTAGATGACGTTCAGAGCACATTTTATGCCCAATTCATGCAAAACTCCACGTAATCCCAAGGGGTTCACATACTTTTTCTTGCAACTGTACACACTTGGAAGGATATGCTATATTCAATTTTCATTCCGAGGTTTACAACCTCTGTAATGAGCTTGGGCACTTCTGCTATCTGACACTTGTGGTTGTGTCAGCATTTTCCATTTAGCATGCTTTGGTTCCTCCCATCCATCCCATCCTCCTGTGTAATGTAGGGATTTAGGGGTCAGTGGGAGGAATCACATTGCCCAGTGGGGCACACACCATCTGGCACAGTTGGATGCGTTGGATAGCAACAGTGCCTGGAGCCCATGAAGATGGTGACATTGAGTGAAGATTTAACTCACCACCAACTGGATATATGAGTATAAACCTTCTTTTACAGGAATATTCAAGCCCCACCCGTCAGCTAGCTAGGGTTGGTCTAACCTAAAACATAGACATCATAAACCCCAATCGTGAAGCTAACTCTAACAGGTAAACTAATCCTGATTGTAACACTAAACTAACCAAATCTCTTAATGTAGAACTGAAGGCAATGCCTTTTTTTCATTTGGATAGAGTAAGGGAGGGTTATTACCCCTGTCAGTTTTTTCTTTCGCCATCTGTGTCCCATTGGGAAGATTACCAAAGCGAGGGACTCCAAGGTTGTCACCAGGGCCACCTGATTCCCTTTTTTCCTTTTCTGGAAACAGACCTAGAATTTGGAATATTCTTTCACTTTCAGTGAAATTTTAAACATGTATAGTAGGGAGGGTGAATCTCCCTAACAGGGGCACAGACAACAGTACAAACTTTCCACTTTTAAAATGTTTGTGAACTGTATGTAAGATAATATCGTCTTTGAGTCAGCTATTTGCTTGAAATGAGAGTTTATACTCAGGACATAAACCCTTTGACTTCATTATTATTTTTAAATATTTTTTTATTATCATGTTTTAAATTTATGACCATTTATCTTTAGATCTATGACCTTTGCATTTGTACTTGTTTTGTAGCCCTGATGGAGGGGAGGTGTGTTTGGCCCCCAACACATGTTGGCTCTTTTCTGCTATGAATCAATGTTATCATTAAATTACCTTGAAATCTTGGTCATTTGCTTGGCGCTTTCATTGGATTATGTGTGACCAATAAAAACTTGAGTGCCGATTTACACCGATGCGGTGCGAAACTCGTACCAGTTTCTGTGCAATTACTGCACCGTATCAAAATTGCACCCCATTCATCCGAACCGCTGCGGGTCTGTATGTTAAGTTAATGACACCCTGAAATCGGTGTGAACACCCATGCAATCCTATAGTAATGCAGACAAAAAAGGGTCTTGCACGATTTTGGTGCAGATACGGTGCAAGTTGAGCCATACAAAATGTATGGCTCAAATTGCACCGCATTGAAATCGCATGTAATTTGTACAGGAATGCGGTGCGGTTCCTGTGCGAATCACATGCTATGTGCAGTGTGAACCGGCACTGGCAGGTGTTCTAATCCCTCACCACTCTATCCAACTCTAAAAAAAAAGTTTTGTCTTTAGTTATACTTTAAATAATCCCTTCTGCTAATCTGATTTGCAAAGCTAAGTGGCAGAGCTTTTAAGAAAAGTCGGACTTTATTAAGTCTAATCAGGTTTGCAGTGCTATCAGCTTGGGGAAAGCGTCATAAAGAAAGGGTTTCATTTTATACCTAAAGACTACAGGTTTATTACTGTCAGATATAAGTAATTAGTAAACTAATGGATCACTGAAGAGTTTCACGGCTCACAGTTTTCTGCTTGGACATTGTTTGTCATGCAGTCACACAAGGACTGTATGGACATTTATGAGCAGTTTGGCTGCCATGGTTCTTATTGGGCTTTTGGTACCCAAAATAGACAAAATGTGCTTGTTGTACCTGAGAGGGAAAAGTGTTGGGCTGAGCTATGCCTGTGTAGAGGACACTTAGGCTCCCTTCACACCTATGCAGTTTGCTTTTTGTCCGTTTTACAGTGCTTTTCGCAGTTGGTTTTGCACTTTTCTACACGCGTTTTTGACACGTTTTTACAGCATTTTGTTCACCTTTTTTTTTTAAGTGAAATTTTTTTTTGCTGGGCAGAATAAAAATGCTAACTGCAAAACACGGCAAAAACGCACTACCATGCATTTCAGCAGATTCTCCATTGAACTCTATTGTAGCAAAAATGCTGCTTTTGCTTTTAAAAAAATCTCTGACCCTTTCCAAAAACACAGCAGCTCAAAAAGCATAGATGTGGACATGTTCCATAGGAAACCATGTTAAATGGACTGTAGTGTGTTTCTGCAAAAAGCACTAAAAACCGCATTGGTGTGAACAGAGCCTAAAGTAATCATATGGCTATTCCATACACAGGCAACCACTTGCTGCATGGTAATATGGTCAGACTGTCAATACGTACCCTAAAGATTTGGGGCTCTAAGAAGGACCTGGTAAATGTGTAGCCTGCCCCTTCATGCTCTTCCCTAATGGCCTGTGACAATGCCAATCATATGCTGTAGCAAATCCAGATGCATGTATGACACAATGACCAGAAAGAGGCTTAAAGACTTTTTCTCATTAAGCAGTGCCTGATGTTTAGGCGTATGAGGCAAATAACAGAATAATAGATGTATTGGCATCAGAATGTGCTTGCACTATTATGCAGCAAGGAATTGCCTGTTAGATGGGGAAGGAAATAAAAGAAGTGCTCATACAAGGGAGCACTCGCATGAGTCAGTCTTCATTGGGTGCATTCTCATTCATGGCCCATTTATTGGCAGTTAATGTCTAAAAATTCTGGTTATGCCTTAGCACTGTTAGTATATAGGTTTGAGGCAAGGATTATTCTAACTATGCATTTGTAAAATAGATTTATATCCCATATGTAGCTGTACAAAATCTAATGAAAATCGCATGCAAAATGTTTAAAAACCTCATCATACTGATAGCAATGGCTGCATTTTAGTACTGGTTTAATGTAAATGGAGAGCAATGGAGCATAAGAACCCACTACAGCACCACATGAAGAGAGAAGAAATGATTTCCATGCTTTGAAAATTTATCCTGGAGGTCTATTTAGGAGAATATCCAAAATGTGAGATATGGTCAAAATAGAGAGAACAAATCTCATCATGGAAAATTGAAAGAGACAGCATATGTCTTTATTCAGTCGGACAGTTTGCTACGCGGGCAAAAAAGAACAAAGTCAGATGCATATGGATGTAATATTTATTTGTTAGGTGAACAAGCCAATGGCCGGGAATGAAGTTTCCTTGGACATGATTATACACAGACATGTATGGGTCATTTGATTTTCAATCATGTGAAATGATGGTATACACACGCTAAAAATAACACTTTAATGGACTAATTTCATACTTCTCAGATGAAAGAGACAAAGAAATGTATGATAAATCAGTGTTTCTTTTGTTCAGTCTTCAAATACCCTAATCTGTCATGTTTCAAGAAGTGAGAACAGCTTTGGGGTCAGTCCAGTGAAACAAAAAATATCACCTGTACAAAATAGAAGCAGTGCTGAAAACAGATCTGTCGGGGGGTGCTTGTATTTGAATGTTCATATAACAGTGTCCTATTGATCAAATGTTATGGATAATATCAATATAGTTATAGTTATGAGAAAAAATTAAGTTCACAATTTGTTTTCCTGTTTTATTCTAGATTACTTTAAAAGTGATTGTAAAGGCAATTAAAAAAAAAAAATAACAATGTTATACTTACCTGCTCTGTGCAGTGGTGTTGCACAGAAGAACCCAGCACCCACGCCGGTGCTTCTGGCCCTTTCCCTCTGCCGAGTGCTTGCTATGGTGGCACCCGAGTGGGCTTGCTCCCGAGCCGATGCCCTGTGTGACCATTCACACACAGCCGCGGCTCGGCCCTGCCCCCACTCTCTTCTCATTGGCTTACTGGCTGTGATTGTCTCAGCCAATGAGAAGAGAGAGACTGGGGAGACCCGAGGCTTGCGTGCACAGGGCTGGGTTGAGAGGGGGCTCAGGTAAGTAATGGAAAGGGGCTGGGTTATCTGCTGCACACAGAAGGTTTTTTTTTACCTTCATCCATAGAATGCATGAAGCTAAAAAACCATGAGCCTTTACAACCACTTTAAATGGATTTCCAGGCAATGAGCTAGATATGCAGATTAAGAGCCGGCTCGCACCAGATTCCCATGCATTCCCCTGCAGTGAGCGATTTGGCAGCCTATTCATTTGAATGGTCTTCAAATTGTATCGGACTGCACAAAAATGGTGCATGAACTATTTTTGAAAAACGTGCCGCACCAAATCACATGGCAGTGTGATACCATGCAATCTGGTGCCCACAAAAGCACTGCATTTGCAGTGCCATTAACAATGTATTGGCACCCTCAACAGATTGGCATGGTGTTTTGAACGGGTGCAGGAAATGCACACAGAACACACCTTTCCTGCACAGTATTCTGGTGAGAACTAGCCCTAAACACATACTGTACATAAGAGCTGTGTTACCAGCCAAAGGGGTTTTATTTATGTCAGTTCAATCCTGAGATTTATACTACCGTGCTCTAGCTGGGGTGAAAATCTGATCTATCTCTGCAGTTTCACTTTCACCTACAGGTCCCCTCCCAACCCTGTGACTAGAAAGTGAACAGAGAAGCAAGGTACAGATTAGCTTCTATTTCTGTCATGCCTCTCCTGTTCTGTTAGCATGGCTCCTTGCACTGCAACATACCTGACTGGCTCCTTGTGCTGTTTCTCTTTCCTGTTCACTGAGTCCTGCTCTGAAGACTGTACAATAGACTGCAAGAGGCTAATAACAAGATAAATTCAGGAACCTATACTGATCACATATGAACAAATAATTGTAATGATCTATTAATGCTAACAAAGCTGTATCAACATAAACCTTTTATATATGCCCTGACTAAAGCTTTATAGTGGTATTAACATCAAAATAAAAAAACAGGCTGGGTTTTAATGACAGATGAGACCGTTCAGCAGTAATGTACAATGAGCCACGCATGTGCACCTAAGAGTTCGTTTACGGCGCCTGCTCTGTGCCGTGATGAAAAGTGACTCCCATGCACATGCACTGAAGTGATGTAATCATGGCACAACCATTCAAGCAGCCTAATAGAGTGAATCCAGAATGAAGACCAGGTGAAGATGGAATTTTAATTTTTTTTCTTTTAATCAGATCTTTTTTATTAGGTTTTTGAACATTTAGTTTTTTTAACAAACAAACAAATGCACAATTTGTGAGCAACAAACTACAAACAAATCAAAGAATGCTGGTCATGCAGTGATAAATCAGCAATCAGTAAGTAACAAAAGGAAAGAGGGGTCATTTTTATACACCGTATGAACATATATCCTACGACAATAAAACTATTAAACCAGCACAAGCTGACCCAAGTATATTACTCCTTCTAATAGTGTCTAGCTGCACGTGTCCTTCCAAAGACTTGCCGATTTCAACTATTATACTATACAGTAGAGGACCCCACATATTTATAGAGAGAGCAATCTATTTGCTATCATATGGAACCGAGCCAAACCAGGTGTTGCCAGCCAGGGGCCTTATTTAGTTTAAAATTTTCTAATACAGTTTCTGTGTTGAAATATTAGTTTTTCTCTTGAGATTACATTGTTAACCTGAATTTTCCACTCTGTTACTGAGGGAGGGCTGGGCAATATCCATTTTCGTGAAGTTTAAATTTTTCCATTTTTTTACTGGATATGTTTTATAGCAAAAAGTCCAAAAGGTTTGTTTTCAAAATTGCTGGTCTTTTTTTTGTTTATAGCACAAAAAATAAAAAATACACAGGTGATCAAATACCACCAAAAGAAAGCTCTATTTGTAGGGAAAAAAAGGACATAAATTTCATTTATGCACAGCGTTGCCTGACCGTGCAATTGTCAGTTAAAGTAATACAGCGCTATATCTCAAAAAATGGCCTGGTCAGGAAGGGGGGGGGGGTAAATCTCTGGAGAACAAGTGGCTAACAGGTAAGTCTCTCACAGTGTGCTAGTATGTGGTGCATACTAGCAAATCATGACATAAATCATGTAGGGGCCCGGTTGATTGTTTTTTTTTCAGAGTTTAATACCACTTTAAGGAGAATATGAGAAAAAGGGAATGTAAGAACTATTTTTGCTGACCTTTTTTTTTTAACAAGGACATTTTCATGGTGAATCATCCCACTTATAGCCTAACTACCTAGTGAGTCATTGAACTGAAGCAAGCATGTAGTCTATAAAGCCTGAAAAGTCTGAACTCATGTCCTGCAGATTTGTTTAGGTTATTGACTTAGTAAGTAGTCAATTGATCTATCACTAGGTTACATGGAGCCTGCATCTTTAAAAACAAGTCATTAATGGCAGTCCCTTATTTTTACTCTCAGGTTCAATTTAACTTCTACATGTTAGACTGTGTACTCAGATTTGTAAAAAGATGTTAAGGGTAACAATATTCTGCAATCCAACCAATCACATTGCAGCCTTAGGCCCCTTTCACATGAGCATTCTGAATGTTCGTGTTTTAGGCTGACCTGACCAGACCCTCCATTCTCCTCTATGGATACTGATGTAAATGGACGTAAATCTGTTTACACCTGGCTACCTCTGATCTGACCTGATCCAGAAAAAGCAAATAGAAGTTGATCCATTCCACTCCTTCTAGCCAGACTGGATCAGAGGGCAGTTGGGTGTATATGGACAGCCAGTCTGTTTACATCTGACTGCCCATAGAGCAGGGCAGGCTGTGTCCGTGTCTCCTCTGCATAACCAGAGAGAACACAGACCTGTCATCTGGCAGCTCTGCTCAGCTCAGCTTAGCTCAGCTCAGCAGGGGATCAGCAGACAGATCCTCTGCTGAGCAAAACTGGATCTGGTCCATGTTAAAGGGGCTTTAAATTGTATTTAAAACTGTTTGTTTTGGGGTTTTTTTTGTATTGTATAGAGTGTGGAAGGGTTAGAATCTCTCTTTTTGTTGCTACCCCTTTATTCTCATTGGGGAGATTTACCCTCTCTATATGTCCTAATGACTATTGTCACCATGCCTAAAAGTGTGGGAAAACGTACAATTTTGAGCTGTCATTAAAACAGGAATAGTGGGTAAATCGTTCCATGGTGACCCTTGTTTGGTGACAATTCTCCAAGGGAAGCTTTATCTTCCTTTTGAGATATCTCCTCCCATTTACTGTAATGTTTTGAGGCAGGATGTGAAGGAAAATCTCTCAAATGAAACACAGATAGCAAAAAAATCTGTTTAATTTTAGAGCTAAAGTTTAGTAAATTTTTTTTTGTTATACAGCACCAAACACAGGTATGGTTCCATTACCTGCAGGTGGTTGCTTCTGGAAAAATTATCCATGCTGTGCCTCCTTCACAGTCGGCAGATGCTGCCCTGTGCGGCTTCCTTCTGACACTGTGAAGGTTAATAGCAGCAGCTTTCACTGAGTAAAGTTGCTCTGCCCCCACACCCCTGTGCCGTTACCACCATTCACAAAACCCAAATTACAATTGTCCCACTGCTGTTAAAGTGATTGTAAAGACTCTTTTTAAATAAATAACAAACATGTTATACTTACCTGCTGTGCGCAATGGTATTGAACAGAGTGGCCCCGAACTTCCTCTTCTGGGGTTCCTTTCTGGCGCTGTAGGCTTCTCTTCTTCTTGTTGCATCCCCAATCCCCATAGGAAGCCACTTGTATGCTTTACCAAAAAGAAAAGAAGTTTTGTCTTTAATTATACTTTAAAGGATAAGTTCACCTTTGGAACTTGTTACATGTTCCACCTGTTTTTAGGGTTGGAACATGTATAATGTTCCCATAGCCGCAGCCCCCCCTCCCTCTGACAGATAGTACGGGGAGAGGTTTCCCTGTACTATCTGTCAGATTTGAAAACAGCTCTGCCCACACGGCCGCGTCATTCATTCACGGACTTCCGTGAATGACTGAACTGCAAGTCCCGACAGCCGTAGCAGCCGTCTGCTTGTACTTTTCAACGAACTACCATGGTGCTGTGGAATGCCGTGGTGGTTCATTGAAGCTTCCTGTCAGTATATCTGCTTGCTCGTGCATCCCGTATGGCAAGCAGATATTCTGACAGGTCTGCAGGAGACCTGCATGGCATCAGCAATCTACTGATCACTAGTGCAATGCTTTCCAGGCTCCTTTGGACAAAAATAATAAATGCACATGTTTTTACCTGCAAAAATGTGCATTTAATATTTTTGTCCAATAGGTGAACTTATCCTTTAATGTATTTAAGATAAAGATAATTTCTGATTGGTTGCCTTAGATCAGTAAATTCTGCACATGATTTACCTTATAAAATAAAACAGGCTACTTGACCTTAAAACAGCATGCTACAGTATTTATTAAACCCTTCTGTAACGGGCACATTTATCTGTAGGATCTCCCAAGGCATCTTTAAATTTGTACTGTTAAATCTCAAACAGAAATGTCTCCATCCTCCTGCCTTTATGGTATGAGTCTAATTTATTGGTAAATAGTTCATCTACTTACTCAGCAGAAACTAATGCCAGAAATAATTGTTCTTTTTGCATACAATTACACTAGTGTTTTCATAATGTCCCTTTCTCATTGTAATTTAAAAATAATATAAATAATCAAGATATTAACTGCTCTTTTTACAACACAGTCATATATTCTTCTGATAAATAAATGTCAAGGCCATTGTTTATTTATGGAGACTTTTCAGGATGGAATGATGAATGCAGGGTGGTGTACTGTATGCAGACAGTGGAAGAACAAGCACACTTTTATTCTCAAATATGGAATAGAGATGACTAGAGACTGCAGAATATTAACAATCTACACATGATACTGGATTTTGTCTCTTTTGGGTCTTGTGACCCATTGTGGGCCTCTGGGTGCCACACCCCCTTTACTGTGGCTTTCTTTAGGTTCTTTTCACCATAGCTTTCACAACATTAGGTTCCTCGTCCCTCTTCCACCATGGCTTTCAACTTGCTACTTTCGTCACCACCTTTCTATTACAGCCTCTTGTAAATACTCACCATCATGGCTTTCACTATACTACTCTCCTTAATAACTGGGATATCCTGTAAGTGCTGCCCACTGTTGCTTTTGCTATGCAATCATTTTCATTACCTCCCCACTAAAGCTTCTTCTTTGTGCTGCCAACCACTGCTTCCACCATGCTGCTCACCTCCTTTATGTGCTCCCCACCATCATCATTACTATGTTAATCTCCTCAACACATTCCCACTGTGGCATCCTGTAAGTGTTTTCTACCATGGCTCTCACTAATTTGTGTTACTTATGACCTCCCCACTGGGGCCTTCTTTAAGTACTCTTCACCATGGTAATGACAATACAATATTATTCCCCCCAACACCTCCCCAGTGGGGTTCATTGCTTCTCACCATGGCTCTTGCGTCACTGTATCCCCCATCCCATTGGGGTCTCCTGTGAATGCTTCTCATCATGGCTCTTGCTACATTGTGTCCCTCCCCACCTCCTCCTTGGTACCTCCTGTGAGTGCTTCCCACCATGGCTCTTAGAACATTGCAAACCTAACAGCCCAACTTACTTTAGCAGCTCACTTGATCTTTGCAGCCATTTTGGGGAAGTTTACCTGTGGCACAATTTTGGTCCTGGCTCTTTAGTTGATCTGAAGTAATCAAATGTATAGATTTCTATGGAGCTAGCTATGTAAACAAAGTTGCTGGCACAGTAGCAATGAGCTGTCTTCTCTTCCCGGCAAAGAAGGTAAGTATAAGTTATCTATTACATGTGCCCCCAGCACTACTTTTATTTGTGAATTCATGGAGTTTTTCAGCTCTTAAAGAGCAGAAGAATACATACAGCATCTGCTAATAATATTGGACATTTTGGGGCTGAAGGGTTTTTGGGATGACTTTGTGTGAAGTTTATGTTAAGGACCTTATAGACCTTACTTAAAGTAGCAGGATTCTAGAGGGAGCGCCAATCCATAAAAAGTGAATGGTAGTTTTTTTTCTTTATTTTTTTCCATTCTTGTGCCACCTTTGCACATATATGGGTGAGTTTATGGTAAGAACTATATTAAGAATGGAATGTCAGTGAATGTAATCCAAAACCTTTAAGGATAAAGCTTTACAAAAGAGGGTCACTATTAGTGTTATTATTATTATTAATATTATTATATAGGATGCAGTATAAATCCAAAACTAGCATAGAGGCACTCACGGGTCTTGCAGAGGAGGTAGATCAAAACAACAGCATTTTCTCTCAACATTTCGATGAAACTCAGTCCATGTTTCTCAAGACACTATCACTTAGTAGTCAACAGATGAATATATCCAAAGTGCCACCCACCAACAACCCCTCCCTAGGTTTTATTTGACAATAAAAAGGCTTCTGTTTTGATCTGCAAGGCCTGTGAGTGCCTCAATATTAGTTTTAGATTTGTATGGATTTCTTTGTGGGGGAGCACCTGGGCATTTACCTCAAACACAGAGTGCCGTGGCTACCCTTGGGACTGATTATACAGAATAAATATAGCACCAACATTTTGCACAGTGCTTTACATCGTAAAGGTAGACAGGACAGTACCATTACAATTCAACTCAATACAAGAGGGTTAGAAAGGCCTGCTTGTGAAAGCTTGTAATTATCACTGCTTCCTTCCTTCTCCCCTCTACGGCACTCACCACCTCCTCCTAATACTCCACTCTCCCGCTGACCCGAACACCTCCACTGGTAGACTTACACGCTCTTGCACATCCCGCTCCCATGCCTTTCTCACCCTTCTTCTTCTCCTAACCGCGGGGGACATCTCCCTGAACCCTGGCCCTCCACTACCTTGCTCACCCACAAGGCACCCTCCCACTTCCATGTCCTGCCGCAACCCCCTCAACCTAGTACCTTTCCCTCTGCTCCCAAAACCAACCCCCCCCCCGTTTTCGTGTGCACTCCTGAATGCCCGATCAGTTTGCAACAAGCTCACCGCCATCCACGACCTCTTTGTCTCCCGCTCCCTCAACCTCCTAGCGATCACGGAAACCTGGATCCAAGCCACTGACTCTACCTCCCCTGCAGCACTCTCCTATGGAGGTCTCATCTGGACCCACTCACCCAGACCCAATGGTTGAAAAGGCGGTGGGGTTGGTTTGCTCCTGTCACAGCTGAGCACCTTCCGAGTCCTCCCAAACCCCCCTCTCTATCCTTCTCCTCCTTTGAGGCCCACTGCATCCGACTATTCTCTCCAACCCCCCTGAGGATTGCTGTAATTTTCCGGCCTCCTGGACCCGTATCCCGCTTCCTTGATGACTTCTCCGCCTGGCTACCCTTCTTTCTCTCTTCTGAGCTACCCACCATCATCCTTAGAGACTTCAACATCCCTATCAACATCAATAACCCGGCTACATCCGAACTCCTCCACTTAACCACCTCCTTTGCACTCGCACAGTGCATACAATCCACCACCCACTCCGACGGGAACATCCTGGACCTTGTCTTCTCCCATCTCTGCACTCCCCACAACTTCACAAACACCCCCTTCCCTCTCTCTGACCACAACCTTATTACCTTCTCTGTCTCCTCATCTTCAAACACCTACCCCTCCAAATGTCAAACTATTACCAGCCGAAACCTCCAAAACCTGAACCCAGCCCCCTTCCACTCTGCAGCTGATCAACTTTGTGACAGCATCCTTCCCCTGTCCTGCCCCGACTGCCTATAACAACTTGCTGTCAACTGCTCTAGACTCGCTAGCGCCTTTAACCACACGAAGCATCAGACCCCGACCGCTTCAGCCCTGCAGACTGATCACACCAAAACTCTCAAATGACGTCGTGCGCTGGAGCGACTATGACGCAAAACCAGATCCCAATTAGCGTTCACCCGTTATAAATCTGCCTTCCACACCTACACCTCCTCCCTCCACGCTGCAAA
This sequence comes from Staurois parvus, assembly GCF_062004578.1. NCBI lineage: Eukaryota > Metazoa > Chordata > Amphibia > Anura > Ranidae > Staurois > Staurois parvus. Next base: position 11,713,723 of record NW_028318515.1, read on the forward strand.
ACAAGCCTACTTTCTGACCCTCATCAATACCCTCTCCTCCAATCCTCGCCGGCTCTTCTCTGCTTTCAACTCTCTACTCTCTCTGCCCCCACCTCCACCTAGTACCTCACTCACCGCCCACGAGATTGCCAATCACTTCAAAAACAAGACTGACACAATTTGCAGGGACATTCCACCCCACCTATCACCTCTCACACAGTAACCCCCTCAACACCCCTCTCCCTTGGCCTCACCACTGTCCAGACCTCCACCCCACCTAACATCCCTCACACTGAAGCCCCCTCAACACTCCACTCTTTCGACCTTACTACCACTGAGGAGGTCACTAAGGTCTTCTCTGAAGCCCGCCTCACCACCTGCCCCCTCGACCCTGTCTCCTCACAATTCCTATGATCTCCCTCCTCCTCCATCCTACGCTCCCTCACCCTCATCTTTAATCTCTCCCTCTCTTCTGGCACATTCCTCTCCTCTCTGAAGCACACGCACATCACTCCCATACTTAAAAAGCCCTCCCCTGGACCCCACCGACCCGAACAACCTTAGACCCATCTCCCTGCTGCCATTTACATCCAAGCTCCTTGAGCGCTTAGTCTATAATCGTCTAAGCTCCCACCTCAACAACAACAACCTCCTCGACCCCCTACAGTCCAGCTTCCGTCCCCTACACTCCACCGAAACTGCCTTACTCAAACTCACCAACGACCTGCTAACCACCAAAGCTAATGGCCACTATTCAGTGCTCCTACTCCTCGACCTCTCCACGGCTTTCGACACAGTCGACCACCCCCTCCTCCTCAAAAAACTACACTCCCTTGGCCTCAGAGACTCCGCTCTCTCTCCTAGCTCTCGTCCTACCTATCACAACGCTCCTTCAGCATTACCTATAACGCTACCACCTCCCCCTCACTCCCCCTCTCTGTTGGGGTTCCTCAAGGCTCTGTCTTTGGGCCCCTTCTCTTCTCCATCTACACCTCCTCCCTTGGCCAACTGATACACTCTCACGGCTTCAACTACCACCTCTATGCCGACAACACGCAAATCTATCTCTCGACCCCTCGCCTCACCCCTTCAGTCTCCGCCCGAATCACTAGCCTACTGAACTACATATCAGATTGGATGTCGCTCCACTTCCTCAAGCTGAACCTCTCCAAAACCGAGCTCCTAGTCTTCCTTTTAGCCCGCGCACCCCCCCCCCCCACTGACTTCTCCATCACGTCCAACAATGCCACCATCAGGCCCACCCCGCAAGCCAGATTAATTGGTGTCATTCTTGACTCCAATCTATCCTTCCAGCCCCAAGTTCAATTGCTAACAAACTCATGCAAAATTCACCTCCGCAACATCTCCAAAATACGCCCATTCCTAAGCCCAGAAACTACTAAGCAACTCATCCACTCCCTCATCATATCACAACTCGATTACTGCAACTCCCTCCTCACTGGCCTGCCTCACCACAGGCTATCCCCGCTTCAGTCGATCTTGAATACGGCGGCCAGACTCATCCACCTTACCAATCGCTCCATTTCCGCCACCCCCCCTCTGCCATTCCCTCCACTGTCTTCCGATTGCCCAACGGATCAAATTCAAAATGCTAACACTGACGTACAAAGCTGTCTATAACTCTGCCCCAAACTACATCACCGACCTGATATCCAAATACCACCCAAAACGCACTCTGCGCTCCTCACAAGACCTCCTTCTCTCTAGTTCCCTGGTCTCCTCCTCCCATGCCCGCCTCCAGGACTTCTCCAGGGCATCACCCATCCTCTGGCACTCCCTACCCCAATCCATCAGACTATCACCTACTCTCCTCTCCTTTAGGCGCACCCTGAAAACCTACCTCTTCAGGGAAGCCTACCCCGCCCTCTGCTAATTGCCGATCTCCTCCACTCTTCCTGCCACTCCATCCCCCACAGCTTTTCCTCCTGTACCAC